>NW_026596064.1:5716305-5809497 GCF_907164565.1 Psammomys obesus
TTCTTTCTTTCTTTCTTTCTTTCTTTCTTTCTTTCTTTCTTTCTTTCTTTCTACCTGAACGTATTGACATGGTATGGATTTGGCTGTGTTCTGAATCAATACTAATTTACTTCAGTCTTTGCAAAAACTTTTCTGAAAACAAGAAAGGCATTTACATCTATGGAGCTTATTATATTTGTATTTGACGATATTGGCAACTATACAAAATAAGGAAAAATGGTTAAAAGTCACAAAGTCTGTCATTTGATTACCGACCCGATTTTAACAAGAGCATCAATTAATGGTGCAAAATTGGCAAATAAGTCAGTGAGTTAACTTCCTAATAAACATAACATATGCATAGTAACTTTATTTGCTGTTTTTAGCCTGATGAATATTCAACGTGAATATAAAAGTCATTTCTTTAGAATCAAAACCTCTGCTTGTTTGTGGTATAAATTGTGTCATTTTCTTTTTAGAATTACGGTCTAATTTGCTGAATACACCTTGAATCCATTCTGTGAGGCATTCAATTCTTTCAAAATACTTTTCAAAATATAAGCCTGTTAAAAAATAAGTCAAGATTACATTCTGAAATAAGGTGATAATTGAAGTAAAAAAGGAAACAGTGTTACAATGTAATACACTTATAAAATATATTATATTCTTTTCCAGTTAATGTTTATTCAAAGCCAGCTCATGCTGCTAACACATAGTAAGAGTACTTCTAGTATGAATTCGTCTTTTTGTGTGAATTTAGTTTTACTTGCTTAAAGGTCAACTTTATTAACTGTGCTTTCTAAATATATCCTAAGTGGAAGGGTGGTGTCAAAACACTTACAGAGGAAGACTGTTTCTTTGGTGTGATAACATAAAGGCAGGAGCATGTCTACCGTGGCGCAGTCATTTGCCCCTCTTCTCCCAGTGGCTTCCTTCTTACTCTGTTACCAGGCAAGCTGGCTTCCAATGATGGCACTGACAGTTCATCTGCCTTAGGATTTTTTATTGACATCAAATAATGGGAGCAACAATAAAAGAGTCAGCATGAAGAGAATGAACTTAGAGAACACTTTCTCTGGCACACTGTTTGTTGAGTTTCCTACTGAAGCAGATAGGCCTTGGGAGAAGAGTTTCCCTCAGGTTCACAATTCGAAGCAATCGCTACCTCCTTTTTCTTTAATGTTTCATGTAATGAACACTCCCAGCTGCTAATTCCAAGGAGCCACAACATAGCCATTGCTTCTAATTACAGTTAGAATTTTAAAAAGAACAAAGATTAAAAACTCTGTGTTTTTAGGATGACTGCCTAAATAAATAATACATTGTATAATTTCTAGTGTTGGATAAAGAACTCATCTGTATCTTTTAATAAGGAAATCAGATTCAGGCTTCTCTAATGATTAGGTAGATTAGCTGACAGTCTGTAAGAAGTACAGCAAAGTGCAATTTGCTTTTATTATCTAAATTCAGTTCTTAAATGAAGCAAGGCCTTGGACAGGAACAAATAGATGAAAGGAATATTGACTTGTAATTTACCTACAAGGCCCAATATATACATCAGGTGCAATCATGAAGGAGTACTTCAAGTTCTTACCACAATGCTATTATAATTCTTTTTGTTGCTTCTTGGCACATTTGAATGTTCTGTGGACAGGGAAATTTGTCAGCCAAGTGTGTATACCATGTGCCAAAGATCTGTTCTCTAGCTCCACCTTTAATATCACCTTATTAAATGATTGTCATGCGTTCCTTAATTTGTCTACATTAGAGCCCATGGGAGTTGAGATTAAGACCTCCAATCTGCAGTTGAGAAGGACTTTGGAAACTAACCATAAGCCAGTTCAACCCTAATATCCACCTCGATCCTCAAGTGCCCACATCTATGAGTCTGGTTGTAGTCAGCTAGTAGGCTACTGCTCCCTTTCCACAGACACATGGGTCTTCACCAAGGATACAAGTCAATAGACAGTGACAATTAAGGAGATTATACTTTAAGTGCATCTTGCTCATTATCAAATGTAACAATTTTTCTCTCTGGACTTTTGCACCTTAGAATAAAGTAATATGGACCTAAGAGGGGCCGAGTTGCCTGTGCGCAACACAATACTAGCAAAGACAAGATGAAAATTTAAAGCTCTGGGTCAAATTCAAAATTCCCAGGTCAAAATCATGTCTACCAATGACAATATCATTTCATTAGCTTTATATAAGATCTTACAGTTTAAGGACTTCTCAGTGTATCTGATCCACTCAGAAGGTGGCAGGATACTGCACCCCCACAAGAAGGTACATCCCCATCTCTAAACTATATTAGTCGATTATATTAGATGGCCAAAGGGAATAAGCTGGATACGAACTAAGGATTCCAAATAGCCGACTTGGAAAGTTAGATTTGTTTGGAATACCTATGTGCATACAGTGTTTATAGTGTTATCACAAGAGTCTTTAAAGGTCGAAGAATCAAAGAGAGAGAATATGAAAAAAGCAGAGCCCCGCCAACACTTTGCTAGATCTTGGCCATTGTGTAAGGCTTTTGACCCACCAAACAATTACATAATAAATTTGTATTGGTTTCCATCACTAAGTTTGGAGTAACTTGTTACAGAAGATTTAAGGAATCTACTATAAATAAAGAAACTATGCCTTGCTTTAGTTTCTTTAACTAACATAGTCTCTTTATGACAGTGTTTGTGATGCAAAGTCAGGATGGGAGAAGATAAATGAGATGCATTCCTAGATTGCAAGGTACCTCAAATAGAATAACCTGTGTGGAAACAACACAGCATGATACGAGAATTGCATGTGTTTAAGGGCACTGGAATAGCTATCTAAAGGCTGAGTTGGAAGCAGCCATGCGAGAGAGAGAGCAAATTGCAGTAGTGATTTTTGTTAACGGTTTTTGTTAACATGTCCCAAACTGTTTTATGTGAAGTTGCACTAGACTTTTTGAGAGTATCCATAAAACTCTGAAGGCTAAATGTGTATTTCATGAACCAGGGGATGTATGTGTTTACTTCTGATTTTTCCCAACTATGGAGAGAAATGTCCTGTCCACGCTTAGAGGCTGTGATAGGTAGGGTTGGCAAGAGTCCTGAAACTGTGTAATAAACAAAAACGATTTGATTTGCACAGTTATCGGGTCATACTTGAAGAAACAGCCCCAGAACTTCCTGTGCTGTGAGGCTCCTCATTCATCTGAGATTTGAGATAGATAAATTAAGCATGCGCTAAAGAAAGGCAGAACCAGCTTTCTATCCAGTACTTCAGATGCTTCACTTGTTTGTATACCTATGTGAAAGAAACTGAGACCCAAATTCCCTAAAAGAAACCAAAAAAATATGTAGCCCGGGAAGTGTCTTCCCAGGGAAAGACTTCATGGTCTCAGTTTACTTAAAAGGCAAAAATGGATTGTAAGATTAAAGTGACAATTTGAATCTGTGATTCAGGACAAGAAAGCAAAGTTTCTGATTAGTTGGCTTGAAGCTCAAATTTGTCTCGACAGGGCTTCCAGCTCCTTTAAAGGGTTCACAAGGACTAGGCCTCCAGCAACAAGTGACAGATGGATAAAGCACTGTAATTATGATCAAAGGCCACCAACTCCTGCCTGTGTAATTATGCATTTCCCGGCTTCTGAAAGTCACTTTGTTCCATTCAAAAGAAGATGAGAAACGGACACGAGTAATGTGTGCTTATTGGTTAGTCAAGGTTTTGGAAATGACAGTTATTAGATTTTTTTTTTTTTTACCTTAAGCCATAAGAATTGGGAGAATAATTTAGACTGGGAAAGTTAATGATGACTCCATTCTAATAGTTATTGGTCTTATTTACCTTCTCCATTCTCACTCACCTCTCCTTCTAATTATAAATTCAACTTTCTGAAAATTAGATTGAAATCACTATGGCTGAGAAACAAGAATCTCAGGACTCACCTGCTTCTGTTTCTTTCAAATTTCTATTACCTGTTGTCATTTTCCTTTTAAATGAGCAAACACAATTTGCCAGGTTCAACAGCAAACTCCCATTCTCAAATTCCATTAACTTACGGTGTCTCACATAATTAAAGGTAAAATTAGTGGCATAAAAATAGCCTGAGAAAGTCTTTTGATCCAAGAAACACAAAATGGAAACAAGTGTGATAATTTAATCAGCCACATACCTATCTAGAGGAGGTTTCTTTAATGGAAATTTTTATTAGATGTTTAATAGCATGAGGTACAATAAATATTAGAATAATACAAATTTATCATGGAATAACAGTGTGATAGAGACACTAGTTTTTAATACTACAAAGCATGTTGCATTTACATAGTGTTGATGGTTCTTAATTTGACCACTCATCATTGCCTGGAACTTCACCAATGTGGTCAAGTTTTGGACCATCTCTTAAAACAGCAAATGTGAAATATTTTATTTTAAAACAGGCGTTGTTTTTTCTTTCCTCCCATCTTATCCTAGTTCACTGATACTTCTGTTTCAATGACTAAATTGAATAATGTCATATTCTTCTTAATTACAAGTGAGAATATATGAATAAGTTTTCGGAGAAAGGCCCTGCTCCCTTTCCACTTTTTCTATGGCATTATGCCCATCTCTCGATATGAAAAATAAGAGGTATGTTTCTTTTTATCACTTGTTTTTCTTCAGAAAATGAATGAAAGTGCTCTTTTTGATGGGATTTCTTTTTTCAAACTAAGTTGTTAGAAATCACAAGACTTCTAGTAAAAAACAAAGAATTTTTCATCTAACATCGTGACTGCTGCATCTAGTTGGATGAATCTTTTCTCTTGTGTCCCGTAGAGGCTGTTGTGAATTCTGTTGTGGTTTCTCCGCTACACTGGGATATGAATGGATAACTTACTGTCAGTTGATGCTCAGACATGCACAGAGATACTGACCCCAGTCACATATTCAGAGTGAAAACCTCCCATGTTTCTCTGTCTGTTCAAGTGCACTACTAATTCTTTTATTCGGTAGATGAAGTCTCACTTAGGTCTTAAATATGTTCACATACATTTTGACATTAAATTCTTCAAAAGAGTGGAATAAAATCTTTTCTATTTGTCCTCATTTCTCCTTTATGCCTTTCACTTACACCATTTTATTTCAATCTTGGTAATATAAAAAAGACGTTAAGTAGCTTAAAATGTCAGAATACTTTTTAATCAGTTCAAGCTCTACTTTACAAGAGTAAAACTGTATCCATTCTTAAACTAAAAAAAAATATAAGGACATTTGAAAACTAAATACATAAATAAAATGAAGAGAATTATATGCTCTTTAAACTTTATAGAGGTATTGTTTTTAGGATCTGGGCTGTAAATTGCATTTTAAGGGAGATTTATATAAAATGAATTTAAATAAACTGATAAAAGTGTGTGGTTGGAAGAAAGGGAACAATAGTTAAAGGGACACAAAAACGCCAGGAACACCTCAATTTCATTACAAAGTACAAAGTATTTAATAATATTTAACAAGTATTTATTAAGTGCTAGATTCATAAAATATGACAAAGAATTTGAGATTTTGCAATCTCATCGCTTATTGATTAGCTATATTGCGAGCCCTTTCTAGGTGTCCGGTAACTACATTTCTAATGTAAGACCCTGCATCAGGATCCTTCTTGGCAAAGCAGCTTGCCACTTTCATTGTTATTATTTTATAACATTATATAAAAATTAAAGTTTAAAGCTTAACCAATTATATATTTGTACTTTACACAACTATGTAACCTGAGCAAGGTAGACCAGTTGGACACACATGTGTAGTTCCCTGTTCTCTCCTACCTTGCCCTTGCCTAACTTTTCCTCTAGACTCCATTCATCCATCACCTGGAGGAGTCCCAGCCTAAAAGATGGCAGTGTTCTTTTTGTTCTTTTTTGTTTGTTTGTTTGTTTGTTTTAGTTTGCTGGTCAGCTGGATCTGTTAGTAACAGGAATGGAGTAGAAATAAGATCTGAAGCTGAAGAAGTAGGATAGCTATTTTTTAAAGTATTTAGGAAGGTCATCAAAAGAAAAAATGTAGTCTCAAGGAGTTGGAAGAAGGCCCTGTGAAAACAGAAAGAGTTAAGTAGAGATGATCTGTATATGTAAATTTAAGGCAGAGACCCTAAAATCTAATAGATATTCTAACTTTTGAGAGGATGTGGACTTTTAAAATTATTTTGCACAGTGATAGGGATTGAAAGCAGAGCCCTGTGCACCCTAGACAAGCACTCTAACAGTGAATGGCATCCTCAGCCCTAGAGGACACAATTTCTAAGGAATAATTTTCACTTAATAGAACACCACAGAGCCACAATTGAGGGAAATTATTTCTGCCTAGAGAATAAGAGTTTTCATCTGAGTAACAGAGACCTCCCACACAGGGATTCAACTTTCAAAGCCAGGAATTACTCAGTTTGGAAACTTGGGGCTGATTATTTCAGAGCCCTCACCTTCTTTAATTGATTTTTAATGCAATAATTTTGTTCCCTGTCAATGCACAAATCCCATTTGCTAACTTCAGCTTTTAAAATTTGCTGAGTTCTACACACTGTAAACCCTATCAGATTAATTTCACTTCCCTCATTTTCTCATTGTCAATGTGCAGTTTTCCCCTAGTGTAATAATTTAACTGAGTCCACCTATCTGAACAGGTTTGTTCCAGAAAAACACCATGTTTTCTGGAACCACGTGGATCACATTGGCTTACTGAAGCTCATGACAAAATATGGACCTTTATAAAGCATCGTTCTCTGACAGGCCTTCTTTCCCTTTTCATGGGGGCTTGTTTTGTTTTGTTTTACATTCTGGACTCATTTATTATTGTTGTTGTTGTTACATTAATTTATTTATTGAAGGGCACACATGCATGCTCTTGGAAGTGTGTGGAGTTCAGAAGACAATTTGTGGAATAGGTTCTCTCTTTCCACATTCCTGAGTTGGAACTCAGGAATCCAACTCAGGCCATTAGCCTTAGTGTTTAGCACCTTTATCTTTTGAACCGTCTCACCTATCCTGCACTCATATCTTACTACCTTGCTGATACAACTATAATTTTAAAGGCTTGTGAAGCACAATAACAAAAACTGAGTCCATGACTTCTCTTTTCCTCTCTGCAGTCATATTTGTTCTATTCTCTTTCTTCCTTTCTTTCAGCAGGGTCTCACTAAGAAAGCCTGGCTAGCCTGTAACTCGATGTGTAGATTAGGCTGGCCTAAAACAGAAAGAGAACTCAAGGAGATCCATGTGCCTCTGCCCTCTGCCCTCTGCCCTCTGTTCTCTGCTCTCTGCTTCTGCACAGAGATAAAGGAGTATATCACCATGTCTGGCCATGATCTTCTTTAAATTTTTTCTCTCCTAGATTGTTGAAAGTCATACACAGCTCAGTCATCTTTGAAATCTCTCTTCACTGTGGCATGCAAGCCATTACTAGAGTCTGACTTTTTAAACTCCTGATAGGCTAGGGTCAGATGAAAGGGGAGGAGGACCTCCCCATCAGTGCACTGGGTGGGACAGGGGAGGAGAAGAGGGAGGGAGGAAAGGATTGGGAGCAGATGAAGGAGGTGGCTACACCTGGGATACAAAATGAATATATTGCATTAAATTTTAAAAAAAAAACTAAAAATGCTAGGGGAAAAAAGAAAAGATAAAAGTAGAAATGAAAACAAACAAAATGGATCAAAGATAAATTTAGGGGTGTAAAATGTCAGAATCTAGTAATGGCTCACAGGGGCTTTTTGCAATTCCTTGGAACTACACTTTTTAAATGACCTTCCCACAATGCTTCTTTAGTTCCAAGAGATTTCATTCCTACTCCATTCCTGTTGCCACCAGATTCAGCTGTTACCTGCAAACTGGAAAACCCCCCTCCATCTTTAATTAAACAGATGAGGCTGGGATTCCTCCTCAGGCTGTGGATGAATAGAGCGTAGAGGAAAAGCTAGGCATTCTTTCAACCAAGTAAAATAATAAGACAGTGTGTGTGCCTTGCAGGAAAAGAACCTGTTGCCCTGACACTTGAGATCTGTATAGTTTCTCCTGACAATTAAGGTACAGCCATGCTGACGTGAGCCTTTAGAGACAAAAGTGGATTGCTTTCTAACACTCTTGCATAAACACTGAACCTTGGTGTTATTATGGCGAGGAGGTCACATAGCTGAATTGTGTGGCTTGTGAGGCTGAAACCATATGAGAAGACCCTTTTACCCATATAGGATCATCTAATTGTTACTAGAACTGATTTCGTTAGTGGTTAGACCAGCTTACATCCCCACCCGTGGTGTATAAGGGTCCCCTTTTATTTACATCCATGCCAGCATTTGTTGATTTTTTTCTATGGTCACTCATCTAACTGGGGTGACACAATCACAATTTCCATTTCATTTACATTTATTTCATGCATAGTGAGTTGAACATTTTTTCATGGAGTTATTGGCAATCTGTGTTTCATCTTTCAAGATGTGTCTGTTTCATCATTCTATTTGGGGTGTGTTGTTTGATTTCTTGTTACTTAGTTATTTCAGTTCTTTATACATGCAAGATATTAATCTTCTGGTAGATATACAGATACCAAAGATTTCCTCATATTCTATAGACTAACTTTTCACTAGATTACCTGCTTGTTATGAAGAAGCTTAATTGCATAAAATCCCATTTGTCAACAGCTGCCATTACTTTCTAAGCAACTAGAGCTCTATTCAGGAAGTGCCTGCCTATAGCTGTATAATGAAGTATTTCCCCTTCTTTTTCCCTATAACAGATTTTAGATTTAGATTTTTATATTGAGGTTTTTGAACCACTTGGAGTTGAGTCTCGTACAAAGTTGAAGATAAAAATATGGTTTTATTCTTGTACACATAGATATGTGCTTTTTATGGTACACTTGTTAAAGAGGCTATCTTCTCTCTAATGTATAGTTTCAGGATCTATGGTAGTTAATACAGATTGTCAACTTGACAAGATAGAGAGTCACTTAGGGGATAAACTTCTGGGAATGTCTATGAAGGATTTTCCAGATTGGGTTACCTGAGGTAGGAAGACCCACCTAAGTACGAGTGACACAATTCCATGGCTGCGTTTCTGGACTAGAGAAACAGAAGAGCTAAATACCACAATTCATCTCTCTTTCTTTTTTCTTTTGACTGCCACACTGGACTGAACCTTTGAACTATGAGCCCAAATAAAGCTTTCTTAGTTTAAGTAGCTTTGGTGAGATAATTTGTCACAGAAACAAGAAAGGTTATAATGTCTTTGCCAAATACAGTGGTTACAGTTGTGTGGATTCTTATCTGGATTCCCTGTTCTGTCCCATTGATTTGATGTCTATTGTGTGCTAGCCCTGAGTTGTTTTTGTTTATATGACTTGGTAGTATAGCTTCTTAACAGGTATGATTCTACCGCAAGCATTCTTTTTGCTCAGATTTGCTTTGGGTACTGTGGGTAGTCTGAGTTTCCACATGAATGTTAAGATTGTTTTGTTTTTTTTGTTTTGTTTTGTTTTGTTTTTTTTCATTTTGAAAACAATGGAAAGTTTCTGGGGAATGCATTGAATCTATAGATTATAATTTTTGCAGTACAGCAATTTATACAATGTTAATTATTCTAATCAATAAGTTTGAGATCATTCTACCTTCAACAATTTTGTCAAACATCTTCGGTGTTTTAAAGTTTTTATTGTAGAGTTCTTGAACATTTTTGGTAAAGTTCATTCCAAGGTAATTTTCTTTGGGTAAGAAATTAGGAACAAGGCTGTGTTTTTTATATCTTTCTCCACACAGTTTTTTTTTTTTTTATTGGTATACAGATGTGCATGTTACTTTAGTATCATGTCACTTTGCTGAAAATGTTTATCAGATATGCAAGTTTTCTAATCTTTGGCGGCATCTCTTACGTATCAAATCATATCAATTTCAAATAAGGTCACTCTGTCTATGTTCGTGCTCATTTGTGTCCTCTTTGTTTCCTTCTCAGAAGAGATTGCTTTAGCTGAGACTCCAGGCACTATACTGATTAGAAATAGAGAAAGTAGACACCCACATTTTAGTGGAAATATTCTGAGATATCATCCTTTTTTTTTTTGTAATTTTGGTTAGAGTTATGTTGGGTAAAGCCTTTATGGCGAGGCACAATGTCCCTCTTGCTAGTTTCTGTAGTGCTCCTTCCATGAAGGGCCATTGATTTTGTCAAAAGCCTTTTGAAGTCTACTGAGATATCACCTGATTGCTGTCTTTTATTTCATTTATATAGTGGGTTATATTTTCTGATTCGCATAAGTTGAACTATACCAACATTTTTAGAATGAAGACGGTTTTGTCGGGTGAATCATTTTTTTATGTGTTCTTGAATTCAGTTTAAAAGGTTTTTATTAAGCATTTTGCTTTTCTAGTCATATAGGAAATTATTCTGTAAATTTTATTTTTTGTGTGACTTTATCTGTTTTTGGCACCAAGGCTTCATAAAAGGAGTTCAGTAGTGTCCCATTGTCTTTATTTTAGGCAATAATCTGAGAAGACTTGATGTTGGGTCCTCTTTACAAGTTTGGGAGATTTTAGCAATAATTGCATCTGGGCTTGAGCATTTTTAGTTGGCACATTATTTTTTATCACTGCTTCAAGCATGTTGCTTGTTTAAGATCTGTTTAAGTTATGTATCTCGTGTTGGTTAAATTTTGATAAGCATCTAGAAACTCAATCATTTTTTTTTTTTTTTAGATTTTCCAGTTTAGTGAAATCAAAGATTTTAAGGAATGTCCTAAGGATTTTCTGAATACCACTGGTATGTGATAATAATGTTTCCTCTTCTGGCACTAATTTGGTTGAAACTTCTTTTTCTCTTAGTTCGTCTAAGGGCTTGACAATCTTTTCAAAACAACAAGAACACAGCAGTTTTTTGTTTGTTTTCCCGCTGCTTTGTATTGTTTTATTGTTGTTTGTTTGCTTGCTTGTGTGTTTCTATTTCATTAACTTTTGCCCTGATCTTAATTATTTCTTCTGTCTGCTGATATGGGATTTGGTTTATTCTTGTTTTCCCAAGACCCTAGGGTATGTAGTTATTATTTGAAATCTCTCAGATTTTTTAATACAGGTATTTTTGGCTGCAACATCCCTCTCAGGTATATTTTCTTTGAATTTTATGTTTTGGTGTATTGCCTTTTTATTGAACTGTAGCGATCTGCTGTTTTACTTTTGATTTCTTTGACTTTTCATCATCTAGTAGTGTGTTGCTTATTCCCCATCACTTCCTATATGTTCTGTGCTTTATCTTGCTATTGATTTATACTTTCACTCCACTGTGGTCACAGAAATGATTTCAGTTTTCCTGGAGTTGCTAAGATTTATTCTGTCAATGGTAATATGATCTATTTTACAAAATATTGCATGAGTTGCTGAGAAGAGTGTGTTTCTTCAGTGTTTGGATGGAATGTCCTATAGATGTCTGGTAGGTCCATTTGATCTATGATATGGTTTAACTCAAACATGTGTCATTATTTTTCTTCTGTGTTTTTAATTTAATTTAATTTGTTCTTGTTTTTCTTGGTGGTAGTTGGGAAAGCCTGTGAATTGGTAAAATCAGGACACTGAGGTCAGTCAATATTTTATGGTGGATTAATTGGTTCTCTTACATATATAGTGGTGTTTATTTTAGGAAGTTAACACACTCATGTTCATGTTTATATGTTTAAAATTATAATATCTTCTTGCTGTATTATTCTGTTAATAATTAGCTTTACTAATTGATACAAAATGAAGTTTTCCAGATACTGGAAGAAGACATTTTCTGGTTTCCTGGTTCCATGTGCTTGTAATTCCTTTTGTATCCTTTACTCTAAGCTTATATTTGTTATTGATGATATGGTGTATTTCTTAGCGCCAACACATGGATGCCCCCCCCCCTTTTTTTAAAAAAATCTGATCTGCTAGTCTAGGTCTATTGATTGGTACATTAAGATCATTATTATTCAGGGTTATTAATGAAAAATATGTTGGTTTTTATTATTTTCCTAATTGTGTAGTGTTTGTCATTTTATAGTATATTATACATAATAGATGTTCTCTTCATACGTTTTTATCAACTTTTGTATTGTCTAAATATCCTAACTCTTCTGCTTTGTCTCTGTCTTATCTTCCCTTTGATTCAGTTTGTGTTCAAAGCTTCTCAGGAGCCCATTGTTTGACACATTGAACTTTCTTTTTCGGGATATTTTTTTAAAGGCAGGGTTTCTTTGTGTAGCCCTGGCTGTCCTGGACTCACTTTGTAGACTAGGCTGTTCTCAAGCTCACAGAGATCCTCTTGCTTCTGCCTCCCCAATTGCTGGAATTACAGGTATGCGCTACCATACCTGGCTCTTTTTTCAGGATTTTCAGTTTGTTTTTTTTTAAGTCAGTGTTTCTTTCTGTTTATTGAATTCCACTTTTTGATCCTTAATTGACTTCATTCTTCAAGCTCCTTCCTGTAGCCAGAACTGCTTTATTGTCTATCCCAAGTGGACCCCATTATATTTTACCCTATTCTTGCTCTATTAATCAAGCACAATTCATCAGTCTTACTCTGACTTTTCTTTTTCATTCATTCCAACATTAGCTTGTGTCGTGGCGCACACACTGTTGTCATTATGTCTTTATCACCTATAGTATTAGTGCTAAAATAGGTGCTTCTTAAAAAGTATTGCTAGATTTTTATAGTGGATTTACACTTTGATAGCAATTGTTTTTGTAAATAGTAGTCTACTCTCAAGGGAGTAATGGGGACCAAACTTGGTGGATCTAACTCTTTAGATAGATGCTCAGTCTAGTAGAGAAAAACATCACCTCAGCCGCAGTAGAGCCTAATCTCTCTTAAGCATTGCAAATACTTTCGCTGAAGTATTCTTTTAAAACTCAACCAATGACCATGAACAGACAAAGTTGCATAAGTCTTAAAGCAAGGACGTAAGAAACATGGAAACCAAGATAACACGACTCCTTCAAAATCTACTGCACAAAATCTATTATAGTTCAAAATCATTGACTTTTGAATCATTCAAAGAAATCAAAGATGATACAAACACCAACATATCAATCAAGAAAATCCAAGCAAATAGCCAATTACTATTCAGTTCTAATTTGTTTCTCTCCCAGTGTAGAGGTATCCTTCTGAGTGGGTATCACCATAGCATCCTGCCACATTTACTGTGTGTTTCCTGAGGGTGTGGTTCACATAGGCCCTGCAAATACAGACCAGTATCTGCCCACTCATCGGGGGCCCTTTAAAAGGACACTTCCCCTATGCTGCTGCTACAATGCTGAAAGGCTTTCCTGGTATCCCACCCTGCTTCAGTGTTGTCTACCACAATGCACTTTTCTCTCTCCTTTTCTTTCCTCCCTCCCTCCCTTCTTCCCTCCCTGCTTGTTTGCTTGCTTGCTTGCTTGCTTTCCTTCCTCCTTTAAAACATCTGTTTCTGGGAGTGCATTTTTTTTATTTTTCTGAGGCTCTTTGCTTTATGCAGTGACTGGGATCCTCCTCACTGGGATGACAGGACAGCTCCTCAGGTTCTGCTTAGTACAGACTCTTGATTTTTTTTTCCTGTTGTGTTTGACGTTTTCCTGTTCAGCTTTGTAATACATCTCATTTTACTTTGCTATTGGAAGGAGAGGTGTTTTGGTTGTCACCCCGCTCTTCTGATGGTGTGGTCCATCTTCCCTTGTTTGTTTCTTGGGATTTCTAGCAGACCATGTGTGTTTCAGGCCATCTCTGCAACCCCCAAGAATTTGGTTTTTAACAAGCACTCCATGTGATTTGCAAACAACTCAACTTGAGAAGCAGAGCTCTAAGACATCAGTTTATAAGACCATAGTAGTAGGAGCTCCTGGGAATGTGCTGAAAATGCAAACCCTCCAGTGTATCTGAGTAAAAATACTGACATTCTGCCTCATGACCTGAATTTAAACAAACTCTCCAAGATGCTGTGATACACACTCACACTTGAGACCCTTCTATGCATTCAGTTTATTCCAGGGATGGTCTTACTTGGTTTGGCATTTTCTGTATGCAAAAATAGACATTTAATGAATGCATAAAAATGGAATGAGTGAATGGATGAATAGATAAAGCTTTCTACTATCTTACCAAATATTATATCTGTTTTTAACTATGATAACAACTTAATATCTGCCATGGCATGGGTGATTATTTACATGTGGATGGCAAATCAATTCTTTTTAATATATATGTCTCACAATAAGACTTACATATAGTAAATAGATAATCAATAACTGTTTAGTTGGGGTTGAATGACTTAATATTTTTCTACTCTTGTTCCCTCAAATAGCCTTTCTTCCCATAACATATTGTTTCATATCAAGTTAAAATAATAGCTGTAAAAATTAAGAAAGACAGAACCCTGATCTATTGGGATTTGTTTCTTCATAGCAAGAGAAATAACCTTATGAAATGATGTTTAACATGAAAGTTGGGAAAGGTGAATGAATCTTTTTTGGCTGTTCTTGGCATTTAATTTTTTTGGTATGGTTAAGTTGTCATATCAAAATAAGTAATAGGAATGCATTACAAATGTTGGAAACTGGAAACGAGCTTTAAGTGGGCTTCTCCAGTCACAAGGGAGTGGTGTGGTTGTCACTGCTTTAAAAAAAAGAAAGAAAGAAAGAAAGAAAGAAAGAAAGAAAGAAAGAAAGAAAGAAAAGAAAAGACAAACAGAGAATTGCTTAAATGACACCAATGATAAGCTTGAAATAAAACTGCCAGGCTAAAATAACTAATGTGACTTTTGGAATCATCAACCCATAGATCCCTTTGTTGAATAGTTATGGCTTTAAATAATAGATTTTTGTCAAATGCTTTCTCACCTTCAAGAATTCAAAGAGTTATGACAAATAGATTCCGATTTCCTTGCCAACCTGCAGGTAGGTAGAGTCTCATACACAATGGGGATGACTGTGACCCAGGCACTAACACAGGGTTTGAGTCCTGCAGTCTAAGATCTTAGGCTGACAATGACTGTCCTGTCATCCTGGTCTTTTCTTTATTGAGTCAAGGCTTAAAAATGTAGGCTTCACTGAATGCCAGAAATTTCTAAAATTGTGAAAACCTATGTGAAGGCAATACCTCTTTTAAATATCTGATTTTGAGGTTGAACAGTTTGCTAAGGTTATTAATGAGAGCCATACCTTAGCAACTTTCTCTGGAGATGGCCCAGCTCTGCAGGCCTTCTTCTGGTGCACAACAGTGTTTTCTTGAAAAAACCTTTGAAAATTCTGTATCTCTTGTTCTTAAAAACATGGGAGGTGTCTTTCTAGAATTCCAACATCTTCCTTTTCATTTACTTAATCTTTCAAGCTGCCTGGTCATTGTATATTATGAAGCCTTTCTAGGAAAGCCTCTTGTAGCTAATAGGAACATTTTTGTAGAAAAAAAATTGATTCCAAATATTACTTGTTGACTATGGCACAATGCAAAGATGAGTGACAGCTGTGTGATTTGGTCTTGAGTATTGATCTACCTATAGCTGATACTCTAAAAGGAACCATAGCCACACATGTCATACAAGCCAAGGCTGCAGTAGAGGCCCGGTGATACAAATTCATATTCTTCTTACCATTGCTTTTTCTTGACTAATTATCAACACCACTTCCAATAATCCAGCTAGCTTTTTCTTTTTCTTTGATGGATTAGTATATTTGATAGACTTGACTTTAGATGTGGGCTATATATATTCTGTCTCCTTGGTTACTTAGTCAGATCCACAGAGTTTCAATCATAAAAGACTAACTCTCTTATTTCTGGTTCTAAGTCACCATGATTATATATCATCATTATGAACTAGCTTCTAAAATCCTCATTAAGTTCTAACCCACAGAACTACTAAATTTAAGAATGCTGAAGTCATAACAATATAGTTTTTTTTTTTTCTTTAAAGTCATATCACTTGGGTGTCACTCTAATTTCTCCATTATTGTAGTCTAGTTATCTGAGTATCTCTGTTGACCCTACTTCAAACATACCTATTTGTATAGTAGCCAAGCTTTTGTGAGCTATAATAATGAAGCAAAAACTCTTTGCATGTTTAATTCTTTTCATTTTTTTGTACCAGCATGTTTAGATTCTTGTTTGTTGTTTCAAATCCTTTATATTTTTAACGGACTAAATATCAATAGTTTCTTATTCTTTGTTACTTTTGTACCAAAATAGTAATTTTAGGGAGAAGCATCTCAAGTTCTTCCTGTAGTTCTTTGTGCTTGGAAGAAAAATTCTTGAATTTCAATGGTTCTCCCAATAGTGTGGAAGAGATTAAAGAATTAAATGAGTAGGTCCTTTCCTGTATGTTTATGTTATTCATAGTAAATGCTTTCCAACCAATACCCTACTGATTTATGAGACAATTCAGAGATCTTTTCCCATAAGGATCCAGTTGTTACATGTGTGTCAACATACCACCCGGAAAGGGAGACATGAACAAGTATTGATCAGTAAGAGCGACCTACCAAGTCTGCCTTACTTGGATGTAATCATCCTGTATTTATGGTTATGAGGCTGATTTTGTACTAATCAGATGCAAGCTTTGCATACTTTGTGTAAACTTCTAAGTTGGCTGGAGTCTCAATCACTGAAGAGTGAAAATAATGTCATATTTGTAGCCATTATATATGTATTTTTCAACTAGAGGGCTTTTCTGTGTCTCAAATTCAACATGCTGAGTATGGCGGAAAAGGAAGCTGAGAAAAACCCAGTCTCCTGGTCATGCTATTGAATTAATTAATTCTGAAATCACACTTCAGGCATTTTGTCATATGAAAGATATATTTTAAAGCCACATTTAATTGGGGTGTATAGTACTTGTAGCTGAAGTTAACCTGACTAATATACCAATTACCCTTTTTATAGATAAAAGTCAGATAATTTCTACAGCCAGAACAGTTAGGAAAGTTCACGTAAGGTCTTATTAGGACTTCTATTTTCAAAGCTTGTCTTTTCATTTTTAATCTTAAGTACAACTTTGAATTAATTATAGCTTCCAGTATATGAAAGTGTTATTTGAACTTAAGTCCTTTATGTGCAATGCAACCAGAAGGAACTGTTTAAAGAGGATGAGCATTCTGACTGTACATTCATATAATTATGAGCACTGACGACCATGATGAGTACTTAATACAGAACATAAAGTAAATAGAATTCTCTTCAGCAGAGGAAGTTACATCACAATCCTGCCTTGCAAATGTGTGTGGAGTCCATTAATTTTGGAAGTTGTTAATACCGTATTTATCAAATATATTATCAGTGGGCGTGTATCCAGTTAGAAACAGATGAGACATTTAATTAAACATTATCACTATAATTCCTTGGAAATTCTAGAGGTTATAGCAACAACACAAAATGTCTTAATATGTTGTTAAGCACATAATCTTTTAGCAGAAAGACACTGTGCTGTTGAATAGGAAAGAGGAGTCAATGACTGCAACTCCGTAACCCTGAAACTCACAGCAAGTAGTACAAAAACAATGACTGCAGGTGCTATTCTTGAGGAACTGAGAATTATGAGGGAGATTTTTGTAGTGAACATGAGGTTGTACATTCTAGCAAAACCCACAAATTTGAAGTGTTCAAAGTCAACCTCCATCCTGAATTCAACTACTATTCCAATGAAAGGAGACAGGAAAATAAAGGTGAGACAGATATATAAGTGTGTGTGTGTGTGTGTGTGTGTGTGTGTGTGTACATGTGTGTGTTGTTCTGTGATTGAATAAACCAATATATAACAAATAGTATGATATTGCCTGAGGTGTTTACTCCGTTGCCTGATGAGATGCTAGCTCATAAGTGAAAAGCAACCCTTTGAAGCTTCTTGGGAGAAGTGAATGATGAATTTTCCTAAGTTAATGAAAGCCAAATGGCTATCTTTCCAGTCGCATGAACATAATGCCATCTTTGGTTCATTGTCTACATAAAGAGTTCTCATGTATCAACACCTTTACAAAGTCATGTACATTTACCAAGGGGAGGATTTAATGCTTTTAAAGGACCATATACAAGCCATCTAATATTGGACAAAATTATTTTAGAAACTGGGTTTACATCTTGGAGAAGTTTCTGCTTCCTAAAAATAAGGCATGCCAATGGATAAACCTCACAATTGCTCCCAACAATCTGGCTAAGTTTCCTAAGTTGTGAGAAAGGAAGTTGCAATACAGCAGTCCCATAACATTCTCAGAGGTGAAAACTCAGAGCTTCTAAAGGAAGCAAAACCTGTGTAAAATCAATGGAAAGAATCTAGTGAGGTGATTAAGGCTCCCAGAGTTTGTACTAAGAGCAAAAGTGATTCAAGTCAAGAGTCTTTGTAAGAGTTGGACTTGCTAAACTCAAGAAAAGAACTAGAGGAGGCAAATAGTAAGCATATATTCCAAGCTTGAGAAAATAGAGACAAGATTCCATGGTTCTGAGAGACAGTGACAGTCCAATGCAGCCAGAGTGTAAAAAATTTCATATACCCAAGCATTCAGCTAAGACTTGAGAAAGACCTGGGCCTTGTGGTTGAGCAGAAGTCAGCATGTTGTTTGTTTGTTTCTCTAAAGAGCCAGAAAGACAATATTTTAGATTCTCCTTCCCATACATGTGTTTTGCTTCCTCCTGCTCTGCCTTTGCAGTGTCAAAGCCTCTGTAGACAATCCATAAATGAATGGGCATGAGTTGCTCTAATAAAGCTTTAATTAACAAACCACCAGGTGTCTGTCTAGCTTTGACCCACAGGCCATAGTTTGCTGACTCTGGTTCTAGAGTGAGGCCCATGCTACACCTACTCATTAAAGCTTAAAGCTCGGCTTTGATAACCTCCACAGGAGGAGTTTGTGTTCATCATGTTAGAGATAGCTTAGAATACTTTACACCCTGTACTAATGTGCCCTAAGGAAGAAAAACTAAGCCAATGTAAGTATCAGGTAAACGTTAATTCTGCTGTAGTCTTTGACAAAATCTGTATTTTGTTTCCAAAAGCAATATCAAAATATAATATATTTAAATTGCATCAATAAACATCTTAAACAATAACTGCACAAAAGAAAAAAAAACGAGATTAAGAAAAACAGACGTTAACATGAACCTAAAGTTGTACTTAGAAAACAAAAATTTGGGGGGGGGCTTATTAATAATCTTAATATATAAAAGAACAAAACCACAGGTGGGATATCTAAAAAGATAAATAAAAAATATGAAACAAAATATATAACAGAAATACAGTACCTGAATATTATATTTCAAAGGTCATTACCAGATATAAAATGCCAGTTCAATGGGATTTAAAAAAAAAATATTTACCTTGAATGTAGGTAAATCTAGTTAGGGAGTATGTTAGTTTAGTAAATTAATGGTTGTAGGTTGTAACATAAAATCCAAGTTTTTACTATCCCTGGATAGATAGATAGTTGCTAATACTAGGCATGATTTCCCTCTTGTTGAACAGGTCTTAAGTTCAATTATGGAGCTGTTGGCATATGCTTATGTACATGGTTCATGGCCATCGCAGCATTGATTCCATCTCTTGGGAGTTTGCATGGTGCTTTCTGGTAAAATGAAAGCTATTTCTCAGGGAGTTGGCATTCAGGTCAGCTCCAGCTCAGAGGTGTCTGGTTTCTGCATCTAAAGTGAATGGTGTCTTCATGAACAGGGACTTACGTTCTGTATCTGGAGGCCAACCAATGGCAAAAGCAATAGGATGTAATGTTTTGGGGAGATTTTAGACAATCTTGACCAACAACTCAATAGCCATCCCTGAAATCAAGCAACAGTATACAGACTGGGTAATTTGTATTTAGAAATATTTATGTGTATACATATACCTAAATGCATGTAACGGCAATTAATGAAAGAAGATGCCATGAATTCAAAAGGCAGCGAGAAGTGGCATATAGGAAGGTTTAAAGGGAGGACATGAAAGGGAAAATGGTATAACTATATTATAACCTCAAAAAATAAAAAAATTATAAAATATTTATCTATTTTTATTTTATTTGTATGAATGTCTGCTACACATATCAATGTGAACCATATACATTCATTAAACGCATGGAAGCCAAAAGAGATGACTGGTTCCCCTAGAACTGGATTTATAGGTGGTTGTGATGTGCCATGCTTGGGATGGAACCAGGGTCCTCTGGGGGAGCAGCAAGTGTTCTTAACTGTGGAGCCATCTATCCAACAACTCAATAGAATTGTTTCGTGTTAACTTTCAGTTTTCTGTTTAAAACATGTCATTCTGTTGTGTTTCTTTTTCTTTTTCTTTTTTTAATTAGAAGCCATTCTTCATTTATATTTCCTGGATAAAAACTTTTACTGTTTTTAGTGACTTTCAAGGTTTTCTGCTATCTTATACATTTTATAAATGTATTTGTATTGTGTTTGGGTACAAATTTTGTTTGTTGGGTTGGTTTTATCTGATTGCTATTTTCTGAAGCTATTAGGGATCCTTTAGAAATTGTTTTCCATAAATTTCATGACATCTCAACTACTACTAATGTACTGATTTTCTGCCCCACTATTCTTTCTTCACCTTGTATTTCAGTTGAACAGTCCTAAGATCTCTTGATATTGTCTTATAGATCCATGAGGTAATGTTTCTTCAGTTTTTTTTCTTAATATTGAAAAATGTCTATTCATTTCATTGAAGTCTCATCCAATTTTATTTTATATCTAGTTATCTATGAAGATCATACTTTAAATATTTGGAATTTTTTATAATTGTAGATTTAACGTTAGTTCAGATCTACATGCCCACAAACTAGAAGAGAACTTAGGTTACTGGAGTTAGAATTACAAGCTATTGTGAGCCACTCTAAATAGGTTCTGGGAATTAAAATCTGGCAGTAGAAGAGCAGCAAGTACTCTTAACCGTTGAGCCATCTTTTCAGCCTTGAGTTTTAAATGCTAACATGCAAAAAACATGTTCTTGTCAAATATTCTTTGAGTGCTAACCACAATTTATTACTTTCTGGGCCACAAAGGGCTTAGTGCACTTTAAAATATTGAAATCATAAAAATTATGTTCTTTGACAAAATGACATAGATTATAAAGCAATAAAATGAGATTTTTTTTTTAAAGCTCCCCAAATATCTGGAATTTAACAACAATTTTATAAATAGCTCATGGGTAAGAAAAAGTCATGAAGGAAAATATATTGAAATAACAGATGATAAAAAAGAACGGAAATTTGAGGATATAGTCCATGCAGAATTGAGGGGAATATCATTTTAAATATATGTACAAAAAAAAAAAAAGAAAAGCTTAAAATAAATCATGCGAATTCTGACATTAAAATACTGGTGAGAACAAATTAAAGATTCAGTAAGCAAACAAATAAAATTAAATTATAAGGAGAAATAGATGTTGGAGAAATTAAACAAAAAAACAGTGTTAGAGTTTTTCAGTAGAGTTAAGAAAATTGGTTAAATCCGTAAATTAAATCCCTAAATTAAAATTACAAAAGTGACGTTAGACTAAGGGTGATGGTAATATGAATTACAAATGATACTGACATAGAATGTATAAAGAAAGTGATAATTCTATGATATTATGAAAACCTTTATGTCATAAAGTAAACAATCTACATAAAATTGGCAGATTGATAAAAATAACTTACCAAAATAACATGGAGAAATAAAATAACTGAAAGCTCTAAATTTCTTAAATACATGGTAACAAAATTTTTCAACATAGAAAACATCAGGCCCAAGTAGATTAGTACCTCTAATCAAAATGTTAATCAGATTTGAATATCAAATTTATGTGAATTATTTCAAAATATACAAGAAAGAACACGTGCCAACTCATTTTCATAAGCCAATATGGTTCTGATTCCAAAAGTAGTATGTTAGTCCTTATTGCTTTCTTTATTTTTCTCTTGATCTCTTTTTATATTTTTTAATTTATTTTTTATTTATTATAATTTAATCACTTTGTATCTCAGCTGTAGACCCCTCCTTTGTCCCCTCCCAATCCTTCCCCCTCTCTTTTCCTCCCATGCCCCTCTCCCAGTCCACTGATAGGGGAGGTCCTCCTTCCCTTCCCTCTCACCCTACCCTATCTGGTCTCATCAGGACTGGCTGCATTGTCTTCCTCTGTGGTAGGGCTGTTCTGCTCTCAGGGGGAGGTGAACAAAGAGCCAGCAACTGAGTTCATGTCAGAGACAGTTCCTGTTCACCTTTCTAGGGCACACACTTAGACACTGAGCTGCCAAGGGCTACATCCGTGCAGGGGTTCTAGGTTATCTCCATGGACGGTCCTTGGTTGGAGTATCAATCTCAGAAAAGACCCCTGAGCCCAGATTTATTAGTTCTGTTATTCTCCTTGTGGAGCTCCTGTCCCCTTCAGGTCTTTCTATCTCCCCCTTCTTTCATAAGATTCCCTGCACTCTGCCCAAAGTTTGGCTATGAGTCTCAGCATCTGCTTTGATACTCTGCTGGGTCGAGTCTTTCAGAGGACCTCTGTGGTAGGCTCCTGTCCTGTTCCCTGTTATTTCCCTCTTCTGGTCTCTATCCTGTTTGCCTTTCTCAATGAGGATTGAGCATCTTACCCAGGGTCCAACACAGACTAACAGAATAGATGCGAAAACAAGACCCAACAATCTGTTGCCTACAAGAAACACACCTAAGTCACAAAGATAGACATTACCTGAGAGTAAAGGACTGGATCCTTCTTGCTTTCTATTGCTGTGGTAAATACTGAACTGGAGAGGAGACGGTTTATTTCTGCTTGCAAGTTACAGTCTCTTAAACTTGCCAGGCAGGAGCTCAAGCTCAACCTGGGGACACAGATGGGTGCTGCTCACTGGACTGCTCTTCATAGTTTGTTCATTGCTTTCTAGTACTACCAAGGACCAACTTCCCGTGAGCAGTGCCATCCTCAGTAGGAGATATCAATCCTTGCATCAATCCCTAGTGAAGAAAATGCCCCACAGACATGACCACAGGCCAATCTTATAGATGGCAATTCCTCAACTAAGGTTTTGTCTTTCTGGGCGAATCTAGTTTGTATCAAATTGACAAAAAGGCAACCAGTACAAGTTGTTCAGCCAAAAGAAGAAGGAGGCAGAGGAAGACAAAAGGAAAAAAGAAAGAAAAGAAAGTCACCTCTTAGTTCTCATGAACACTAATATATAATAAGAAATTTTTTTATTCAAAATTTAAGTTTTGATCAAAATGTGAATAACTAACCATTTAAATTCATTGCATCATCATAACAAGAGAGAAGTAATTATTGAAATAAAGGGTGAAAATGTGTTTCACAGGACTGAACATCCATTTCCAAAAAGTTCTAAGAGCCAGGAAAGAAGGAAAGGACTCCTCCTCAGTCTGAGAAAGGTCACCAGTGAAAACCCTCCCCTGTAGATGTTTTACTCCAAATTTCCAGAGAGGTGGTAAGTGACCCAAAAATATGTCAGCATGAGGAAAAGGAATTCTTATTCAATGAGATATTATTCTAGGATTTTTTGATAAGGACCCAGTGAATGATTCTCCAAAAATAACAGGTATCACATATTTTCTGAAACAGTGATCTCAGATGCCTGCCCCATTCATATTTCTTCTGAAGCAGAACCTGAGGCGAGTACTGGCATGCTCATAGTGTGTTCAGGTAATGACCCAAAGGAGGAAGAAGGAAGGTACAGAGCAAACAGGAGGTGGAGCGGGGTGTCAGTCAATATAAAGTGATTGGTTGGGGTTAATGCTGTGAGCAACAAGAGTTTGCATGAAAAGAGTCTCCTAAGAAAAATACATAATTAGCCCAAGAGAAGGCTCAAACACTAGTCTTCAGGCTTGTTTACATGGGCATCTCTTGGGAGTCGCTAACTGTAACTGTCACTGTTTGCATATATCCATATATCAAGGGGCTGAGGAGAATTCAGCTGCATCTCACAAAGCAAAGAAGCACAAAACAGATCAGCACATAAAATGAGTTGGTGATAGGACACCATCCTCTGAATGCGCCCAGTCCTGCCCTTTGTAGTGGACACTGAAATTAGAGGTGATAATAAATTCGAGTAGAATCTAGAGGAGCATGGTGGTTAATGCCTATAATCTTAAGCACTTGGGAGATTGAGGCTGGAGGATCGCCACAGGTTCATGGCCAGCTTGGGCTACAGAGTAAGACCTTGTCTCAGAAACAACAACAACAACAACAACAAACAAAAAACAAAAAAAAAAACAAACAAACAAAAAAAAAACAACCAAACCAGAAAGTAAACAAGCAACAAACTTGTAGACAAATGGGGATAGAGAGATGGTTTAGGAGATAAGAACACACGTTGATCTTGCAGAGAACCCAGGTCTTGTTCCCAGCACCTACCTCTTCTGTTCCTCAGCAGCCACAGGAAGGCATGTGATGCATATAACACTCATACAAATACAATGTACAAATTTACAAATAAACGTTTTGTTGTTGTCGTCGGCGTCATTTTAAAAACAAGGTGACCTGTCAATCACCTGAAGTGTGACTGTCATGGTGGCATACAATTGGAATCCCTGCACTGTAGAGGCAGAAATGGGAGAATCACATGTTCAAGGCCAACCTGAGCAAACAATGAGATTTAAAATATATATAAAATAAAAATAAAAACGATAAAAAGAACCGAATATACAAATCTAAAACTAAGGTTGGTTTTGTTCAGTCTGCTAATCCCGGAAAAACAATAATGTAATTAGAGAAACATCAGAATATTGTAACAAAACCATAAAGTAGCAGCTTACCTGCAGTAGAAATTATTTCCCGTATTTCTGGAGTCTGGGAGACTCAATGCCTACTGAGACTCTTCTTCCTGGTTCTTAGCAGGGGGTGGGAGTGGGATCTTGTTTTGTATGGACACAAGAATGAGTTTAGCTAACCCACAAGAGATGTTTCCTCAGGCCATCATTTCTCTTGCCACCTCCCTCCCCCTCATAACAGGACTGAGACTAGAGACCCGGTGCTACTGTGCTTGGATTTTACCTGCTGAGGATTCAAACCGAGGTCACCACGTTTGCAGAGCAAGAACTATACCCACTGCTGTGCCTACCGAGTCTCTCCCCACTGTCAGTTATGTCCCACACTGTCAGCTAAAAAATACAGGGAGTTCCCAGCCTTCCTCCTCAAAAGTCTAAAGAAATAACAGAAGCTTGAATCAGAGGGGAATTAACAAAATCATTTCTTTTTAAAAGATAGTTCACTGTTGGAGGCCAGCAAAGATACTTTGGATAACTCCAAAAGTACTTCTAAAGATAAATAAAACGAGAGCCTGATATCATTGATGAGTAGACTTTTAGGAATTCTGAATAAAATTCTAATGAAATAAATATAAGAACACACCACAAAGAGTGATAACCTCGACCAGCAGAAAAGAAAGCATTTGACAGTAGACAGTGTCTTCTGATGATAAGAATGTCAGTACATTTGATAGAGGGGGAAAATTCTTCAACATAATAAAGTTTCACACCCTGCAAGTACATAAAACTAACAGGTTGGCAACTCACTTAAATCTTTTTCTTTGAGACTGGACTAAGAAAAAGATGTCAACTTTTCTAGTTTTATTCAAATTTTCTTTCGGATCCTTCAAAGTCTCTGTGTTCCTTTGTCTGTTAATAATTTGACCATCATATATGTCAGTCAGCATCTCCTACTTAATGCACTTGAGTTTATTTTAGGTTTATCTGGATAGTCATTTTCTTCACATGTAAGAACTATCCTATCTTTAAAATTTTACTTTTATATATATTTTAGTTTATGTGCAGTGGTATTATGCCTGCATGTATGTCTCTGTGAGGGTGTTGGATGCCCTGGAACTACAGCTACAAATATTTGTGAGCTGCCATGTGGATACTGGGAAATGAACTCAGATCCTTTGGAAAAGAAGCTAGCAATTTTAACTGGTGAGCCATCACTCTAGCTCCAAACTGTCCTGTCTTTAAATAAAATATTACTTTTTTTTTGCTTTTGTCTTAGTTTTTTAGGATTTATGCCCTTGCAGTATCTCAGCTTTTATTATGTTGAAAACTTTTCCCTCCATAACAAATTTGATGATGTTTTTATCATCAGAAGATATGGAATATTGCTAAATGCTGTTTCTTCTTCTGATCATGTGTAGTATTCCTTTTAATGTGCTCTTTATTTACCTTGTTAAAGACTATATTGAGATTTTGAATTCTTTTTAGGCAGTGCAGTACATATTTTTATGTCCACTTTTCTCCTCCCTCTGTCTCTGTTTCTCTGTCTTTCTATCTGTCTGTCTCTCTGTCTCCATCTTTGTATCCCTCTTCCTCCTTTTCTCCCTCCCTTTCTTTCTTGATCCAGTGCTGGTATTTTGTTTTATTTCTCATGTGGTATCAGGTTTTGTGATTTTCTATGATCCTTGGAATCTTTATTGGCGGCTACGCTATTGCATAAGTAAGCCCTTCATGTATAAAGTCCGTTTATAGATTATCTTTAGCAATTAAGTCTCTTTAACATTCATTTCATCCAGAGAGTGTACACATAGATCTGTGTTGGGCTTGTTCCTGGAATCTTCAGTGGATGCTTTTGATGCTTGCACGAGAAAATGGCCAGGCTTGTTACTGAGTCCACATGCATTTTCCTAGTGCCCAATTATTCAGTGACAGAACTAGAGGCTTGGTCCCCGGAGTGAGATGTCTATGTTAGTTCTGTGCTGACTGGTCTGGAGCTTTGGTCTACTGGAGGGGAACGATGATAATGTCTGTGAAGGTGGTCCAATGCCCATGTGCTGGTGCTATACTGAAGCATGAGTCCACGGCAATCAGCCTGTAGTTGGTTCTTTAGCGTATTTTGTATCGTCAACACGGTACTGACTTAATGTTGGAGCCTCTCTTTCGAGAACCTGTGTTCTAGAAATGAGGAACTGTGTAGTGCTAGGCTGTACTAGGGCAGGCCTGGTACTTGGGTCTACAACAAAGCTGAGAACTTAGCATACTCCCTTTCTCATATATAAATGGTGTGACTTCCCCCAGTGCCCTGCCTTTGCCTGGGGAATGGGTGACACTGATATTGTGAAGCTCCTCTTCTGAACCTTTCAAATGTATCTTTCTAACATGTATGCTGCATTAAGTTGCTGTACTCTCTCACCCGGATCTTCTTAGCTCCTGAAAAGTGTTTTTCTCTGTGAAGAACTATTCGAATGGTGATGAAATGAGACTCGGACTCCCCTGTTTTGTCACTTTGCTGACATTACGCTCGTTAATATGAACTTTAAAGTTTATAATTAGGTAGGAAAATGCTAAATATTCAGACATTAATAGTATTCACAGGTAGTAACAAAAGTACATGAAATAATTTGTGGGAAATACCTCGATTAGAGAAACAACAAGAATATGAATTAGCAAAAATTAAAACTACAGTTCAGATCTCTGTGGTGTTTCCAGTAACATGGAAGTCTAGAGACATCTTTGGGGAGTTTATTTTATTCCTAGAATTTGGGGGATAAAAGATATCAAGAGAAATGTCCAAAGAAACAATTGAAAGGCGAAAGTTAGATTTTCTTGATCAGATATTAAAACATTTTACATGATAATAATATGTAGCATGAATACAAGAATAGACACCTCCACCCCAATCAGTGAATTCCAATAATGAATTTTAATGTTTGGTGCTGAAATCAGAGTGCTAAGGAAAGATAGTGATCAGTGCCAGTGAGAATTAAAAAATATAATAAAAGAAAGAAAGAAAATGAAGCCTGATAGCTATATGTTTACTTTCATCAAATCTGAAATGTTTGCTAAGCATAAACACAAAGGGGAAAGCCATAGAAATGAGACCAGTTGACTTGGTTTGCAAAATTCTATCTGCCTAGAAAATGAAATAATTCTATCACATAGAAATTAAAAAGCATACTGGGAAAATATTTAAGTCTAAGCCATAGGGTCGATATATTCTAATATGCACTTGTACACAGCACCACCAAGAACAAGACCTCAGGTCTCAAGAAAGTTCACAAAGACCATTAATAAATAATCCCTCAAAGAAAAAAAAAATGCTTGTGCCAACATATCCAAAACAGTCAATTTTATCAGCAACCGAAGAGAGCACAATTAAAAGCAACCTGTCATTTTTTGATACATAAATTGGTACCTTTATTTTCTTTTCTAACTGTTAATACCAACTGCTGTATAGAGTTGCAGACTTTAAAGTTGTTGCAGCATCCTAAAAGAAAACAGGGTCATGTTTTGCAAAAGGAAAACAAAAAGAAAAGGTTTTTGTTTTGTTTTGTTTTGTTTTTTTTCCTCCATCAGGGGAGGTGAGCTTTCTTGGCACATAGTAGGCCTTGGGTTGCTCCCACACACACACACACAAAATTGATTGTTTAGAGGTTGTATTTCCTGGAATCTGCCTTAAAGATGGAAACCAGGTATAAACTATTTACAGTGTTGTTCGTGAAAGTATTATTTATAAAGGCAAAGACGACCCAAGAAAATCAATGATAAAGTATCCTCTGTGGCTTTTAGCTAATCTATTCTCCACTTCTGCTCTGAAATCTCCTCTTCAAAAGACACATAGTCAGCATCCCTACCTCTGACTTTATGGTCCTCTCTACTTCCTGAAGGTCCTTTACTACCTCAAAACCAAGACCCTGAATCTATGACCTGCCCTTGGCCAAGACCCTTAAAAGGAGTGAGTCTGAATCCTAGCAAGCCTGGTGACAGAGTCTCATGGAGCAAATGATACGATGGCACATTTAAATTCATCACATTAGGCCCTTTCGGTGTACTGTATTACATTTTAGCTTCACAGAAATATTATTTGATGCTTCTATAGTCTCTATTGTCCAGACGAGAAAACAGAAGTAGATTTTACATTGCCTAGTTAGTAAATAGTAAATGTTAGGTATTAGCCCAGATTTATATTAGTCAAGGAGTAAAACTCTTAAAGATAACAAGGACCATACCTTGTTATCTTGGACAACCATGTGCTAGACCTAGCAGTATGTGCTTTCTATACATCTCCTCATGTAAGCTTAGCAACAGCTCTAGGAGAGAGACCGTATTGCTATCCCATGCTCAGAAAGAAAACAGGTACAGACTCCTATATAAGATACCCAAAGTCTGTCCTATAGGTGTTAGAGGACAAATGAAGCCGCATCCAGTACTCTCTCCTGCCATCCCACTGCAGATGTGATGGCTTTATAGTGGGTTATAGCATGTACTTCGTTTATTCATGCCCTCTTGGGAACAAACCTTTGTCAGCCCACTTGCTGAGGTACAAGATACCAGAGCAGCAGACACTGAGTAGTCAGCGGGAAAAAATGTCATTTCTAAAACACAAGCACAGTATTTCTTTCTTAGCTTCCGGTGAATCAGTTCCAGCCCCTCTCATATTCAGCATATTGAATGTCCCACTATAGACCCGAACAATTTGAGTTTCCAAACAAAGCCAAGATGATGACTTCACCTGCTGTTCCTTTGTTGGGAACTCAGCCTCCTCTCTATGCTTGCACATGACATCATTGTGGTAGCCTGCCAGTCCTACCCCCTGCTCACTGCTTCTGAATTTGTAGAATTTCTGTCTTGAATGACCTGAAGTAACAACAACCCGGCACCTGTTCTCAACGTGTCAAAGTGCACAGTGTTCTCACCAGAAGGGTATCCACAGAATTCAGACATGTCACCTAGGATGAAAAATGGGCCTGTGCAATGTTTTACATTCAAAATCGGAAGATTTTATTACATCCTAGCCATTTGCAGCTTCAGCAAATGGCTTGTGAAATGGTTTGCAAAAGAAAGCATCACTTCCACTGGGCGGATAGACATAGAACTAGCAAACAAAAACTTCCACAACATGATGTAGTAAATTTCATGGCACTGGACTTCCCAGAAGGAATTTTTCTTACATCCTTTATTGTTTCCTGCAATATCCATTTGAGAGCTCCTGTGGGCCAGGCATTATGCTATGTGCTGGTGAGCTCAGCCTGATATATTCACTGTATTAAAATACTTAGGATCCTATCTGGAGAAGAGATGATCAATTCCAATATACGTAACAACTGTAGTGACCAGATGGACAGAGTACTCTGACAGTGGAACTCATAGCAACTGATTCTACATTGCGAAGACTGAACAGGCTTAGAAAGGAAATATTAGATCTTGGGTAACCTCATGCAAATATAGCAATGTGAACAAAAGTAGAAGTTTTTAGAACTGTGGATCAATTAATGTATCTGAAAGTGATGGTAAAAAGTGAACATAGATGAGGAAACTGACATGGATGGCATGAAGAAGTATAGAATTAAGCTATGCATTTCCAGGTATTCACTATTATCAACTTTCAGGAAATAGAAGTATAAGGCATATATAAAAAATTAGTGATGCTAATTCTGAGAAGAACAAGTATGGATAAAATTGTAACTCAGGTCTCACTGTAATTTTTGAGTTTTATATTTTTATAGTGGGAGAATTTATACATGTGTGCGTATATAACATATATTGTATGCAAGTGTGTGTGTGAGAGAGAGAAAGAGAGAGAGAATAACTAAACAAATAAATGTGACTAGCGAATACATTAGAATGACAACAAAGTGTGACAGATCCCGGGGAAACTAGAAACAGGAAGGGCCAGATGGGCTCTGGTGAAATTTCCCCAAACACGTGGTATATTTTAGATGTGGCCAATAAAGAATGACCAAATCCGTCCAGCGGATTGGTTATCCCAGTACTTAGGAACCTTATTAAAGGTGAGTTGATTGCAAGGAAGTGGGTGGAGGAAAGGTTAGATAGGAGCTGTTCATGTTTAGGAGAGGTGAAAGACCCAGTCAATGAGCTGGAGATACTGATTTTATCCTCTTTGTAGGTCTAACTTCTGTTTGTGCTTCAGTCTGTTTTGAAAAGATCCAGCATTTTCCTTCTTAGTCATCAGACCCCTTTGTTCCTGCCCCAGCTTCTGTCCCCTAAGGCCTGGCTTCAAGGTTTCCTGGCTCTGCAGCATTTCTGTAGCACTCACTGTCCCTAAGGCTAGGCTTGATAATTTCTTAGTTCTTTGGCAAGCCTGCAGGACTTGCTCTCAACTTCATGGAGCACCTCACTTCCTGTGCACTCCAGTGAGGGGTGGGTGGATGCCTTAAATACTTCCACAACTGGCTCAGTCAGGCCTCCATAAATATGTGCTCAGAGGAAGAAAGGACGAAAAGTAGGAAGGAGAATAAAGGGAAAGAAATTGTTTTCTCAGGTGAGTTTTCTACAGAATAGGAAGTAGGGTGCAAATGTTTAAAACTTTTCATTTTAAATGTTTCCCTGTTAAAAATGTTTCTTTTCATTCACACCACTCATAAAGGGCAGAACGTGGAATCAAGCATCAGTATTTCAGTGGTTCTCAATCTTTCTAATGCTGAGAACCCTTAATTCAGCTTTTTATGTTGCAGTGTCCTTCAGCCATAAAATTATTTTTGCTGCTGCTTCAAAACTGTAATTTTGCTTCTGCTATGAATCATAATGGAAATATCTGATATGCAAATGGTATTAGGCAAATCCTGTGAAAGGGTGGTCATTCGACCTCAAACGGGTCACAACCCACAGGTTGAGATCTGAGGAAATGTTTGTTCTTTATAACACAGCAAGCCTTATAGTATCTAGACTTGCAGGGAGGCCAGTGGACAATGAAAAGGACGGAGCAGCGTAATCAGTGCCCCGACTGCCCTGAGCAACGCTGGCACCATCCCCGAGTCTGCACGTGACGGTTTCCGTTCCTGCAAACTAAGCTGGAAAAGAAGTTTTCTGAATTGTGTGATTATTGTGAGAAAGGGGAAGGAAAGAGTGTGCATCGCTATGACTCATTGTTTAAGGAAAGGAAAGGAAGGCAAGGAGAAGTGTGCTCTGAGTTCAAGACCCGGCTCCAACTCCACAGTCTCATGTGTTTGATAAACATATCTTAAATATATATTTAAAAATAAATAATGTATTTTATGTATTTTAAATACATAATGTAATATATCTAACAAGACATAAATATTAAATATATACAATATAATAAATTCTAAAAAGAAATACTGTATAATAAAATAGATGATGAATATATCTTATATTCATATGTATATATGTATATGTATAAAACCAACCTGTAACTTCTCCTGGAACTGAGCTGGAATTTGGAGACAGTGAGCACATTCTGCATGAAAGTGGCTAGGAAAATAACTGTCCCAGGTGGCATGGGGCAATGTTACAAGAACTCAAGTTTGAGATAGCAAATAGTCCTCATTTTAGGTCCAACACCTTAGTATCCTGCCCCTAACCGATGGAGGGATGGTAGACATTTTCTATGGCTTCATTTATTCCTGAACTAGGGTTTCCAAGACAAAATTAAAAAGCAAAACAAACAAACGAACAAACACCAAGGGTAAACCCTGACACAAAGGTTTACTGATTTTTCCAGAGAAGAGGATATAACATAAGTGAAAAACATTGCTGAGAAGTTTGCTCAGGGGGAAGAGTTGAATCAACATTTTAAATGATGAAAAGAGGAATTTCCCTGTCAATGGACAACAAAGAACTGAAATTAGTCTTTGGATGTGAGCACAGCTGAGCTCTGTCTCCTGCTTTTGGTCAGGAAGGTGATAGGCTCAGTGGAGTGTGGAGTATTAGGATCTGACAGAGGGGGTACTGGTCCTTTTTTAGTGTAGTTTACCTTGATTCAGTCATGACAAAGTGTGACATCCATTTCGTATTTCCAAGGCTAGTGTCCACACAAAAGCAAAGCTTTCCTTTGATCTAATCCAACCACTTTCTCCCAGAGATGAGAAAGCCAAACAAGGATTATATAAGCACTTGCCTGGTCTGAAAAATCTAATTCTTGTATCAGAAATCTACTACTAGTTTACTTCTGACTTCAGCCTGCTGCAAGTGTCATCATCTCTGAACTTTTCTGCTGATGTTCGATGCTTGTGATCGGAGTAAACCATGAAAAGTATGACAACTCACTCAAGATTGTCAGCAATCTTCCTGTACCACCAACTGCTTAGCCCCACTAGACAAGGTCATCCAGGACAACTTTGGCATTGTGGAAGGACTCATGACCACAGTCCATGCCGTCACTGCCACCCAGAAGACTATGGATGGCCCCTCTGTAAAGCTGTAGCATGATGTCCATGGGACAAACCAGGATATTTCCTCTGCATTCACTGGTCCATCCCAGGCTGTAGGCAAGGTCGTCTTTGAGCTGAACAGAAAGCTCTCTGGCATGACCTTTCATGTTCCTACCCCTAATGTGTCTGTCATGGATCTGAAATGCCACCTGAAGAAAAATGCCAAGCATAATGACATCAAGAAGGTGGTGAAGCAGGCTTCACAGAGCCCACTACAGTGCATCCTGGGATACACTGTGAGGCAAGTCACCAGTTTTCTCTCCTTTCTTAGCATTGTATCAAGGGTTTCTTTGAAATGAAAAGCTAATAAGGAACCCCAGCACAATCTTCTCTTGATTTCGACCCTTCATAGCAGGCATCCAAACAATTCTCATTCAGTTTTTAGACTTGTGTTTATTGGCTGTCTGTTATGTTCCTAAGCATTGTGGGTCACACAGATTGTCTCCTGCAACTTTAACAGTGATGACCACTCTTCTACCTTTGATGCTGGGGCTGGCATTGCTTTCTATGACAACTTTGTAAAACTCATGTCCTGGTATGACAATGAATACAGCTACAGCAACCGGATGGTGGACCTTATGACATTCTTGGCCTCCAAGAAGTAAGAAACCCTGAAACACCCACCTTGGCAAAAACAAGAAAGCAAGAGAGGAGCTCTAGGCTACTTAGGATTACCTGTCCCAACTCAGCCTAGATAGTGAGCACCTACCTTGAAGTTTCCATCCTAGACCCTCAGAATAAGGAAAAGGGCTTAAGAAGCCCTAATCTCTTGTATATCATCAATAAATTTCACTGTACCCCCCAGAAAAGAAAAGTAAAGATAAAGAGAACGGTATTTCAAGAGGTACTTTAGATTTAAGAAAAATGCACTAGAAGTTAAGTCTTCAAAGTCTAAAACACGTCCCCCAGCCGAGCCTGTCTGTCTTCCCTCTTTCATACACACGTGTTGGTGATGAGTAACTTGAGACCTAAAAGAGGATATAATTCAAGCCAGTCTCCTGCTGTCAGGTCACAAACTTTAGAATTGCTATGGGCGAATGTGAGTAGAGGGTGTGATCTTGCCTAAAATCTGGCAGATTTATTCCAGTGCCTTTGCGCCTGGGGAAAAGGTCCTCCAGCACAAACAGATGCTTCTTGCTTAAGAGGATGCAGTTCACCAGCACTCCTGACACTAACAGTATTGGCCACCCCGCCCCTGGGCCTGAAAACAGCTGTTCTGTATCCCCTGGCTCAGAAACTACTTCCTGCCTCATTCTCTTTCAAAACCCACTGAGACCTTATCTCCGAAGAGATGTGGCTGCTGATAGGGTTTAAGTCTTCAAAGGTTTATGGCCACGGGCTTTGGAAAGGAAACTGATGGAAAACCTGATATCTAGAGAGAGCATTATAGTGTGTCCATTCTCACCTGCCATGCCCTGGGACTTAGCCAGGAGCACTGCGTTCTCCAGTCCATGTATGTGTGTTGGGAGAGATCCTGGGAGACTTCCGTTTCAGAAAAGGGGAGTGTGCTTCTGCTTGCTTATCAGGAAAGAAGCTTCTGCTTGCTTATGAGGAAGGAAGATACTGCCTTACACACCAAACTCTCTCTTGAATCCTCAAGCACCAGGGCTAACAAGTGCCCACCAATCACCTCTTTCTCTTTCACTTTAAATTGCAGAAACTAAGCGTCAAAGAGTGGAAATAGACTCTTTAGATCACAGCACGAGGCATCTAACTTGATCAAGGCTGTCCATGGGGGTAATGCCAACCTGTTCTGAAAAAAAAAAAAAAAAAAAGTCTTTATCTGAAAAATTTGTGGTTCTGTCAATAATTTCTAGGGTGTTTGTGAATAGTATGTATGTGGCGATATAAGTTGTATGCCAGTGTGTACATCCAGGGACCTGAGTTAAATTATATCCTCATTCTAGGTCTCAGATAATTCTCCTTTAACACAGGAGAGGGGTGTGGGTGATACCTTCATGGAATTCTGTGGTTTAAATTTTCTTAAAACAAAATACTCCTCTAGTGAAATTTTCATGCGCTGTGTTAAGCAGAAATACAGCCACACATTTCCAAATGTGTTTTAAATGGTGGTTTCCTCACAATTCTTGCTCACCATCTGTAAAAGGAAAGCAAGCTTTCCATTGAGGGGGCTGAATATCCTTGCTGCTGCCCCGGTATGTAGAACAACAGCCATTCCTGGGTCAGGACATTTTTCATTGCCGTTAATTGATTGCCCTGCTGCTGTTGTCCACTAGAACTTTATTGCCATTTACTGTATAAACAAGCCAACTTTGTAATTAGGTGCCTGACAAAACTATGTAACATTGCACTGAGACCTGAACCATTTTAATAGGTCATTAGATCGCCTGGGCAGAGATGCTTGTATTCAAGGAATCACAGAGTGTGGGTTATTCAGGGCCACACTGGATAATGATGAGATTAAAGCCGAGGGTCTCCAATTCCTACTCTTCTGCTCTAATTCTCACACTTTGCGTTGTTCATTTTTGTTTTGAAAGCAGCTGTGGCCTCACTTTGGATTCATCATCTCGTGGGCACACAGCAGCTGTGAGCCAGTATTACTGTGATTCCCTAACAGGGTACTTTCTGCAGGAGCACCATCTTGTAAATTTTCCTTCGGGACCTCTACAAAGACGTAGTGTTTTTGAAATATAGATTTTGCTTTTATTAAATGCTCATGTGTTTTCCTTTGCACGTTTGAATCCCCTTTCTCCTTCTGGTTTTTGTTGTTCTTCTTTTCTTTTCCTGCCTTGTACTTGTACTTCTTACATCTTTTCTTTCTTTCCTCTTTCATCTTTCTTTCCTTTCTTTCATCTTTCCTTTCTTTCATCTTTCCTTTTCTCCTCTTCTCATTCTCGCTTTCTATTTCAATAAAGGTTTCACTTTGGAAAGGAAGAAAATCTGAACTAGAGGTGTAGGCATGGCAGGCCACCCTGAACTCTGAGGTCAGTGGAGGCAGTCAGGAAGATCATTGGAAGAGTGTGTACTGAGACCTCATCTCAGGATAGAATGACTTCTGTAGAGGGACTGGACCATGAGTCAGCCATGCAGCCGCAGCCCCTTCATTTTAAATAAATGTATATTGAAATAGCTCAGACTTCAATAACCCATTCTTTGCTCTTTTCATCCTCTTATTTCCTTTACTTTGTTTCACCTCAGTTGAAGGGAATAGTCTTCTTTCCTTTAAGACAGAGGTTATGGGTTAATCCTCCAAAAAAGATATTCAGAGAGTAGCTACTAATGTTTTTTTTTTTATTTACTTGCATGTAAACAGTGTGTGTGTGTATATACCAGATATGTGTATGCCTCTTCATGTATATGGATATCAACAGAGGCATGCCAAGGTACATGTTGTGATGTCAGAGGGCAACCTTCAGGGTCTTTTTGCTGCTACATAACCCAAGCTAGCTGATCCATGAGCTTCTAGACATTCTTCGGTCTTTTCACCCCTCTTCTCATAGGGAGGTGCTGGGCCTTCCACTGTACCCAGCTTTTATGGGAGTTCTGGCCATCCAAACTCAGGTTTTCCAACTTGCAGAGTGAGCATGTTTATACACTGAATCATCTCACCAGCTATAACGTTACATTTTTGTTACAAGTTTGATATGGCTGACTTTTCAAGCCATCTATATGAGCTATGAGACTATATGCTGATTGCTCTTTCATTTTCTGTATCTATGAAGAGGCTAATAATAGATTGTGGTTTTTGAGGACTAAGTATGTTAATGTATGTTAAAAGAGAATCAGCATGTAGTAAATTAAATACATATTATAGCTCCATGTTTCTTTGTACTTTATTTGTTACAGTGTGATAAAGGTCTACTCATTTTATTGAAATCACCACATAAAGTAGTTTTTAAGAAATATTTGAATAATTGATATTTCCATTTGTTACTTAGAGAACCATCATATTGTGGAATGTAAAGCAGTAGCTATTATGCACGTCTCACATAAATTGTACCAGAATAAAAAGGAATGACTGATGCACACTGTGATGACTGTATCTTGATTGCCAAGTCGACTGGAATGGGAAACAGCTCAACTAAGAAAGCTCACCTCTGGGCATGCCTGCAAGGGCATTTCTAAGAGAAGTCATGCTTGCTGGGCAGCAGCGTCTCGCAGGCAAACTTCCCAGACACAGTAAAGGACAAAGCTCACCAGTCCCAGCGTTCTTACTCTGCTTCCTGGACATAGCGATGTGATGCCTCCTTGCTTCGTGATGCCACGCCCACCATTAGGGACTGATGGTGTGAGCCCAAACCAATCTTTCCTTCCTTCAGTGCGTTCTGTCAGGTATTTTGTCGTAGCCAGGAGAAGTCGGGCTAAAATAAACATAGAATGCAAGCATATTAAGTTCACCATGTGGCTGTGTGGTTGGCTGTAGACACACAACGATTCAATAGACAGCATGGTCTCTGCTTACATAGAACTTCCTTTTGCGTGAAGCCAGTTGTCCCGTCACTCTTTGTGTGACATAATAAGCATCGCCTCTGGCCAAAGTGTGCACAGTTACTGCCTCATTTTAAGACCATGGAAACCCTGTGGAGTTGCCCTTAATCCCTTCATTTTGCTGGCAAACAGCCTAAGAACGTTTTAAATTTGCTCCATATCACAAAATCAACCAGTCACCTGCTACGTGTTAGTGTGTCATCTGGTAAAACATTTTATTAACTTTTGTGTGCAATTTTAATTAAACATCCAAATAAAAAGTTCATACATGTTGCTGGGTACATAGCTGACTGTCTGAACATTTGTTTGATATATGTTAGTCTCTGGGTTCAATGACAAGCGTAAAGAAGGTAGACATATCCTTGCTCTTTTGCACTGGACTTGGAGACACACCAAGAGGCAGGATTCAAATGGCTATAAGCATCGGGTTTTAATGCAAGTGCCATCTGTTCATTGCCAGGGATCAAATATCCTCTCAAAGTAAAGATGTAAAATGTCCAGAATGAGTAAACATTAAGAAAGTAAGACTTACCTGCACTCTGTGGACACAAATTTGATAACTCTGAGACAAAACAAGAACACTAGTGTATATGTAAAATAGATCCCAGCATTTGTAAAATTATGAACATGGATATTCTGATATCGCTTTTTTCATAAATAGCTTTGATTTTTTATTGAAAGTCATTTCTGTATTATAGACAATTTTAATTAATTTTTCCTTTGACTTAAAAAATGTGTAAAGTTGTAGCTGGGCGTGGTGGTGCTGGTGGTAATACAGCACTCGGGGAGGCTGTGAGTTCAAGGCCAGCCTGATCTACAAAGCGAAAACAGGACAGAGAAACCCTACACAGAGAAACCCTGTCTCAAAACCAAACAACAAACAAACAAAAAAGCATAAAGCAAGCCTTCATATTTAAATCTTACATGGCATAGCTAGCTAACCATCAGCTGTAATTATTTACAGAAACGTTTACCTTCTCAGACTTTTCAATATTGAAGATAATCTTTGCTAGCTTGACTTTGTCTGTTTTGCTTGAGAAGCAAGGATTTACGTGTAGTGAGGAAGTTGCTTGTCTGATTATAGGGCCAGGTAGGTAAATTGGCCTGCTCATTTCAGAGGACATTTGAAGTGTCTGCAGAGAGCTTGATAATTGGTGGATCAACAGGTTGTGCAATAGCTGGAGATGAAATACCTTCCCAGAGGTTCCTAAATATGACCCTTTTGATTTTTTTTTAATTGAGGTTGTTAAATCGCATCAGAAAGGCAGCCTGGGCTGAGCATTTGAAGAGCAGAAGGATTTTTTTTTTAATATGGCCTCATATAGGGTAAATCAAGTATTATGAAAACATGGTGCCTTTCTTTAGAGATGCAGTTTAATGGGCCTTTCCTGAGTAACCCTCTGTAAGGAAGGTTGATACAGCGCCTCCTTGGGGACTCACTTAGCACTGCCTCTTAATCAGTAACTGTTGTCCCAGACTGTGGGTTAAGAAATAGAAAAGCAGAAGACACTGCCAAAGATAAAACAGCACAGAGCAGAGGGCTAGCTGAGATGCAGTAACTCCATCATCAGACAGGTAGGCAAGCAGATGCTATACAAGAATGGAACACTAATTACTCAGGACCATAGACTCCTGGGCCTGAGCAGCTACGGTACGATAAGATGTCAATGCCTCCTTATGTGTTCCACTGAAATCTTCCATTGTCACCTGGGTAATGATGTGTTCTTCTAGAGAGAGGTGACATACAGAACTAGAATAAATGAGCTAGATGTATGCACCCTCACTTCTTAAAGTTGAGATTGTGAGTTCCTTTATCTTCTCTGATTCTGCAAGGGTAAACTTAGGGATAGTTAAGTTGAGGGAAAAGTTGCAATATTCTGTGTTGGGACCATAAGAAACCTTGAGTTATGTTAACATCTTTCAAATCTTGAAAATGAATAGATCACAAAAATGTTGTCAGTATATTAGCTTAAACAGATTATTAAGACCTGCCCAAACCAGAAATTTTGTGACATATGACGAGCTTCCAAGTTTCTCTAATACAAAATGTTTTAAGAATAGAGATGAGAATTATGTTTAATAGCAAGATGAGCTTGGGGACTGTTACCTTTTCACATCTGATGGCTGAGATCAGATAACAAAGCTCTTGCTGTTAATTACTTTAAATCTAACTTCTGTTCTCTTCTGCTACCAGCTTGTTGCTCCAGCAAGTGTTTGCACGCTCTAGGACTCGGCTTCATATATAGGAAAAGGAGACAACAAATTATATGCATCTTGTAGTTAATGTCAGTAGTAGATGATAAATTATTTATGAAGCATTTTGAGAGGAGCACAGTTTAAGTCTTACTCAATGATGGTGATAGACATTCTTACTGGCCATTATTATTTTTACAGTTCTTCCTATATCACATTGACTTCAGAGTTGTCTGTCCAGTTTGTGCTCTTTAGCATTTATATATGCCCAAAGGGCTTTAAAAAATATTTTTTGGTGTCGGGCTATGTTCAGTATGGAAGTTCCTCTGCTATGATTCTGAAGGGTTACAATAAATGGAAAGAAATTAAAATGGAAATGGAAGTGAGACATATGCAACATGAGAAAAAGACCAGAGGAAAGTCTAACTGAGTATTCGAAAACTTCTTCCGAGAGCTTAGAGGTGAGGATGTATTAGAACATGAGGATGTTTCAGGGATATGAGGGTTAGATGTCTTTTTTTTTAATTTTTTAACTTTATTTTTGGTTTTGCAAGATAGTATAAAACAGTGCAAACAGTGTTTTGCAGCCTGTGTAGCCTTGGCTGTCCTAGACTCACTGTGTAGACCAGGCTAGTCTTGAACTCACATTGATCCAACTGCCTCTGAATCCCTGGGTACTGGGATTAAAGGCAGGTGCCACCACGCCCAGCTAGATGTCTTTTTAAAGCTGAGTAGACATTACAGAGGGATGTAGAACTAATTCAGAAGAGCAGTGAAGGAGGTCAGACCTGCAATTGCCAATGTGGAACTCAATCTTCTATTTCCGGGCTTATGTAGCTTTGGATCTGGACCTTTTGTTTTGTGCCCTGCTTCCTACAAGGAAGGGTAATAATGCATGTTTCATGTTGTTTCTGGGAAATCTGGTTGAATGAACTACTGAATCTGAGGTAACACTTCTTTGATTTTTTTTTCCCTAGATTTTTTTCTTTTACTTCTTTGCCTAGGTAAATAAAGATCCTCATGTACAGTTTAATCTTAGCAAGTAGGGTATGTAGCTTTTCCACAAGTCTGAAATTTCTGAAAAGGTGTAGACTATCTCCAGTAGTCCAGAACATCCTTTAGAACACTGGGTTGTCTCTGGAGGTTGTTTTGACCGTTGGAGCAGATGAATGGATTCTTGGTTCTGGAGTGAGTTGTATCAGTGAGTTGATGACTAAGCTTTTCTGTGTCTTTTGTTGTTTTGGAAGTTCCTCAGTTCAGGTGAGTGGGGCTAACAAGTTTTAAATGAATGTGAAACATAAAACAGAAACTGCAGGGGATATTTATTGAATTAATCTCAACTTTCCCAGATTAATTTTAAACCAACTTCCTTAAACCCAAATGATTCAGATTTGAAATTCTGGGGGCTGGGGCGGAGGGAGTGCTCTCTGCAACTTTAGGGCTTTAAGGAGACTCTTACTTGCTGTCAGAGATTATCTCTCCATTGTCTCTTGACTTGTTGTGGGGTAATTGGTAAGTCACCTCTTCCCTGAGACCTGAAATTCTTTTCTCATTCAGAAACTAAGTGGGATTCTCATTGCATTCCATTAAGTGTTCCCCTCTGCCTGGGTCTCCAGGCTACCAGCCAAGGATATGATGAGAAGGGCAGGTGCCACAGGAAAGAAGGGTGAGCCTTTTGATGGGCTGAGCTCTGCAGCAGATTGCTATGGCTGCTGTACTGTTGGTTTTTTGTTTGTTTGTTTATTTGTTTTTTACATTTTCAAAAATGTGTACTTTAATTATTATATAAACATGAATAATAATTTTATCATTTTCTATGAAAGTGAATTTTTTATTTTTCATCTATTACAATTTATTCATTTTGTATTTCAGCTGTGGTCCCTTCCCTTGTCCACTTCCAATTCCACCCTCCCTCCCTCTTCTCCTCCCATGCTCCTCTCCCAGTACACTGATAGGAGCTATGATCATATCCTATCATAGCCTATCAGTTCTCATCAGGACTGGCTGCATTGTCTTCCTCTGTGGGCTACTAAGGCTTCCCACCCTTTCAGGGGGAGGTGATCAAAGAGCCAGCCACTGAATTCATGTCAAGCAGTTCCTGTTACCCTTACTAGGAAACCCACTTGGACACTGAGCTGCCATGGGCTACATCTACGCAGGGGCTCTAGGTTATCTCCATGAATGGTCCTTGGTTGGAGTGTGAGTCTCAGAAAAGAGCCCTGAGCTCTGATTTTTTTTTTTTTTTTTTTTTTTGGTTCGGTTGCTCTCCTTGTGGAGCTCTTGTCCCCTCCAGGTCTTTCTATCTCCCCTTTCTTTCATAAGATCCCCTGCACTCTGCCCAAAGTTTAGCTATGAGTCTCAGCATCTGCTTCAATACCCGCTGAGTAGAGTCTTTCAGAGGCCCTCTGTGGTAGGCTCCTGTCCTGTTTCCTGTTTTCTTCCTCTTCTGAACTCAGTCCTCATGTGAATAGATGAGCTGGGGTGTCTAGGTAGTGGGGATTCCGCTATTCTGAAGAATAGGGGAAAGGGGTTGCAGGAGGGAGGGTAGAACTGGGAGGAGAGGAAAGATGTAAATTGAATCAATTATGTAGAATGAGGAGGAGAAGAAGAGATGGAAGCAGAGATCTTTAGGATTTTCAACAAAAGTAATTCTCAAACTGCAGGATATTTGAACTAATTCAGAGAATGGCCAAGAGGCATGCTAATATTCAGTATGTGTGCCAGGGCTCCATGGAGAAATTTAGAGAATTCCCATCATATTCTTCCTGGAAAGAAAAGGAACCAGAAGCTCAGAAGGTAGCCCTGACTGACTTATCCATAGTCATGTGACAAGTTCTTAGAAGAGCTGAGGCCAAATCCCTTACACACTGGCCAACTGCTTTTGCATACCCTCTTTGACTTCTGAGAGGGCCTAACTGTGCTTAATTACAGAACTACAAGATCTCTACAAACACTGGACAGTACCTGACAGCATCTTAACTATGAATTAAAGGACTCTGTTGGTGTACGTTCCCCAGAGAACAGCATGTTCACATAGGGACCACCAACCTATAAGGAGACTCATTCTGCTCATTAACCACAGTTTATGTTCATGCCAGGCTTGTTGTCTGTATACTAGGAGTGATAAAAACTAAGTGTAGGCAAACCATACGTATTAGAAAACATGCATATATGGCCAGGACTTGTCTGAAGACATTTATCTAGGTAAATATAATCTAAACTGGAATATTGGTATGTGATGCATGTATGCGTGTGTGTGTGTGTGTGTGTGTGTGATTATGAGAGTCTTTGTGTGTGTGTGTGTGTGTGTGTGTGTGTGTGTGTGCACGCATGTGCGTGTGTATCCTTATGAGAGTATGTGTATGTGTTCTGCTCAGACTTAAAGAGGCGTTACAGGAATATTGATTCACGCTATTTTTCGTCCAAGAATGTTCTTTTTATTCTCATTCTCCACAGAATATTGAATTACCTTTTCAACCTCCAATTTCCACTGCTTCCCTTGTGAAGCCACCCATAGCTTACAAAGAGGCTCCCAGCTTTCTAGACAGCCTAACACTCAGATAACATCTGCTTATTGTTCAGAGCTCAGTTTAAACGTCACCATCTCAGGGCAACATACTTGGATACGAGGTTTGGGCCCCTAGTACACGCTGTCATTGTCCCTTCTATTCTTTCCTTCGTGCCCTTGTCACAGTTCCATGATGGTAATTGCTGAGCTTGACTGAAGTGAAATCCGTCTCCCTGAAAGTGAAGAAAAGACGAGACTCTTTGTCGAGCTTTCCTCACTCAGGGCCTGGAGGAGGACTCTGCACAAAGCTGGCCTTCGGTAGATTCTTGCACAGAATGAGCAGCTGTCACTGTGTGCTGTGTATAACTCTCACACTGCTGAAATGTCTGCTGAATTCTGTTCTTTCGGAGTTTAGCAAACTGTTGGCAACTTGGAAGTGCTAAAAGAAAGTTCAGATGAGCAAAAAGTGTAAAATCTCTCACCTGTGGACGTTTTGTAAATTCTAATAAATCCAGTCAGCCAGCTAGAAAGATTTGCATTTTCTTATCACTTCTTTCCTCCTCAAGAGGCAGAATATAAATTCCCAGAAATGTGGTGTTCCATATTCATAAAATGTTGTGACTTTAAAATTATGTCTACTCAGTTGTATGACTTTCCTCAAGTGTTGTCCAGATACACATAATGTTCCTCTGGATACTATCTCATTCATTCAGTGTTTGGCAACAGATATTCCAATGCCCTAGCATTCTTGGAAGCTGTGAGGTAGAGACATGAAGGGTTGGAACTCCGTGAGAATGAGTTACACTTTCAGCATCTTTCAGTAGAAAGAAATTTAAGTGGCTGCTTCCCTGTATGTTAAAGGGGTATAACAATAAAACCTACCCCACAGGATTAACAGAAATGTTAAATAAAGTAACACACAGTATTCAGTTTAGAGTACGTGTTATATTTGAGCAGAAATAAAGAATAAAGAAGATTTTTGTTACCTTAGCTTTTCAATAAAATGTTTCCCCAATAGCAAAATTCATATTAATGAAAATGTTTAAGGCTAGGATAGTATCGCTCAGGAGAAGACCATGTCCACAGAAAGTATGAGGCTCTAGGTTCAATTTCCAACACCAATGACTAACCAAATGAACCATTAAGGTAAAATAATACTGTGGGCTCTTTCTTAGTTTGGGGAAAGAAAAGCAGAAACTATGGCATTAAGTCTTTTTTTTTTAAGTCTTGACAGGTAGCAAGGCATTACTTTTTGTGTGCACTAATTAAAATTATGCTAAATACCAAATTTCCCATGAATCAGTTGCATGCCATGAAATCCTCATTTTTAAGGTAGTGATGGAGACTACAGGAATGGCATGATCACTTCCAGCTGGATCTGCATTTCTGGAAACAGCCGTATCTGCACAGCTGAGAGCGGGGCAAACAGGATAAAGTAACCAAAGACTTCCTTTTATTACTGACACTAGATCCTTGGACATGGCAGGGGGAGTGGGCCTCAGTCTTCTTGCAGAGGAATGGAGACAGTTATCTAGGCTGTGACGTGCTACAGAAACATGAGTGAATTAGACAAGGCACACGCTGAAGGCCCTTTGACCTCCAGCAACCTGAGGACCTGGAGATCTGATTCTTGGCAAAATATTTGAATTGTGTAGCACAGTTTGTGAAAAATAGTCATGTTCCAACCTGAATCATACACATTCTGATTCAATGTGTCTGAGGTACATAGGGCCTTTGCACTGGTAATAGTTGCTGTGTCTTTGCAGGTGATTCTAATGCAAGCATTAAATAATTACGCTTGGAAGAGTTAAATAATTATGTCATTTCTCCAACATGGCCCTTCTTTCAGCTGTACCAGGGCAATTTAAAGGCTGACAGTTTAAGTGCCTAGTGCAGTTGGTGGAAATAATTAGAGATATTTAAGTATACTTGTAGATTTAAAAGAAATTCACATGACAAATTATTAGGTTTCATAGAAATTATTGCCTGGGTGTTTCTTCTTTTTCCAATTAAAAAGAAAAATCAGAATTTATCTTTTTTTAGTCTGTATGGTTGGGGATAGCTAACACGTGCCATTTCGGTATGAGGAATTATATCTCAGCTCATAGTTTTACCTCACAACAACCATGGGCTTGACTCTCTCTATTGAAGGAGGTAGAGAAAGATGTGGAGTCCGCAAAAACATGCTCATTGTATGATACCATTTGTATGCTGAGTTCACTATGCTTGGAAGAAACATTCTCTTGTGGGTATGCTAGAGATCCAAGGTATGTAGCTTTTTTTATTTCTCAAGTTATAGTAGAGACTACCAGTTCATCCCTAAAAGAGGATTGCCTGTCCTTGGAAACTGGTCATGTTGGGAGGAACATAGTTGTTCACTGTGGACTGGAATGCAGTCCTCTAAAAGAAGCTGGTACAGTTCAGGATGGAGTAGCCCGAATTAAGGCCGAGACTGGCTGGCATTTGATCCAGACAGCTTCTGCAAAGGCACCGTCCTCTTCCGCCTCACCCACACTACGTCTTAGCTATTGAGAAAGTCTCCATGCCAACTTGTAATATGCCATGAAAGCTCTTTCTTTCCTCTCTTCCCTTCCACATTTCTCCCACACATAACATGCACACAGGAAGACTATTAATGAAACACATGAATTTTGCATAACACAAAAGACATCAGAACATCAGGGGACAAAGCTTGTCCTTCTGACCTAAGTCCGTCATTGTAGTTTTCTGTTTTGTTGTTATCTGTTGTTTGTTTTGTTCTGAAGAGGAGTTCTGTCTTTTGCCTGTAGATTCTCTGTCTCCCCATATCAGTAGCTACCAATCAGTCCCTATTTTAGTCAGATCCTACATACCTCGCTAGGTATAAAGCCAAGCTCTAAAGCTGGAAAATCATAAGCCATCACCACCTTTGCTAGATAACTGCCAGAAAGATAACTTGGAATATCCCTTAATTCAGGAGCAGTTCTGACTCCAAACTCCAATTTACACATGAAAAACACAAGCCATCGCACATCCAGAAGGAAAGAACCTCATTGCCCTGCCTAATTTCCTGTCTGTGCACAAGGCCCTACACAATGTATAACACTTCCTTTCGTGCTTTTAAGTTACAATTCTTTGAAATGGCTCTCTTGCTACCTCTTTCATAGGACAGTAGCAGTACATATTCAGATTAAACATTTTAACTTTGCTAATAATTATTATCAAAATGGATTGCATTTTAAAATCATGTAATCATATTTAATAGCTATATCATATTAGCTTAAAAGGTAGCTTTTAAAAATTGTTTTATCGTTCAGGCATATTAGTCATTTCTATTTTTTCTCCTCCCAAGTCTAGCTAGACACCGGCATTCGAGCATATATGTAATCAGAGTACAGATAAAAGTACATTGCTTAAATGTATCACATACACATTTTCTGAATTTACCACTGTGATAATTTTAATATATTTAATATCATCTTGAATAGTTTTATCTGAATACACTAAGCCAGTATTCCAAAATCAATATTTAACATGCAATTTAGAAGAGTTAAATCCATTTTGTTTTTGTTAATACATCTATAATTATCTATTTACAAAGGTATATTTTGTGCTTTATAAAAATTTGCCTTTGTAGATAATCCCAGATAGGTTTGCTATGTCAGAGGATAAGAATGTATTTGTAGCTATAGAATGATGAAATTTTTGCTCTTTTACATATTTCAGAACATTTCATTAAGCAAAAATTAGATCATTATCCTAGAAAATTATTGCCTTTAAAACATATCATAAATATTAATATTAAGACCTTAAATATTAAAATTATTACCATAATAAATTTTAAATCGGGTAGGAAAATTTAGAACCTATATTTAAAACTTTTTAATGGGCTATGTCAAAGGAAAGGAGTGAAGTCAATTGACTCAGTGAGCCATGTTTATAGGAAAAAGAGTGGATTCTAGCAATAGCTTATCGTACAAACTCTAAGTTGACAGTTAAATCATAATATTTTCATGTGTCCCAGGTTTTCAGTTGCAAAATCAGCATAGCAATGTGCATTTGTTTCCCAGAAGTTCCATTCAATGGAAAACTAAGAAAGTCTTTCCATAGACCTTTTATTCTTAAAGAAATAGCTCTAAAAGACATCAATGACCAGCAAACAATGTTATGCTGTTTTCTCTGATAATGCTGTGTGAATTTTGCATCACTTTGCTTTATAGTTGGCCCTGTATATTGTCTCTGGTGCTTAGCATAGATTAAGCCTTGTTAAAATGTTTAATAGTAAACTAACAACGGCAATATTTATCTGTGGGTTGTTCTGCATTAGGCGATAGGCTTGGTTTGTTTGTTTTGATTTTCCTTCTCTTTACATCCCAATTGTAGTTCCATTCCTTCTCTCCTCCAGGTCCCACTCTTCCTTCCTTTTCCTCCATCCCTCTTTCCCTGTCCCTTACCTCAGCTCATTAGGTCATCAGCACTGAGTGCATCCTCTTCCGCTGTGGCCTGGCAAGGCTGCCCACCAGGGGCAGTGATCAGAAAGCAGTTAACAGGGTCCATTTCAAAAATAGCCCCTGCTCCCCTTACTAGGGTAACCTCACGAATCCTGAGCTGCCTATCTGGTGCACCTGTGTAGGGGGCATAGGTCCAGTCTATTAACAGTCCTGGATGGTGCTTCCAGCCTCTGCAAGCCACTCTGAGCCCTGGTTAGTTGGCTCTGTTGGCCTGGAACCTCCAGGTGATAGGATTTTTATGTGTATTATTTTGTTTATTCCTAAAAGCCATTGCAAAACAATCTGACAAGCTGATACTACAGTCTCCAGTTTTATGGATTTAAAATAAAGTGGTTTTGAGGACCTGAGGAAGCTTTTCGCCTGCTCTGTAAGCTTCAGTTGCAATGCTGAGGCCTATCTCTGATTCCAAGACCCGTGTTCTCATTTGTCTGGTGACAAAGAATATTGTGCAGAAATCCAAATCACCAGTTGGATAGAATGCAGGCATCAGATTGAGTCCTAATCCAGCATGACTGGTCTCACCAGGCCGGGGGCATGGTGAGAGAGATGACCATTTGTAGACACAGCCCTCTGCATGAGAGGAAACCTGCTCTATAGGGACACCTTGATATTGAACCTCCAGCCTTCACAGTTGTGAAAAAACTAACTTCTTTTGTTGTTGTTTTTTTTTAAACAAGCAGTCTGTCTATATATACATAATTATAACTACAGCAAACAAATACAACTACTAGTATCTTTCATTCTCATCAATGACAATGTGTCTACCCTGTAAACTCAGCACTGATCTGAAGAAAGCTTTGAAGCAAAGGTGACATTAGCTCTTCTCTGTGTTACCTCAGTACATCTAGCTATCAAACCTTCTCCTCATCCTTCCTGTCATTGACAATTCCATGTTTAATAAATATTCACACCATTCATCTCTATGGAGCATTGTTGATTATGCAATCTAGTTTAGCCAATGAGATGTTATGAAATAGGAAAGAAGAAATGTGTTTCCATACAAGCTTTGCCTCCCTTGACCTTGAACTCCCATTCTAGAAGAAATGTGTGGTAAACTAAATTGAGCACATCCTGTTGTCCCAAGCGGGAGTCCAGCTTGCTTCAGCCCTCTTACAGCAGACTCTTAGACTTGCAAAGTAAATTTTTGTTCCTCTATGTTATTTATATTTGAGATGGATATTGTTTTTTATTTGGAAGCAATATTGTTTTTTCAGTTGATGATGGATATACTAACATTTTATCCTGTTACATCAATTTACATGTAATATTTGGGTCAGTTTGTACAACTAACATTTCCTTCCATATATTCTGTTTGATTTGGGAAAAATTCCATGTTGAGCCTCCCCTAAACAGTTTCTATATCATGGAGATTAATTTGAAGATTCATTAAAAAGTTTAATGGTCAAAAATAAACAAATTAATATGGGCTTGTATAAGCTTACTCTCAATTCAAAATAAATTTTAACTGTTCTTTAATTCAGGTTTCTAATATTTTTAGCATTAGCTATAATAGAGATGCTGTCTGCTTAGCTTATTGCATTTTCTAGACACACAGAAAAAAAAAACACACACACACACACAAAAATGCCTAGATCTCCAAATAAATCCCAAAATTTCATAAGGTAATAAACACCTATACTGTATGCACTAGACTCTGTTTTAGACATTCTGTTGCATTGGGTTGTATCCTATATCAGAGGCATCCTTTGCTGGTTTCATTTTCTTTCCTCTTTATTTTCTGAGCTGCCAAGTTGATTTCTTGATCTGTATCAACAGATTGAAAAATAAACTTAAAGCAGCTTTGACAATATCTAGAGCTTGGAAAGTGTTTACCAACATTGACGTCAAATGACTATGTACTATCTTTTAACTTCACAGTTGGAGAAAACATTTTTTTTTTCCTGCCAGTTGTAGTTGTCATGAGAAATATATCCACTTACGGAAAACAACCTGTTGTTTTGAGTAAAAATATACAAGAAAGCACAATCTATCTTTTTAATTTTTTTTCCTTTGTCGGTTAAAGCTTGATTTTTCTCTCCTGTTCTGTCACCCATATGCCTTATTCCAAAATGTAAACTCAACGGCACACAACAGCATTCAGTTTAAACAATGAATTTCACCTCTGGCTCAAATAGCTCTAACTTTGGAGGTAAAGCCCAAACAGCGTGGCATGCCAGTGTTTCTAGCAATACTTATAAGAAACCCAGAAAATGTGTTGGCTTTTCATAGTAAACAAGTCATAGATGGAGGCATGTGTAAGTGCAGTTTCTAATATGTTAGTTAGAGCGAGTTATTCTATGTATGTGGCAGGGATGCACATGTCATGGCATAAGCGAGGAAGCCAGAGGAAAACCTGGGGAAACTGGTTCTCTTCTTCTTCCATGTGGGACCTGAGGATTGAACTCAGGGAATGAGGCTTGGTGCCAAGAGCCTTTGCCTGCTAAGCCATCTTTACAGCTTGACCAGAAGAACCACAGCCTTAACTTCCCCAGGAACCTGATACTTAGAAAAGCAGGGTCACTAACTGAATCCTTCATTATTTGTTATTTCATTAGACTCCATATTCTAGAAAATAATAGGCAATGGAAGGAGAGCTTTCTATTTCCATGATTCTTTTTTTTAACAAAGCATGGCATAATTTATTTGATTTTTCAAAAGTCTGTTCATATAAAAACCTAGGCAATGTTGTAAACTTACATATTATTATTATTGATTATTTCCCATTAAGCTTTCTGAGTAAAATTAAGACTGCAATTATTGTCTAGTGAATTTCATTAACAACATTAATATTTCATTTTGTAATATCTAGTCATTTACACAATATTTGAAAAATTGCTTTTAGGACTTGAGAGCAACAGAATAAGGAACTAATAAACACCTATATTGTTTTAAATACATTAAATTTTGAGTTTAACACCAGGATATAAAATACATTAAAGAGGCAAAAATACACACAATATGATTTAGCCATAAATAATTTCAACACGTCTACATAAACACAGGTGTTGTGAGATCTGGAAACAACCTAAATGTCCCTCAACTGAAAAAATGGATACAGAAATTTATACAATGGAATACTACCCAGCTATTAAGAACAAGGAAATCATGAAATTTGAAGACAAATGGTGGGAACTAGAAAAGATCATCCTGAGGTATCCCAGAAGGAGAAAGACACACATAGTATATACTCACTTATAAGTGGATATTAGACATATAATATAGGATAAACATACTAAAACCTATACACTTAAAGAAGCTAAGCAAGAAGGAGGACCCCGGGTAATATGAACAATCCTCACTCAGAAAGGCAAACAGGATAAAAATTGGAAGAGGGAGAAAACAGGAAACAGGACAAGAGCCTACCACAGAGGGCCTCTGAAAGACTCTGCCCAGAAGTATATCAAAGCAGATGCTGAAACTCATAACCAAACTTTGGGCAGAGTACAGGGAATCTTATCAAAGAAGGGGAGATAGAAAGACCTGGAGGGGACAGGAGCTCCATAAGAGAGCAACAGAACCAAAAAATAATCTAAGCCCAGTGGTCATTTGTGAGACTGATATTCCAAAGAAAGACCATGCATGGACATAACCTAGAATCCCTCCACAGCTGTAGGCCATGGCAGCTCAGTGTCCAAGTGGGTTTCCTAGTAAAGAGAACAGGGACTGTCTCTGACATGAACTCAATGGCTGGCTCTTTGATTACCTCCCCCTAAGGAGGGAGCAGCCTTACCAGGCCACAGAGGAAGACAATACAGCCAGTCCTGATGAGACCTGATAGGCTAGGGTCAGATGGAAGGGGAGAAGGACCTCCTCTATCAGTGGACTTGATGAGGGGCATGGGAGGAGATAAGGGAGGGAAGGCAGGATTAGGAGGGAATGAGGGAAGGGGCTATAGCTGAGATACAAAGTGAATAATCTGTAATTAATATAAAAAATAAAAAATAAAACAATGCTAAAAAAAAAAAGGCAGATACAAACCAAGTACTGTAGTTCTCTCTTTAGAAACGGGCCTTAAAATTTAGTGTTGTTCCAAGTTTCTTTGTTCATAGACAGAAAGTGTTTACTATGTACATTTCAAAAGGATATCATATCAATGAAGAAATACATATATCTATAAATGTGTTGAATCATTGGAAACAAAGACAAAATAAGATGGCTCCTTATTAATAAAAAAAAGATGATGTGTTGTATGACACTCAGTTTTCAAATATTTATCTATTTTTCAAAGACAAGCTTTTATTTCTCTCTTTTTCTACTTCTTCTTTTAAAACTAGATTTAGAATATAAACTCCTGTTATGGAGATCTGTTCATGAGTTAGGGGAAAGTCTGCCAAGAAGAGAAAATATAACCTGAGTGCCCTTTGGGAATAGTTGGTGAGGTCATTCTCTTTTCTTTGGTGTGGGTATGATCTCCATGTTGTCAAAGGAAGCTGTTTGAATCCTGGGATCAATTCATCTAGGATTTGAATGGAGCTACAAACGTCAGCTCCACGGACTCCAGAAAAGTTTCTCAGCTTTTCAACTGCTGCTGTGGAAACTTCTGTTCTCAGCTAAAATAGGAAAGGGTGGAGCTAATTTAATTAAAATAAATGATTTATAACATTAACCAAAGAGCTTTCTTTTTAGCTCCTCTCAATGTTTCCATTTCACTTTTAGCTCCAGTTTGTATCATTTCTTATTTTGTCTTCCTGATTTATCCAACTCTAGTTCCCGGACTTACGAAAATATACTTGCTAAAGATGAGTTAAAGGGCAAGATGTACTTCAGTCTCTACGCAATTATTTCTGCTATTCAAATGTTCAACTCAGAGAGTGCCTGGTTTTCCTTGGGCTGGAGGAAGGCAGGTGAAGGAAGGTGGGTGGCTTGACTGAGTTAGGGAAATTCCAGAGGATGGGGGCTGCCAGATTGCTTGCTGGCTCTTAATTGCCAAACTCCACTTTGCACAGCTGTGTGCTTCATTAAATAGTGATGTCTACAAATCAGATCAGCGTTAAAATTCAGAGCAGGGGGGAATTCCTGAGCACAGGCTGCTGCCAAGTTCCTAGAGTTTTAACAGCATTCTCATCAGTCCGCCCCTCTCTGCTCTGCAACTATAAATAAGTTCAATATTTAGAGTGTTTTCATCCATTGTAATGCCTACTTGTTCACTTGGAGTGGTGGAAAGATGTATGAAAACCAGTGATGGTGCCCATGGGCCATTTGTTGTGAGATAATAGAGCGGATAGAGAAGGGAAAAGTGAAAGAGAGGTACCACGGATAAAGAAGTTCTACGGAGCACCAGAAATATTCATCCCTTATGTTGAAATTGTGCTATAATAACTGGAAATCCAGGATCTCTTTACTTCTGGCAATTACAACAATAATATAGCTTGCTTACCTTCCATTGGGTGTAATGCCTTCAGTGACACTAGTTAGAGTCTCACACCAATGTTGTGGGCCGTGTCTGATCTGAGGAAATAATAGAAGGGAGAGCTGAATGGATGGATGAGGTGTCCATGTGGGACCCTATCCTGGTGGTGTTGATGAGTGGACACAGGAAGAGTAAGTGTTGAAAGAACCAAATAAAAGAGGGCCTGTAGGCATTGGAAGAATCGAAGAAGTGAGAGTCTGGAGAGGCTGTCCCCCTCTGAAGAGTCTTAGTAGCTAATCTGGAAAAGAAAAACAGAACAGTTCAAACTGGCATGTCTTATTAAATACATACCCTAAACAAACACCACCATCGGCGATGGCTGTTACTGGAATACAACATGATTCCCCTGTTCTAAGCTACGAGGAAGGGAGGCCAGCACATAAATCCACAACTCCTACACAAGATAAAATCCAGTAAGACCTGGCAATTCATCACAGTAGTATGGAGAAAGCCAGATCTATTTTTGATTGGTGAGGGACAAGAAATAGTCTTAAAACATGCACTCTAAACTTAGATAAGATATAATCAGCTTGTCGATACTTATCTCAGCCATTCAGGGCACTGTCACAAAATACAATAAACTGAGTTGGTGAAACAGGAAAATTTTATTCTCACAGTTTTGGAACATGGGAAGACTGAGGTCAAAGCCACAGAATGGCCTGGTTAGGTATATTCTATTTCTAGGTGGTGGCTTTTTGCTCTTTCCTTTTCCCACAGTAGTGGGACAAGACAGCTCTCTTCAACCTCTTTTTTTAAGGTTATATCTCCCACCTCAACAGGGCTCTGTCCTCATGATTTCATTACATCTCCCAAAGCCCATCATCTTGAATGTGGAAAGCTGATTTTGATTGAAGGAAAGAGTAGGCGAAGAGAAAAGCCCCAACAGGCAACTACTATTTCCAAAATGATAATGAAAACAGGAGTTATGGTTCCTGATGAGCTGGGGCTAGGATGAGATCTTCCAGTGTCCGCAGAGTCATACAGGGTTTGTATGTCCAACTTGATAAAGAGCCATCTCAAACACAGCATGACTCCGAATGGCCCATCTGTAAACGCTGGGGGTGAGGTTGAAGTTGGGGAGGGTCTCTTCCATTGCTGAATCTTTAAGGTCCAATAAATGGATAACTTTACTTGGGACTTTCTTCAGCCTTTGACAGAATAGAGGGATGTCAGGATTGGATATCCTAATCATTGAACTCAGGGATCAGCTATGAACTGAGATGAGCAAAGCAAGCCTTATGGGTTTCTCTAGCAATCTTTATCTCCGTTTCTACTTTTGGCCACTTAGAGAGTCTCTGTATTTCTGATACTTAACACACTGCCTTGCAAGTAACAAGCACTCAGTAAATGCTTTGCTGAATGATCAGACAAAAAGCTGAGTTGTTTCAATAGGTGAGAAGAGCCTTGTTTAGGGCTTGAGTAAATAATCCACACTTAAGCCTCTGGAGCAGGAGAGAAAGCCAACCTTTAATGGCTTCACTTTATCATACAATTTTTGATAATGAGTTTCCTTCATGATTTCCTTACCCAATCTAAGGAACAGTGTTAAATATACTTCACCTAATTGTTCTGATCTGGGTTTCACTTCAGAAAGTGAATATTCACACCTCTCTGATTTATTTGCTTTTGAGATTTAAAAAAAAAAAAATCAGTGAGGGAAAGCTTTTGGGGAATAGTAGTTTTTACACAGTTTTTTTTCCGAAATCCATTTTGAATAAAACCACAGTTGAGTAATCAAATCACAAATTTACATTTATAACTAGTAAGTCTGAAGCAATTATGCCAGCATTTTACTGAATATACATTTCCCTGGGACTTTTTATACTTCTTTTCATAATTGTAGTTGATGTGAAATATGTGTAATTGTTGTATAAAATATTAGGCGTATACAGCTGTATATATTAACAAGCCAGCCGATAATGTAATTACCAAACAAATTATTTTGTTTGTACATGTGTGTACATGTGCCCAAATGTTTGGGAGGTTGCATGGACACACGTTTGTGCATTTGTGTGGAGGCCAGATTTAACCTTGGGTGCCATTCCTCAGTTGCTTTCCATCTTCTTTCTTGATAGAGAATCTCTCACTGGCCTGAAGCTTGCCAAGTCAGCTAGGCCGGCTGGCCATGATGCTCCATGATTCACATACCTCTACCTCTCATAAATCTGGGATTAGTCCTGTGTGCCTCCACACCCAGATTTTATGTAGCTGCTGGGTATCAAATAGAGATATCACTCAAGGTTTCATATTGATTCCAAATTCTTTTTATTACTCTTTGAAAATGAGGGTTTAGGAAACATTTGATCAAATAGATATCTTTTTTTTTTTTTTTTTTTTTTGGTCTATGGTGAAAAAGGCAATCAGAGTTTGGTTTTCATGTTCTCTATGGCACATTTTTCATATATTAGTAGTTCCCAGTTATTATAAACACATATGAAACCTAACAGCATTTTTGATAAATCTGGGCTTCCAAATCTGCAAAATGGTATGCTGTATTCACAGATGCTCAGTGCGGCTTTGTTGTTATCTGAAGGTGAATTAAAGGCAAATGGGATAGACATTGGAAGAAGGCGAACACAGGAACAAGACAGGAGCCTACCACAGAGGGCCTCTGAAAGACTTCCCAGCCGGGTATTAAAACAGATGCTGAGACTTATAGCCAAACTTTGGGCAGAGTGCAGGGAATCTTATGAAAGAAGGGGGAGACAGAAAACCCTGGAAGTGTCTGGAGCTGCACAAGGAGAGAAACAGAACCAGAAAATCTGGGCCAAGGGGTCTTTTCTGAGACTGATACTCCAACCAAGGACCATGCATGGAGATAACCTAGAACCCCTGAACAGATGTAGCCTGTGGCACCTCAGGCTGACTCTGACATGAACTCAGTGGCTGGCTCTTTGATCACCTCCCCCTGAGGAGGGCACAGCCTTACCAGGCCACAGAGGAAGACTATGAAAGACAGTCATGATGACACTAAATAGGCTAGGATCAGATGGGAGGGGAAGAGGTCCTTCCCTCTCAGTGGACTGGGGAAGGAGAATGGGAGGAGATGAGAGAGGAAGGGAGGGATTTGGACGGGGCAAGGGTGAGGGCTACAGCTGCGATACAAAGTAAATAAATTGTAATAAATAAAAATATACTAAAAAAACAAATAAACAAATAATAAGATAGAGAGATACAGAGGAAAATGCCTAAAGTCAAATACCTACAGACAAGTGTACCACCTACACATAAACTCAGACAGACAGGCAGACAGGCATACACACACACACACACACACACACACACACACACACACACACATACACACACAGAAAATAAAACAAAAACAAAAGAAATAAACACCTCTCAAAACTAGAACAAAACTCAACAATTCTCCCACTCATTGGCAAGGTCATTATGAGATGTGTGTGTGCTTTGTTTTGATTTGATTTTTTTTTTTTCCAGCACAGCTATCATCCTATAGCTTCCCTTGAAGTCAGGCATGGCCAAATGAATCATGGGCAGGAGTGCTTCATGTTCCTGCCAGACTTGATCCTAAAAGTACCTAAGATCCTTCCCTTGATCTCCAGATTGTTTTTCTTACTTCCTCTCTTCCCCGTCCTTCCCCCTCCTTATCTTTGTGCTTATAGGCTCGATTGGAAAAATAAACAAAACAACAAAAACAAAACAAAAGAGGACATCATTAAGGCTTTAAGTGCAGCAGAGCAGTTGTTGAAAGGATTCTGAGAGCTATGAGACAAATGGGACTACACTGCACAAAAAAGCCACCTGTAGGGAAATTTCCTCATGGGACTTAATGTATGTGAGGAAGTATGATGGAGGGACAGCATTAGAGTCACAGCATTATGCTTTCTTGTAGTCCAGTTTTACACTTGCTCTTAGCCAAAATACTGAGAAGTGACTGGGTATGGTTCCATCTGAGTATGAAAGACTGACAGCTGTGAAAACTTTCTGGATGAAGCTCTTGGGAACGGTTCGCCTGTTTCTCTAGAAATGGACTATTTTTGTTCTTATGTTTTCATAAACACAAGACTCCTTGGGTGTATCCATGTCATCAAATTGTGATTATAATTATGGACTGATCTTAATGTCAAATGCCTCTAACGAGTTAGTACCAGGCCACAGCTACTGAGTCTGAGACCATACCTGCAGAGGTTTGTGGGAGGGCCACTGTGGGATATAAATCTGATATTAAAAAAAAAAAACAAAAACAAACAAACAAACAAAAAAAAAAAACCGTAAAGCAGCTAGTCCTGTGAAGAATGTAGATAGCTTGTGGAAGACAAATGAAGGTCACTAAGGAAGAGACAAGATTTATCACTGCAAACATTTCTATGCACTGCTGATTTCTTCTTCTTTTGAAAAAAAAAAAAAACATGGCTTATGGTGCAGACTTTTGAGGCAGAGACTTTGTTTGAGGCAAGCCTGCTCTACAGAGCAAGTTCCAGAACAGCCAAGGCTGCACAGAGAAACCATGTCTCAAAAACCTCAAACAAGCAAGCAAACACCCCCACACACAAAAAAAATACCAACTAAAATAAGCTATAAAATTGAGAAATAAGCCTAAAAGCCTGAGTATACATACATCTTGAGGCTCCCACACATTGACTCGTGCCCCTCATCATCACCCTCATGACCTGTGATTCTCAGATTGGGTATGTAATGCCCCAGGCACAGTTTCTATCAGAATACCATAACCTCCTGTGTGAGCACCTGCACCATGTAAGGACTTGGGCTAGGATCTACAAACAGGAGAACACATGCAGTGTTTCCCTTTCTTGGTCACATCAGCCAGTATAACATCCTCTAGCTCCAGCCATTTGGCCCCAAATTTCACTATTTGGTTTTCATTTGTCCAAGCGTCTCCCAAGCAGTGGAAGCTGTGACGCTATTGCTGAAGACATCACGCCCTCAGACACAGAACCTGGGGGAATATGGGTGCATGTGAGTGTGCAAGCACACACACGTGTATGCGCGTAACTGACGGTGAACAATTCAGTAATTTTAAAGGATGTGGGGAGACATAGGAGAAGTGATAAGGAAGGGAAGGATGTAAACACACTATTCATGAATAAAATTCTCAATTTTAAAATCTTTAATGAATAAAAAAAAAAAAAAAGGACTTTGCAATCTTCGTATCACTGAGCACAGTGGCGATGCATGAACTTCACAGCTTGTGCTATGACAGCCCGGAGGGAATTTTGGGATGGTCTGAGTTTTCCAGCCCAATCTTTCTAAAGCATCCCAAAAGAACTGAAAAAAATGTCACCCTCTTCCTTTTCCACTACGACACTTTCTTTGTTCTTGTAAAATGTTTTCAGTCCATCTGCCCATTCTACCACCAGGCCCCACCCAGGAAGGGTTGTTGAAAGCTGTGTCCTTCCCACTTAAGCCACGCTCCTCATTGTGTTGATGGGAAGAAGAGAATGTTCCGTGGAATATGCCATAGAACACATGGCCTGCAAGGAGGTAACAGTGAACACGAATGAGCAAGGCAGGAAGCTTTGGTGCAGGGAGTGGATAAATTACTGGAAAAATACAGAAGCCAAATATTAACGAGAGTCAACCACAAGGCTCCTTCATAAGCAACCAGATGGGATGGGCTATGGTTCCTTATGTGTTCGGGGGAGTTGGCATGAGCAACCTGTCCGTCATGAGAAAATAAGAGGACCAAGGATTCTGGGTTAGAGGACCTGTTGTGATTAGCCAGCTCTTTATATATGACTTCTTAAAGGAAAATATAACCCAGATGATCTGTATAACTACCACTACACAGGCTGAAAGTCAATCTCTGTTTGGAACCTATTCATAAATGTAATAGTTACGATGGATGATAGCCCTGTAAAAGGGATGCATAAGCATGTCACAGATTTAAGTTAGCCAACGGCATAGGAACCCAAGTTTCCATGGGGCCAGAGATATCATGTGATTATGTGTGGGATATGGATAGGAATAATTTTAAAGTTTACTATGGAGTCATTTATCTGTAAAAAGGGAAAAAAACACAAGGCAAACTATTCCTGGAAAAACAGGTTTTGTTTTTAATTTTGGCGCTGCAGATGGAAGACCTGGACTAGCACAGGTTCTAAGCCTCCTCTCTCAGCCAGAGTGACTGAATGGAAACATCACAAAGATTTCACTCTTCCCAAGTGGTAGCAAGAAAAGTGCAGTGAAGAAAGCTCCTTAGCAGGAGAGGGAATGGACCACCCACAGAAACAGGAGTCGGGGCTATTTTTGTAGAAGTGAGTGAACTTGTTCCTCAGGAATCCAGGTTGCTTCTGGCCAGCACAGCTTCTTCTCATTTGTTTACAGGCTGACCTGCAGCCATCTGAGAAGATGAACTTTGTCCTCAGAGACAGGCTTTCAGGTCTCCCCTACAACCCCATGGTGTCATGGACCTGCCCTTTGTAACTGTCGTTGCTGCTTTTATGTTCGTGTATCAGAGATCCTTTTTGTGCTATAAAGTCATCCTCTAGCACACCAGCCAGTGCACTTATCCAATCTCTTCTTTATACTTTAAACTGTCCTGTGTATTTTTTAATCAGAGTTGATAAATTTCCCAAGAAGTCTGGAGACAAATATGTTTAGTGGTATAGGTAGGTTGGTTGATGTCACAGCTTCTAACCTATGGCCAGGTAGCACAAAAGCCCCAGGTTGTCTAAGCAATGAGGTTTCTGGGGCTAGGAGTTTGTGGGTCCCTGATGAACACAGCCTTCCATTCTTCCAGTGAATTTGCTTTGACAACCTTTTTATGGAATTATGCCTCTGTTTCACTCCATAACATAGAACAAACAACAAGAACAAAACACCTTTCTTGAAATGTAGATAAATGTCTTTAACACTCAAATACTTTGTATAGTTTGGAATCCTTGGCTGGAATGAGTTTGGCCTATTACATTATTGCATTTATGCAGTGCAGGAAAAACAAAAAACCTTCTGAGATGTTTACATGTTCTCTAACTGGAGACTACTAAAGACTCATAAAGTGCCTTTCTTTCCTTGTATTTGTTCTTTCTCCTTTCCAAACACCACGATCCATTCATTAATCCTCCAGAAAGTCCTGATCCAAATCGCCACCTCAAGCACCCAAACTCCACAAATTTTCCTTATTATTACCGCTGGTTCTCTCAGAGCCCTTATTTTAGTCGAAAAGCATTAAGCTTAACCTTCCTTACTGAATGTGTGCTTCATCTTGTCTCTCTTCTGTTCTCCAATACAAAAGCCATAGACTCTTGGCCCCTGGAAGACTCTCCAACCTCATAAATTCTCCTGGTTTTAACTTTTTGTACCATCAAATGTTGTCTTCGTTATTGGTTAGCTTTTGTTAATTTATTTGTAAAAAGCATTCACATGCAGATTACACGGCTGAGAGGTCACACTGTTAAGGCCAAATAGCAGGTCAGAGGGGAGAGGCCCAGTCTTGTAGACCTCCCCACCTGAACCTCTCAGGGAGGTGAGCAAAGGGAAAGTTCCCTGCAGCTCAGGTGTGCGTAGCAATTACCCAGAGTGCATCAGTGGGCAGCAGAAAGACGAGAATGGAGTCTACAACCTAGGCTCCTTGAGCCACATTCATAAAGCCGTCCACAAGAGGTGAGAAGCCGCTAAGAGAGGGACCACCGGTAGATGGAATTGCCATAGCTGCACCCTGGAAGGTCTTCTTGCCGACTCAGGTTTTGTTCAAAACACAGCAGCGATAGCTCTCAGTGGGGCAAAGAAGCGGGAGGTGTGCGGGCCTGGCTGCTGGCTAACCAGGCTTTCTTCGGCAGGTGTCATGAATTGCTTAACTGGACGAATTGCCTGTTGTCAGCTGGGCCAGACATAACTGCGGCTGCCTTTGTAATAGTGAGAGACGATGGGCTGCAGTCCTACAAATATCAGAGTAATGGAATAAGGGAAGAAATGGCAGTTTTTAGTAATCCAGGAACCTTTACACCGCGAAATGAAGCGAAAAGAGAGACAGGGTAATCTCGCCATGGTAATCTCCCCCGCTGGAGCACAGGGAGACAAGAATAGTGCCGCTGCTCTTCGGATTAGATATAAATTTGGGGAAGTACACAGTAAACAGTCTGAGGTTGGTGGGAGAAGGCGGGTGACAGGATAGTAAGGTGCTGTGCTGTGCGGGACCTCAGAAATTCAAGTCTTGGTTCCCTCGGGCTGCTTCTGAGGGCCTGAGACGCTCTGGCTTGTTTACTTCACATGCCCAGACTCCCCTCTCTGGAGTAAGGTTGGTGCACCTGCGAGAGTGATTTTTGTCTGATTCGAGCAATGCTTCTCAGCCGTCTCCACCTTAGCACTTCTTGGGGGAGCCCCTAACTTCTAAATAATACCCTTTCCCAGATTACACTCCTGCTTCAAACTGTTGGATTGCGTGGATGGATCAGAATCAGGCTCCGCCACCTGTATTTTAAGCTCCCCAAGTGTCCTAAGGTGTAAGGGGAAGTCTGAGAGGGTCAGCTTAGAGTGGGACAATGGCAAAAAGGCAGGAGGTGAGAAGCACACACAAAAGAGGGTGCTGGGGAGGTGGGATTGGTGCTGAAAAGAGCCTCAGCCAGAGGCTGGGGAACTCCAGGCAGAGTGGTGGTTCCAATAGGCTCAGGTGAAAGCACTGTGGGAGGCAGATTAAGCCAGCAGGAGTTAGAATGAAGGCTATGAAGATAATCAATCCTCCCTCTAGGCTGCTGGTACAAGGGACATCTGTTTTCCTCAGCAAGAAAGGATGACAAGGTGAGGTGACTCCAAAGGGAGTACTTTGAACTGACTGGTAAAAATAGCAACAGTATTAGTAGGGCAGTACTGGAAAGGGTGTGTGGTTTTTTATTTTGTGTTTTGTTTTTTTTTTTTTTCTGTCAGAAATCATTGAGTGTCAGTCTATTTTGTAACACAGTAAAATGAACACTAGAGTGTCTGGAACCAGAGGTCTCAGAACTTATCCTACGTCACCCTCCCGCTTTCACTAGACATGAGCTTGAGCCCGAGAGGACAGAGACTTACCCACGAGCTCAGCCAGTTGAAAGCCCCCATCAGGGCTGTAAGGTAGGCAAAGCTCTAGCCTGTGTCCAAGGCTCTACGAGGTCCGTGACTGGAAGAGTCAGCATAGTGTGAGAGTTAGGGACACGGGCAATGCAGCCGCCTCCCTAGGCTTGGATCTGTTCAAATCACGATCCAGAAGTCCTTCTTTTATGGAAGTTGCTTAGCTGAGCTTGCTAACGTTTCTCCACCTTAAAGTGCAGATCAGATTAGCAAAATGTTACCATAGGGAATTGAAAGGATCAAGCAACTTTATATCCGAAAATATTTAGAAAATGCTCAGCATGGAGCATGTATTATACAGTATTGTAATTGTTACACTCTGCCATTTTGTTTGGTACTGAAATGGTATCTGAGTGCTGGGTGGGGTAGCCTAGGGGTAGACCAATTGCTTAGCATGCTCAGGGACAAGCGTTCAATCCCTGCAGCTGCCAGAAACATTTGGAAAGTGCTGACTGAATGAACATGGCTGTGACACATTGCCCACCTGGGGACAGATATTTAGAGAACATTGAACTTTCATCAAGGCATTCTGAACTCTGGACAGACTGCAATTTAGCTGAATCCTCAAGCTGTGGGTGTTTACACAATTGCCTTTAAAATGCAGATTTCTAAGTCTTATGCCACATATTTGTCTGTTAGAGTGTTTGCTTATCTACTGGTGCAAGACCTTGCAGGATTGAGCTATATTCCTGCGATAGCCTTCGTCCGTTCCCTTTCTACATTTTATTTACCAAAAAAAAAAAAAAAAACAAGTGTTGCTAAATTGCTCAGGATGCTCTTGAACTTGAGGTCCTCCTGCCTTCAACCAGCCTGGCAGGCCTGTGTACAAGCTTAGGCTATGTCACATCATTGGAATCAGAATGCTATAGAAGTAAGAATAAGACATTGGCATTTCTTAAAAAACAAATGTTTCCAGTGGTTACCTTTTGTAATGTGAAGCTTCCTGCATCTTACTAAAGGAGTAAAAGTAGCCTCCTAGCTTAGGCTTGAGGTCTTCCCTTTTTCCTGAAGACCACACTCTTCCTGGTTGATACAGTTAAGGAAGTTGAGGTTTCGATTAGCCATCGGAATGGCAATCTAGAAACTCTGTGAAGTTGTCTTCTCGAGAACGGAATCCTCATCCTCTGCATCCACATATGGGCTCTTCCAACAGTCTTATCTGTAAGACTTGAGAATGTCAGTATCTACCTCAAAGGATGTTTGTAAATTAAACAAGGCTTCCTGGGTACTATTTATACTTTTATTTATACTTCCTATTTATACCTTTTAGTGGGCATAGCTGGGAGATAGGATGGGGAGATGACTCAGCTAGTGTGTGCAAGTAGCACATATGCAGGGCACCTCCCTAATGGGAGCACTGAAATGCTGGCTGCTGTTTTGGCTCTAGCTACTGGTATCAATGCCTGTGGTCCACTGTTCTAAGGTTCAGCAAGTATTTTGCTTTACTCTTACTCTCTGCCAACTACTGCGCATAAAAGTACAATCAGAAAGACAGAGATGAAAATGAGTTGCTTGTCTCATCTCTAGATATTATTGAAACTTCTTCAACATAATAAGATATGATTCTAATCAGGAAATTTAAAAAGCTCCACAATAACACAGTGACAATGAAGTAGAATATTCACACACACCGCAAAAGGAGTGAGGGCAAAGAGGGAACTAAGTAGAGTGTAAGTTCTGAGGTGGGAAAGGCTGATCATCTAATAGGCCCATAGTTTGAGAGAAAATAACAACAGGTGAAATGAAATCAGAAAGAAGCTTTAACAGCCAAAGGTGATGAGCAAAGGGAGCTACAGACAGAGAAATAGTCATCATATTTAAGGTAGAATCATCTATGTCAGAAAGTGAAGCCAACATGTGAAAGTTAGAGGATCTGACATGGGAGAAGAAAAGTATGCTCTCTCATAATTAACAGTATCTGAGTTGTCCTTTGATGTACAGAACTAAATAAATGTAGGTGTGGTAAAAAAGATAATCAAGAGAGCGAACATGGGGTAAGATGATCAATCCTCATTTAGAAAGACACATGGGATGTGCTTTGAACATATGACAGGAGTCTACTGAGTGCATTTGAAAGACTCTAACTAGCAGTGTTTTCAAAGCAAAGACTCATGACCAAACCTTTGGCAGAGTATCATAAGAAAGAAGGGGAGTTAGTCTGATGGGGAAAGGATAGGAGCTCCACAAGGACCAAATATATCTGGGCACAGGGTCTTTTCTGAGACTGACATTCAACCAAGGACCATGTATGGATATAACCTAGAACCTCTGCTCAGATGTAGCCTGTGGTAGCTCAGTAACCAATTGGTTTCCCATAGTGAGGGGAACAAGGACTATTTCTAACAGGAACTCAATGACTGGCTCTTTGACCTCCCCACCCCCCAAGGGAGGAGCAGTCCTGTTAGGCCACAGAGGAGAGCTTTGTAGCCAGTCCTGAAGATACCTGATAAAACAGGATCAGATGAATGGGGAGGAGGTCCCCCCATCAGTGGACTTGGAAAGGGGCAGGGTGGAGATGAGGGAGGGAGGGTCTGGGAGGGAATGAGGGATCGGGACACGGCTGGGATACAGAGTTAATAAAATGTAACCGATAAGAAAAAAATAAAATTAAAAAAAATGTAGGTGTAGAGTACATAGGAAAGGGTCCTAGGAGAATGGGGTGAAAAGAAATGGATCTGAAGGAAGTTATGGTGGTAAAAAACTTTTCTTCTAAAAGGAAAAAAAAAAAAACAGCTACTAACTATGATGAATGGCTGGATAGAGGAGAGAGAGGCATATGCGAGATTCTTCCTAATATTAATCCCTTCAGTGATATATAGGAAGGAGCCATTTGATCATGATGTTCTGCAAATCAAGATAACTTGAAATAAACTAAGGCAGAGGCTATTCTCCAGATCCATTTTGTTCTAAATTGTGTTCGCTAAGAGCTAATGTGTGTATTTGGATCAGAGTAGATGATGTGTTAAATACTCATCTTTTTCTGAACAGACACCTGTCATAGACAAGAGAGAGAAGGTTTATTCTGGCTTGTAGGCTCAGATTTTGAATCAGAATCCTATGGAATAAGGACATAAAGTTAACATTTTTCTTCACAGCTACTTGATTATATTACGCTGGTAACAGGAGCATGTGGGGCTGCCTGTTTATACTGTTTGGTGGGAAGGGCTAGGGAGATAGGTGGGGAGATGACTCAGCAGGTGCCATGCCTGTGTGTGCAAGTAGCACACATGAGCGCTAATAGATGCCCAGAACTCACATGCCAGGTGAAGATAGAAGCCTGCCTGCCCGTAATTCCAACACCTGGATGGCGGGGAAGAGGGATCTGGCTAGACTGGTTATATCTCTGTACTCCAGGCTCATACAGAAAAACCTGTCTTAAGTTATAATATGAAAACTATTGGGGAAGACTGCCAGCATCAGACTTGGGCCTCCATATATATATATATATATATATATATGGGCCTCCATATATATATATATGTACATGTCTATATATATATAGACATGTACAAATATATCACACACATATGAGCAGACATACATGTTTATGTATTACACACACACAAATTAAAGAAGAGAATATGAAAAAAAAACACACACAGAGCAAGATGTAGCTCCAGGACACATCAAAGTACCTACTCCCTTCATCTATGTCCCACGTCATGCTTTTCATTGACTCTCAATAAAGCAATTACATTATGAACCTAGACAATATTAACCCGCTGAATTATCAGAGCCCTCTTGGAGACTGTCTTTGGAAATGCTATCCCAGGCGTATTTGGAGACATCTTTCATTCATTCCCTAAGTATTTATTTAGCCAGTCAAGTGCCAATCAAAAGTAACCATGACAAATGGAGAGAGAAGAAGCATACTGATCGTTTTTCAACATGATGACAGGGAAAAATTACCATCTAAGGAAGGAAATACGTCAATGGGCCTAAGTGATAGTTAATGGGTGAGAGATTGTCGAGGAGGTTGATTTTGTGCAGTCCTAGGATAAATCCATTCCTTGGGGTCTTTAGAGGCTGGTGGGTACAATAAAGAGACAATGAATGAAAAAGCTTCAAGATGTTCTTTGGTCTCCTTAGAGCTAAATAGTAATCACTGATATCAGTAATACTAAGGACCATAGCAGAGCAACTCATTTTTCAGGGTTACTGAATTATGGGATCTCAAGTGCTTCAGAGACTAATCTGAAGGCCATCTTATGGAAGATCTAGAGAATCTGGTAAGAAACTGACTAGATAGATATTATTAGAAGGGGAAGCCAGCTGGAGAGCTTTGATCTTTCACCTGAGAGTTGGAGAGACTCACCCAGCATTTGAGCGCTTCCCTCTTGAGCACTAGGAAAGTTACCTGTGTTTTACTCTGCATTTGTAGACATCTTTCCCCCACTACCCTTCCTTCCACTGGAATGAGGCTGAGGATGGAGCCCAAGGCTTTTTAAATGCTCACAAGGCTGAGCTACACCCAGAGCCCCTCTCCAGGCATTTGAAAGTCAACTCCTGCTGGTGGTGTTCCCAGGTTAGTAAACTTGGCTTCAAGAATTTAGGAACCAAACTGGCAATGGAGAGCAGACTTATTTACAGTGTAGCCAAACCGGGGAGAGAAAGGCTAGTGATTTCTCTGCTTCTTGATTTATTTCAGCTTTGTGTAGAAGATGAAATAAGGCCAGAAAACGAAAAGCTAATGGCTTCTTCCCTGGGGAAAGAGGACCTAAGCTCAAAGTTCTCCCAGTTCTCTGTTGCAGAATCAGTTGCCTTTTGTTCTGTTTTGCTTAAATACAAGCTGAGAAAATGTAGTGAAAGCCCTGACCTCAACCATTTAGAAAGAGAAAAGATTCAGACTTTTTTGAGAGTAGAATTGCTACCCACTTCAGGCCTGGCAGAATTCTTTATCTCTAGGTCCATTTCTCTGAAGGGTTTGGTCTTATCATTTCTTTGTAGGTCGGCTTCAACTCAGACTCCTCTGTGCCTATTAAACACACTTATTTTGCAAGTAAAAAGTGATGGTAGTCTGATAGATTGGAGAGAGATCGCCCTTCCACCAGGCCTTCTGCATAGGCTCTTAGATGGCAGTTACAGTGACACTGAGAAACTACAAAAGGACCAAATGATCTGGAAATATTATTCACTTATCAAAACTAGTTTTTAATTCCATTTCATGCTCAGCTTGTTAACAAGGGATGCTTATTGTGATAAAATAGATTCAGTAGTTGTTTTTTAACATTAAAAAAAATCTCCTAAATATTAAAATTCCATGGTTCCAAAATTTTATGGGGAATGAGAACTAGGCATTATATATGTAATTTAATAAGGCATAACTTTGAAGCAACACAATCTTGACGCAAATCCCCGCTTTATCATGTACTGCCTGAGTGAACTTGAATAACCTGCTTTCTCCTCTCTGAGGCCAGAGGGCCTCTGCATAACTGGAAAAGCAGGCCCCAGACAGTTTGCACCTCAATTCACAGTAAAGCTAGACTGCCAAGCACCAGACAAGCAGCGTGCAAACCAGAGGGACTGTACTGAGGTGGCATTTCTGCCCCTCAGAAGTTCATAAGCCAGTGGGAAATTAGAAACTAGTGTGCAAAATGCTCTGATAAAGAGCAAAAATTAAGGCAACATTAAAAGCACTCTATTAATAGCGTCTATGAAAAAATTATTTTTCAAAAAGCCATACATCCTATTCATTTGCTAACCCCTCGATATGGCCTCCCACATACTGGAGTCTCAGCAGATGGTTGAGTCACCTGCACAGGACTCAAGGGTGTTATGTGCTTTCTTTCAGAGAGAAGGCCCAGAATTCACAGAAAATTTTATTTCTTAGATAAGCCATTCTACCATATTTCTTTTAAAAATGGCTTTCAGGAACACTGATGATAGATAGCAAAAATTTTAAGAAGAGATGGCTTTTAAATATTCATTTTCGTGTATTTAGAATTTTAGTGTAATTTTCTTTAAAACGTATTTCGTAACTATGAGTTCAAAGAAGAGCTGTGATTAACCATCACTTGGAAAGTCCCATGCAATTTAACCTGCTTTCCAAGAGCCAACATAGCAGCACAGCGATGGATCTCAGGAAGTTCATTCTATAGGGACCTCAGTTGTGCTGTGACATTAGCAAGGATGGGTGAACTAGACATGGCTACACATCCTTCATAGCCGGGACTCATGCGTAAACACATCCCTCAATCCGTGTCACTTCCAGTGTGATCCCAGCTGCAGAGGAGGCTTCTGGAAAAGCAGCTTTTCCCTCCATCACAGTTGCTGAGAACTGTCATGAGCTCTTTGAGTCAAGAAATCAAGTAGCAGCAATATGTTTCCAGCTTGCTTTGTAGCTGATTTAGGGCATGCTTACGTAGACTCAAGTGATTTTCTAGGTTTAGTTATTAATATCTATGTGTTCTGAAGGGAAATATGGTGGCTTTATTTTTAAAATGATATCCCAATATTTGGAAAACAGTGGGTATGAGTGCTACTAAAAAGCCATGGGTTAGCCCAGGAATGGTAAGACTTAGCATCTCATGTCCTAATTTATTTTTCAAGACTGCAAGGAAAGAGCCAAGTCAAAGCACAACAGAGCTGGCCTGATTGTTCTTGTTTGGTGTGGTGTTTTAGTTCAGCTTTTCCATATGGTAAATGAGCATACTCAAGCTGGAAGTGATGTTTTTTGTGGGAAAGGGAAGGCAAATGGAGATGCCAACTGTTGACTCCTTGTTGTTTTCCAGTAATTTGTACAAAGAAAAGTGTTTCTTTCTGAATTAATATAAAGAGTGAAGGATAGTCTGTTTAGGAAAAAAGAAGCAAGCAAAACAAACAAAATGTAAAAACAAACAAAAACAATAAAATAAAGCAACTTCTTATTTCTAGTGTTTGGGTGTGACTGGTTTGACAAAGACCTCTGAAGAGAGCCATTGTTGCATGAGTACTTGATACAGAGATTCAACCATAGGCAAAGACTTGAAAGCTGGGCAAGGCTTACTTCACCCTTCTTGCCCTGTGGCACTGGGTGACCTCTCTATTCCCCTCATCTGCAGTGTTTTGCATGCTGGTCTACAGAACAAGAATTAACTCTCAGGGAGATACTTGGACATATCCTAATATAGAACCTTGACCTTCTTTCCCTTCCTCTGCCATCCCTTCATTTCTCTTCACTACTCCCTTCTTTTTCCTCCCCTTCATCTGCCTTTCCCTCTCATTTCTTCCTGTCCCTTTGGATGTCAATATTTAACTAAATTTGCATTTCTAATTTTTTGTCTTCTTGGAAGAAAAAATCCACACAGTTTAAGCAGAACTTTACTCAGCAAAGTAAACCAAAGGATAGCATACTCTAGAAACAATGACTGTAGCCACTCACCAGAAGGGAGAAGTTATATGTCAGAGGATGCAGGCACTAGCCCATTGGGTTCTGCACTGTATAATTTAAAGAAACGTTTGTGAATATCTTTGAGATAGGTAATATGCTACTGATGGAAAGTAACACTTTTCCCCTCTCAAATTATGGAGGACAAGAGGACTGGATATTCCTTTAAGTTTTGTCTTTTTCTTTTTTAAAAATGGTGTGTGTGTGTGTGTGTGTGTGTGTGTGTGTGTGTCTGTCTGTCTGTCCATGTCCATGTGTGCACATCAAGTGTGGGAAGGCTTCCATAGAGCCCAGAAGAGGGCTTCAAATCCACCAGAACTGGAGTTACAGGTGGTTGTATTTCACCAGACAGGAGTGTTGGGAAGCGATCTTGAGTCCTCCAGAAGAGCAACAACTGTTCTTAAACACTGAGCCATATCTGCAGTCCCATTTTAGGGTATTCATGTCCAGGTTCTCTTAGAAAGTTCACAAGAGAATGGTGGGGGAATAGGAAGTTCCTACATTTCACTATGATATCAGAGAGTTTTGTTTGTTTGTTTTGTTTTAATTTAGGTTCTTTATTTTTGTACATGTGTGGTATTTGGGGAATTCCCCTTGGTGTCTTAGTTTCTGATGCAATTGGAAGACCCTAACTACAGCTTCAGATGTGTTTAACAATAATGAAGAGCTCTCACATTGGAAGGAATGGCTCTTAAGATAGTGGTTCTTGGTTTCCTCACATCTGTCTCCTGATCTACCCAGTCTCACATATTCAACACTACTCCTATAGAGTTTGAATTGTATGACTATTTTATCCTCTTCCTTTTGTCTTATCTAGAATAAATAAACAATGAGATAAACAATTACTTTCGGTCCGTCTGCATTCAATATCCAGACAGATGAGTAATATATATTTATAGTCTGATTGCATCCATCCCATGCTTCAAATCCTTTAGCCTTGTGGAGACAGATACACTGCCTTAGCAGAGAAAAACATGTAAATATGTAGAATACATACAACGCACACATATGCATGTACTTGCACATGGACACACACAAGTGTGGCAATGAGGATTTTTGGAAAAGATGTGTGATTCTCATTCAAATCAGTGTCCTGGCTGTGATAGTACGGCACATGGTGTGTTTTGTAAAATACTTCCATTGGACAAAGCTGGGTAGAAGATATTTGAGATCTCCCTATAATATTTATTTTAATTATTTATGAATCTATAATGATCTTCAAGTAAAAGAGCACATTTAAAATGGTTTATAAAGGGGCTATTGAAATGGCTCAGTCTAGAGGTGTACTGCTGAGTTTGCATCCTGGAAGCTCACACCTGGAAGCTCACGACCACCTGTAACTCCCTCTCCAAGATATCCAATTCACTCTTCCTTCCGGGTTCCACCAAAACCTGCACTCCTGCACATATACCCGCACAGACATACATGCGTACACATGATTAAAATTAAAAATAAATGTTTAAAGAATAGCTTACAGAAGCAGCTTTCAACATAAGTCCTATGTGTCTTTTGACACAACCTATAAGTTGGTTATCCATTGGATTACTGTCGTTTCATATCTGACAGTAGCCCAAAGTGGAAGAGACAGGTAACTGGTAGATTTCCTTGGTATTCTATCTACTCTGCACACTAGCTCTTTCGCTCTTGCCAACTCTCCCTAGGCCACTTGTCTCTTCAAAAATTATCTATCATGCTTTTATATAGATGTTTTTACTCACCACATTTATTATGGATTTGTTTTGCTCTTTTATCTACTATGACCTCCCAGAGGAATGAGACAGTCATACTCACTTTTTATTTCCACTACTCATATGCTTCTTGGTGAATAATGTGTATTTTATTCATTATTTTTATATATTTAACCTGATCAAGTGAACATGCTACTACGGTAGCTCTGTAAGCATTTGTTGATAAGCCCAGGGCTGTCATTTCCTACCATCTAAATAGAATACAGAATAAACCACTGAAATGGTAGAGAGAAGATTGAATGCCCTTACACACTATTAATTTAACTTTTTTTTTTTTTAATATGAAGAGCAATGATTTAAGGGCAGAACTAATTTCATTGTGAGGTAAAATTAGCCCACTGATCATTATAGCAAATCACTACCCAGATTATCTGGGCAGATAATGTTGTTCCGACTTGGAAAATATATCAACTAAGAGAGCTGGAGTTTCACTCTAGATAAACAAAGATCAAAGTTGAATTTTAAAAAAAAGCATACTCGAGGATCTAGCAGCAAAATGAACCAACTGAAATGACACTAATTGGCACAGAGTCCCGGTGTTTGTTTATCCCTCAGTTAACCTTGGATCCTAACTCTAATTAAGGAGCACCTCCACACACTCCATGGTCAGCAACTAGTGATTAAAAAAATAAAGTCTTTGGTCCCAAAGCTTATGTTTATTGTCCTGGAGTGTTATGCTAAAGTTGTGATTACAAGAGAAGTTATTAATCTGAAGGTGAAACTTAAGTTCTCTGAAATCACTTCTATTTTTCAACTCTACTTTTTACCTGCTGGAGGCAGAAAGGGCAGAGAGTCAGTTGAGGCACCTATAAAATAGGTCTAATGATAGGTTGGCCTTGCCTTCAGACTTAATGAAGGGGTGTTTATTTTCTTTTTTGAAATCTACACTGTGTTGGAAACTGTAAGTACAGCATACAATAACAGTGCTATTAATTAAGAGAAATGAATTTGATGAAAAAAAAGACTCGATTGTCTAGCAAGGGAAGTTCTGTCTGATTTATGGAGGAATATGGCTCATGATGCTTTAGAAAGAAACAGCAATTGTGAAACTTAGGAACTGTGCTAAGTATGTCTGTAAGACTCTATAGATTCATTGGTGTTTTCCAGGTAGTTTATATTTTTATTTCATTGACCAGTTTCTTGAATACAGAAACTATAATCTTAGCTTCATTTTTTTTTTTTTTTTGTCCTTTTAAGTTTCGTAGAAACCCCAGCTCATTTCTCTTGGAAAGAAAGTTATTACCGATCCGCCATGTCACAGAGCACCCAGACAAGTGAGTTCCTCAGCCCAGAGGTGTTCCAGCATATTTGGGACTTTCTGGAACAGTAAGTATCAAATCCTCAAGAAGTACACCTGGACTGTTTAAAAATAAATAAGCACAAATGGCTGAAAATTCAGTGACTACAGATCATATGTAGAATCAGTTCAAAAAGTTATATTTTTGGAAATTTATTACCTTCAATAATATACCTGCATTTAAAATAAAGTAGTTTCCTTTTTCTAGTTTCCAAAACCAAAAGCTCATCAGCACAGCAAAGTAATATCCCTGTAGACATTCTTAAAGTGCCCCCACCCCAAACTCTCCAAAACATCTTCCCCAGTCTCAAAACGGATTCTTTCCTGAAGACTCATTCTCTAAGAGAGTGAATGACTCCATTTCATTAGTTGCGTATATATTTCTATCAAAACCGTTCATTATTATTTTAATCAGAAACAGGTTTTAATAAGTACCTATGAAGATGAAAAAAGGAACACCAGAAGGATTGTTGCTCACCACTGACCTTCCAGGACCTGCAGAAAGCACAGCCCCTGATCTATCCTTGTTAGCCCATAATTCATCCAGCAGAGATCATGGGGCCTACTTGAGCGGGAGGACTTAGGTTGACTTTCTCAGATTACACAAATAGTAAATCATTGAGATTCAAACCTCAGCTTCCTGACTCTAAGCAAGGACTTGACAACATCGAAGCAGAAAATATTCATCATCACTAGTCCATTGAATGTTGTGGTCTCTCCGAGTGGGTAATACACACCTTCTTCCCTTCTTGTGCTAGGCCTATATGTTCAGTGCAGCCCATCGACTTGAACTTTGTGGATGAGCCGTCAGAAAATGGTGCAACAAACAAGATTGAGATTAGCATGGATTGCATTCGAATGCAAGACTCAGACTTCAGTGACCCCATGTGGGTGAGTGCCATGAGCTATCCTCTTCAGTGTGTGGGCCAGGGTGTCTGCAACTCAAAGTATATGGCTCTGAACAGACCAGACTACCAAAAAGAGAGCAAATCAATTCACCTGGGAAACGATTAGCTGGGTTTGCTTTTGTTTCTGTTTAGATTCTGGGTCGTTCTCCGCCTCTGCAGTGGGTGGGGACAGAGGTGGGAAATGACTTGTTACATTTTTGTTGCTGTTGTTGTTTTTTTCTGAGTTGCTCTTCATGTTACGCCCACATTAGAAAGGATGATGTTGACAGAGTTTCCATGGTTCTAGAGAAGCAGAAAATGGATCTGACTCTCCACTCTTGTATGAGAAAGTGACTTCCACGCAGATGCTCAGAAAGTAAAGTTAGAAGGAACATGCATGAGGTATAAGCTGTATTTTCCAGGCTTTTCCATTGTTTTATTCATGCTGTTAGGACCTTAGGTCTGTTACCTTTTCATTAAGTGGTGAAACCATACCAGTGGCTTCTGCCTCTGGGCTAGGTCAGGGGTATTCCTGTTAATTTGAAACTCATCCTGTACAATGAAGAACAGTCAGATGATTCCAAGCAAAGGTGTACCTGCCTTAAAGAAGTTATGAGTTCTTGTACTCAAGAGATTTTCTATTCTTGGCTACACAGGAATAGCGAAAGTTAGAAAGTTTAAAATCACAAGCTTTTAAATTCCCACTCACAGTCACTGTTATAGTTTGTACACCGAGACACTGGGGTTCCTAATGTTCCAGACTGTCATGTTATTTCCTTTTATTGTTGAAAACATTCTCTTTCAAAATATCATTTTTATGTTTTTTTCCTCTCTCTCTCCAATTCTTATCTCTCTCAGTTCCCTCTTTGCTCTGCTTTCTCTTGGAACCTTTTCTCTGTCACTAGTTCCACCCACTAGAATGAAATGCCATCCCTCAGAAACAACCATCGGAAAAACTTTCATTGTTTGGTATTACACAACACTATACTCGTTTATTGCTCTGTCTTTTCAGGAATTAGGAGCTATGTTTTTGTCATTTGAGTGCTCAAGAGCACATAGTAGGGCTTCAGAAAGAATGCAGTGGGGTCTTGCCAGAGAGGCAAAAAAGCGATAAGGTGCTTTGACGCTGGTGTATTGAAATGTGCAAGGAAGAAGAGAAAGAATGAATTTGATTGAACAAACAAGCTTATCTTTCTCTGGATGCCCTGTTTCTAACTCAAAGAATCTACAGTTGTCATAGATTACAGCTGAATATGAATTGTAAACTTCCAATACTTTCTTATCTTGATCTCTATGTAAACATCTAGATATGAATAGCAGTTACATAGACAGGGCCAAATTACAACAGGCCTTAGCAGCACGCATGTCAAATACAGTGAATTTGTGTAGGATGCCAGTAGTTAGTGTTCTGCTCTGGGTATTAGAAAAACAGAGACTTTTAGATTTCTAGTCCTTCTCAACTGCTGTGGGACTGTGTGGGGCTTGCTTTTCCACTGCTTTGCAGCAGACTTTCTCATTTCCATTATAGGTTAATTGCTGAACACTTTCTAAAGTCTACACATAAATTGCTTTCCCCATCAATATAGTATTTTAATAAGTTGGGAATTCAGCCAATTCTTTTCTCACTGCACAAGAAATGCAACTTTATAATGGGCATGAGAAGGCATGTCAGATTGTTAAGGACAGAAATTGAGAAATTCATTCTATATTTTATTGATTTTTTTGATATGGCCAAGAAATGGAATCATGATGTTTTGATCGGGTTCTTTTTGTTTTATTTTGTTTTTGTTGTTTTGTTTTGTTTTCCGAGACAGAGTTTCCCTGTGTAACTTGGCTGTTCTAAATTTGCTTTGTAGACAAGGCTAGCCTCCAACTCATAGAGATCTGCCTACCTCTGTTTCCCCAAGTGCTGGAGTTACAGGTGTGTGCCAACATGCTTGGCTTTGGCTTCATTCTTAACAAAGGAAATGAAAGTGTAGATGTTAAATTAGGTTGTATTAAATTGTGGATTCCGTGTGTCTTTTAAATTAAAATCTGTTTTATGCCACTAAAAATTAGTTCTGTTTGGTTAGTAAATGAGTATGAGTAAAATGTCTCAAAAGAAATCCCACTTTGGATGCCACTTGCTGGGGACCAGCCTTAGTCAATTGTGGGTCTTGAGATTGGGGAGAATGGATGGGTGCGAGAGAAAATCACTTCATACACAGAGGCAGTTACAAGCCGACATATGACTTATTTCAAGAGGCTTCTCAGGAGGTGTTCCTCTGGTGTCTGCTCATTTTTATCTCCTCCTCCTCCTTCTTTTTCTTCTTCTTCTTCTTCAGTCTATTTTTCAAGTTCCTTAATGGTTCATGATTCTGTTGTTTGCTATATTACTGTATTTCTCAGATTTATATTACTTAGGAGCTGTGCAAAAATGCTTCTAATATGTTCATAACATAGATTAAGTATTAACACTTAAACATTCTCTTCAGTGATGAATACTGAACAAATGACTCCTTTACACTTATTTATTCTTTATCCTTCATACTAAATTATGTTTTTCTTTAAGAAAATTGACTGGTAATTGCCTAAAATGCTCCATGTTTATAAATCCTTGCTGATTCATCGAAGATATATATGAGAAATCTTCAGCTCTACATAATCCAAAAGACTAATATCTAGGCTGTGTGTGTATGCATGTGCACGTGCATGAATGTGTGTGTGTGTGTGTGTGTGTGTGTGTGTGTGTTTGGTAAAGGTATAAGGCACAGTACCTATCAGGGCACTCTACTTATATAATCCATATTTACATAATATTTCCACCATGTGTGTAAGTCTAACCACACTTACTATTTAGCAACTGCTTATGTCTTGTTTCTTATGATACAGACTAGGAAATAATTGTTTCTTCCCTTGAGAAGATCATGAGATACCACTAAAGGCAAATCAGTATAAAATTGTCTAGGAAATTTACTTGGAAGCATGAATATTCTTAAAAAAAAAAACGTTACAAAGTAATGATTGAGTCAGACTGAGAAAGATCAGCAATATGTTACAGAAAAAGTGATTTGGAATTAGGCTTTGAAATTTGAATAAGATTGACTAAAATGGGAGGAAAAAAAAAGTAGTCCACATTTGGGAAACTGTTAACATCAAAGCATAGCTTAAAGGAACTCAGAAATTTGAGGAGGTAAGGCTAAAATTTTCAACTAAAGACAATTTCTGTAAGAAAAATTTGAACATTAAAAATCAGTGTGTTGGGCTGGAGAGATGGATGACTCGACCATCAGAAGCACTGGATGCTCTTTCAAATGGGACCGAGATTCTATTCCTAGCACAGGCACTGACTGAAAAGGAAAGACTCCTTAGTAGGTTGTTCTCAACCTGTGGGTTTTGACCGCTTCGGGGGTTGCATGTTAGCCCTCCTGCATGTCAAATATTTACATGAAGATTCATAACAGTAGCAAAATGACAGTTATGAAGTAGCAGCAAAATGATTTTGTGGTTGGGGGGGTCACTGTAACATGACAATACACAAAAGAAAAGTCCTGACAGGACTTGATTATCAGACAAGGTGCCAGTGAGTTCATTTTCCATTGGTCAGTTTATTGCTGGGCATGCAGCCTGCCCTTAATAGTAGACTATCTCTCTAGTGATACTCCCTTGGAGCAAACTAAATCTTCATTTACAAGTGGGTATCATTTGGTGATTGCTTCCGCATATTTGGTTAGGTACGGAGGGAGGCGTGACACTTCTGTCATCTCTAGGAGTTATCTAGCATAGATCTGTTCAGGCCACTTGCTTGAAGCCTCAGTTTCTGTGTTCAGTATGTGTGTCAATCCTGTTGACTGAAAGGGTGTTGTTTTCTTGATTACCTCCATCTCTGGATCTTATACCCTTCCTGCTCCTTTTCTGCAGGATTTGCTAAACTCTGAAGGGAAGGATTTGATAGAGACATCCCATTCAGGGCTGAGTGTTCCAAGGACCATCATTCTCTGTCAATGGGTCTCTGTATATGTTCCCATCCTTGTCAGGAAGAGACTTCTCTGATAATGGTTGAGCAAAGCAGTGAACAACGAGTGTAGCAGAATGACATTAGGATTCATTTTACTGACTCTTCAGTTTTATTCCATTGCTTAACATGACGGTTTCTATGACAATGCCATGCTGTTTTTTACAACTGTAGCTTTGTAGTACAACATGAAATCAGGAATGGTGATGTGTCCAACAGTTCTTTTACTGTTCAGGACTGTTTTAGCTATCCTGGTTTTGCTTGTTTGATTTTTTCCATATGAAGCTGAAAATTGTCTTTTCAAGATATGTGAAATTGTGTTGGAATTTGGTAGGGATAGCATTGAATTTATAGATTGCTTTTGGTAGGATGGCCATTTTTACTAAGTTAATTCCACCACTCCATGAGAAAGGGAGATCTTTCAATCTTCCAATGCTATCTTCAATTTCTTTCTTCAGTGTCTTAAAGTTTTTATCATGAAAGTCTACTACAAGCTTGGTTAGAGTTATCACAAAATGTTTTATAATATTTGAGGCTATTTTGAAGGGTGCTGTTTCTTTGATATTTCTTTCCTCTGTCTGATTGCCATTTGTGTACAGGAGGGTTGCTGATTTTTGTGAGTTTGTTTTTTTATCCAGCTACTTTGCTAAAAGTGTTTCTCATCTGAGGAGTTTCCTGGTGAACATTTTGGATTCAGTTATGTATACTGCCATATAATCTATGAAACAAAACCATATTTTGACGTCCTTGTTTTCAATTAATATTGCCTTCGGTTGACATATTGCTCTACCCAGGACTTCAAGTACTATATTGAAGAATGGACAAACTTGTTTTGTTTCTGATTCTGATAGAATTGTTATGAGTTTCTATCCATTAAAGTTGATTTTAGCTGTGGGCTAGCAGTAAACTGCCCTTATTATATTAAGGCATGTCCCTTATAGCCTTAATCTCTCCAGGACTTTTATAATGAGGGGATCTTGGATTTTGTCAAAGTCTGTTTCTACATCTAATGAGATGATCATGAGATTTTTTTTTTCTTTTAGTTTATTTGGTGAATTGTATTTATTGATTTTTGTATATTGAACCATACCTACATCTCTAGGATGAAGTCTATTTGATCATGGTGGATAATCTTTTTGATATGTTCTTTAATTCAGTCTGAAGTTATTTAACTCAGTCTCTATTGAGTATTTTTACGTCTATGTTCATAAAGAAAGTTGTTATGTAATTCTCTTTCTTTGTTGAGTCATTATGTGATTTAGGTATCAAGGTAACTGTGGCCTCATAAAACAAATCGGGTAGTAGTCCTTCAGTTTTTGTGTTGTACAATGATTAGAGGAATACTGATTTTAACTCTTCTCTGAAAGTCTGCTTAGTATTTTATGCTAAAACCATCCAGCCTTGTTTTGTTTTTTTTCTTTTTTCTTTTTTAATTGTTGTTGTTCTGAGACTTTTACTTGCTCCCTCTATCTCACTACGGATTGTGTGTCTGTTAAAAATACTTATCTGTACTTGATTTTTTTTTAATTTTTTATTAATTACACTTTATTCATTTTGTATCCCCCATAAGCCCCTCCCTCCTCCCCTCCCAATCCCACCCTCCCTCCCCTTTCTGCATGCATGCCCCTCCCCAAGTCCACTGATAGGGGAGGTTCTCCTCTCCTTTCTGGTCTTAGTTTATCAGTTCTCATCAAAAGTGGCTGCATTGTCCTCTACTGTGGCCTGGTAAGGCTGCTCCCCTCTCAGGGGGAAGTGATCAACGAGCAGGCCAATCAGATTATGTCAGAGGCAGTCCCTCTTCCCATTACTATGTAACCCACTTAGACACTGAACTGCCATGGGCTACATCTGTGCAGGGGTTCTAGGTTATCTCCATGAATAGTCCTTGGTTGGAGTATGAGTCTCTGGGAAGTTCCCTGTGTTCAAATTTTGTTGTTCTGTTGTTCTCCTGTGGAGACCCTATCCTCTCCAGCTCTTACTATTTCCCACTTCTTACATAAAATTCCATTCACTCTGTCCAACAGTTGGCCATCAGGCTCAGCATCTGCTTTGATAGTCTGCAGGGCAGAGGCTTTCTGGACTTGATTTAACTTAACTAAATAGTGTGTATTGAGAAATTATTTCTTTTAGATTTCCCAATTTGGTGGAATACAGATTTTTAAAGTATGTCCTTATGATTCTCTGAATTTTCTTAGTGTCTGTTATGTCCACTTCTCACTTTCTGATTTTGTTTATTTGCATATAGTCTTTCTCTTTCTCTGCCTTTACATTAGTTTGGAGTATGATTATTCAATCTTATTTATTTTCTCAAAGTAAAATTCTTTGTTTTATTGATTCTTTGTATTGTTTGATTATTTCTATTTTATTTCTATTTATTATATAGCCCTGAGTCTGTTGTTTCCCATCTACTCCTTTTAGGTGTGATTTCTTCTTTTCATCCTAGAGTTTTCAGGTGTGCACTTAAATTGAGATCTATCCAATTCTTTTTATGTAGCACTTAGTGCTATGAACTTGCCACTTAGAATAATCTTCATTGTGTTCTGGAAATTGAATATGTTGTATATTAAATTTTGTTAAATTCTAAAAAGTCTTTAATTTCTGTCTTGACTTTTGTTTGCTTAAGTAATGAGGTATTGAGTTATTTGTTTGTAAGCTTGTCTGCTTTAATCCATGATGGTCAGATAGGATTCAAGGAGCTATTTCAATGTTCTGTATCTTTTAAGATTTACTTCATGTCTCTGTGTATGGTCAGTTTTGGAGAAGGTTCCACAAGGTGCTAAGAAGAAGGTGTATTCTATTGTATTTGGGTGAAATGTTTTGTATATAACTATTAGCTCCATATACTTTATACTATTAGTAAGCACCAAGATTCTTCTGTTTAGTTCTTGTCTAAATGACCTGTCTATTGGCAAGAGTGGGATACTGAAGTATTCCACTATCAGTATGTGAGGATTGATGTATGTTTTAAACTGTACGAGTATTTCCTTTATTAACTTGGGTGCCGTTTTGTTTGGTCCTTATTATGTTAAGAATTTCAAAATCCTCTTGGCAGATTTTTTTCCCCCTTTGGTGAGTATCTCAGTGTCCTTCCCTATCTCTCGGCTTAGTTTTAAAATCTACTTTGTCAGATAGTAAAATGACTATAACAGGTTGTGTCTTAGTGCATTTGCTTGAAATATCTTTTTCATGCTTGCACCCTAATCTGATATATTTTCTTGATGTTAAGACGTGTTTCTTGAATATAGCAGAAGGATGAATCCTGTTTTCACATCCATTCTATTAGTCTCTTTCTTTTTATTGAGGGTAACTGAGACTGTTGATTTGAGAGTTATCAATGAGCAATGTTTCTTGATTGCTTTTATTTTGTAGTTGTGGTGTGTGTGTGTGTGTGTGTGTGTGTGTGTGCGCGTTCCCTCTTTCAATTTGCTAGTCTGAAATTATTTGTATTATTTGTATTTTCTTGGGTATAGTTAATTTCTTTAGGTTGAATTTTTCATCTAGGGCCTTCTAGAGGGCTGGATATGTAGATAGATATTGCTTAAATTTGGTTTCATCATGGAATGTCTTATTTTCTTGATCTAGTATGACTAAAAATTTTGCTTGTATAGTAGCCTGAGCTGCCATCTGTGGTCTCCTAGAGTCTGAAATTCAAAGGCTTTTAGAGTCTGAAAATCACAGACTTTTAGAGTCTCCATTGAGAATTCAGGAATTATTGTAGTAAGTATGTCTTTATGCATTACTTGATCTCTTTCCCTTGCAGATTTTAAAATTCTTTGTTCAGAATATGATGCGCTAAAGGGAATTTATTTTCCTGTCTAGCCTATTTGTGTTTTATATGAGTTTTGTACCTTAATAGGCATCTCCTTCTTTAGGTTAAGAAAATTTCTTTCTATGATTTTTTTTTCAAAAATATTTTCTGTGCCTTTGACATGTGTTTCTTCTTCTTCCTCTATTCCTGATATTCTTAGATTTGTTTTTTTATAGTGTCTTAAATTTCCTGAATGTTTTGTGCCAGAATTTTTTTAGATTTTAGCATTTTCTTGAATCAAAATATCCAATTCTTCTATCATGTCTTCAATACCTAAAATTTTTTCTTCCATGTCTTGTATTGTCTTTATGAGGCTGAGGTACCAGTTCAAGTTCCTTGATTTTTCATCTCCAGCTTTCCCTCATTTTGGGGTTTTCCTTGTTGATTGTATTTCTACTTTCAAGTCTTGATAAGTTTTCTTTATTGTTTTCCTTCCATTGTTGGTTTTATCATTGATTTTTTTCAAGGATTTACTCATTTCATCTTTAAGGACCTGTATCATATTCGTAAAAGCTATTTTTAAGGTCTTTTTCTTGTGCTTCAGCTGCATTGCAATTTTTCAGGACCTACTATGTTGGGGTTGTTGGGCTCTAGTAAAAACATGTTGTCCTGGCAGTTATTGATTGTATTATTATGTTGGCATCTAGGCATCAGGGTTTGGAAAATTTGTAATTTTTGCTGATATCTGGTCTTGTCTTTGTTGAGTGGGTGTTTTGTTGTTTGGTTTCTGTTGTTCTTTTTGATCTGTAGGAGAGAGTTGTGGTTGTGTGTTGCCTGGTTGAAAATTATTCTAGGATTCTGATAGGTGTCATCACTGGGAATTCTAGATAAAATGTGTTCCTGCTTTCCTAGCTGGAGGATCATAAATACATTTCATGAAATGATGTTTTATATTTCTGTTATAGAATTTATTTACTAATTTCCACAAAACCACCTTTAATTGCTATAATATAGTTGTTGAGATTTACTATAGTTTAACTTTTCTATTGGTAGGAATTTATAGAAAAAAAATTAGGAACTAATGTTCGCTTATGACAGATACTTAAATGCATAATTATTTGATAAAATTGTGTACAAAATGGTCATATGTCCATGATTTTTTTTTCTTTATGATTGTTGCTGTCTGTTTACATGTCCATTAGCTGTTCTGGAGTGCTTATAAATGAAATCATTTTGGCCATACATTATTTTCTGGGAAAAATGCAAATATCTGTTGGAGACTGAAGTGTCTAGTGATTTTCATGCCATGCTGTGCAAATTTCTCCTTTAATGGCACCTTTCATTACAGTCAAGTTATCTGAAGGATTCATGAGGATAGGTATTTAAGTCCTCTTGGAAACTGGAGCAGCCATTCAATGCATGGGCAGACCGTCTGTGATGAGAACAGTATGAGAAAGACATGATAGAAAAACAGTGTGTATCTATAGCGTCTAGAATTCATCCTGGGCATCACTTCTTCCTTTTTCTCCAGCACTTCTTACCTTTGCCGTAGAAGCTCTAGTAATTGACTCAGCTGTTGGACTGTAGAGTAAATTCTATGAATACAATTAAAACAGGACTGCAAGAAAACATTTCACTAAACAAACAAACAAAAAAAAATGCTCCAGCAATTCCTATGGAATCCCTGTGTTATTACCTATGCTGCTTGCGGGGAAGTTCACTCCACACTTAGTTTAGACTGAGTTTAGATGTCTCCGACAGCAGACTGTTTTTCTATTTTCTTCTTTGTATGGCCTAGCCAATAGGAAGACATCACTTTGTTCAGGAGTGCCAACAGAGGGACTTTACCTTAAACACACATATGCATTTCAACCTTGAACAAACAGACTGCTTAATAAAATGAGGCCAAGGGTTTTCTTTTCTTTCTTTCTTCTCTAGAAATTCACAAATATCCCTTGACAGCTGACAGCTCTTCCCTTACAAAAGTGGCTGTTTGCTTTTTGCTTTGGTGTTCGGGTAAACTGCAGCCCACACTGGCAGAGAATGTACTGCCTGGGGGAAGGTGTTTGCAGTCCCTGTGTTTAATCTGAAAAGAAACCCTTTCCCTTCTCTCTCCCTCTCCTTCTACAGAGGGAGAGTTCAAAATGATAGCCCCAGGGGAATAGTTTCCTTTAACACCTGTCTCTGGTGTAACCTCAGCAAAGTTACTTAAGACACTGTGCTCAGTGTGTAAGCATTCACAGTGAAGAAGTTGAAAAGGACAGATAAACAGACAGGGATTTCAGCAGCCATGGGGACAGCTGATGGTGACCTTTCGTCCTCTCAAAACCTTCACAGGTCGACATCCTAGCATGCTAACTTTCAAAGAAAGAACACAGGCTTTCCTTCAGCCAGGGATATGGTTTGAACCTGAAAAGCTTGGAAAACTCTCAGAGAATTATGGGAATTTGGGAAAAGCACTAGTGACCGTCACACCTTTCTATAGTGATGAGACAACTGAGATCCAAGTGACCTTTGGGACATTTCTGATACCCATGAGCTGGGGTGGGGGCTGGGGGTTTACCCGAGCTTTGTGAGCTCTTAGCCTGCTCCCCTGGCTGCTATGAGAGGCAATCTAAAGGGTTCGGCCTGTGGAGGCAAAGCGCCAGCTGTCTGCTATTAGTCCAACTCTGTCATTCACTATTTTGGTCAGCTTGGAAAAGGTACAGAATGTCTCTGAGCCTCTGCCTCCCAGATTGCATGAGGAAGTCTCAGATACTGACTACTCAAAGAAGACAAACATTTTCTAGATGTAAATTTTGCACGTAAAGAGGTTGGAACGATACTTTTCATGGCTCTGATCCTCAGTGATAACGTTTGTATGGTTATGTAATTAATAAAAAAAAAATCTTTAAAAAAATGTGCTCTCTTTGGAAACTGTGGGTTTTTAATCCCAAGCACAGTAATTATCAATGAAGAAAGAAAAAAAATGAAATTTCTATATAGGCATTCTTTCTAAAACCATGTGTTACTTGCTGTGAAGTGGGATAACACTTTTCTCCTCCAGTGGGGTGATGAAGAACATGAACTTTGGTGGATTAACACACAGATACATCTGGGTTTAACTCTCAGCAGAACAGTGAAGTCAGATCTCCATAGATCCAAGACTTCATTTAATCTGCAAAACATTCTCTCAGGACGAATAGCATCAAAATTACAATTTGTTAAGAGCTGGGATTTCTTGGGTATCACTCTAGATACAGTGTCAGAAATTAATGGAAAAATGACAGTATCTATTTTTCTACAGACCACGTGGACACTTCTGATGGACAAAACTGCCAGGACAAACATTTAAATACACGTTTTTATAGGGACAAAACTCATTCTGTGTGTGTGTGTGTGTGTGTGTGTGTGAGTGTGTGTGAGTGTGTGACTGTGCGATGATATAAAACTGTAAAGACAGAGAAGAAACTCCTAGACCAGTGTACATTCTAAAGTAGGCAAAGATTTACTACACTATGGAGTTTAGAAAATTAGAAGGCAAATCCAGGCATGGTACTTGGGAAGCACGTATGTGTAGTAATTGCTAGGTGGGAAGATGAGGCATGAGAATCACTTGAACTCATGAGTTTGAGACTAGCCTGGGCACCCTAGGAAGACCATATCAACAACAAAACAAAGCTTAAGAGTAACACTATGCATAAGATATATCCACTGAATGTTTGACTATGTATGTTTTGTCAGAAAGAAGTAGATGAAATTACATTACCCTAAGTTTTACCAAAAACACTTTTTATCAAATCTTCGAGGATTTCATACATGTTGGTCATACTCTCTTTGACTGACTCAGCTTGTATTTTCTTGATCATAGGTGTCGCTCCTTCAAGTGTCTTCCTTGGAAAAGATTTAAAATGTCATTTAAGTTCTTAACTGAGCGAGCATGCAAAGATAGTCTACAAAGTGCATGGCACTCTGTTGGGGGTACTCAGAACAATGCTTCCAGATTGAATGTGGAGAGAGAAATAGAAGAGATGAAAAATATGCACTTATTCTAGAACAATAGGCCAGAGTCCAGTCATTTACAATGTCTGCTGTGGCCCCAGGGACAATCTTCATAAGATACTATATATATGTTAACAGTGCTTCTTGGCAGTGAGCATTTTAGTGGTCCCCACATCCAGCTGACACCTGCAGCTATATTTAGATTGTCCGTAAAATAAGTTAATAAATGGAAAAAAAAAATCTTCCTCCAAGGAACTTCTAAGTCCTGATGGAAGGAGCCTGTCCAAACAACCCTTCTTGAGGTGAAAAGGGCTCAATACAGTACTACAAGTTGACACCAGCAGGAATTCTGATGAGCTCATTTTTATTGGAAATCTGAAGGAATAATGATGTTATTTAAAAAAAAAATCCCAGAGACAGGGAGTGACTGAAAGAACAGGATTTAGCATAAATATATGAAACACGGAATGTAAGATAATGAATGGTGGTACTTAGAAAGAATGGAAAGATATATGAATCATCTGGCGACTCACATGACAGTTTGGAGCCTTTCCTGGAAAGGGGTGGGACATAGATCAGTTGGCAGGACCCTTGTGTTGAATGCACAGCTCCATGTTCGAGCCCCGGCACTTCATAAAGCAGGCACAGTGATATATGCCTATAATGTCAGTACTCTGGAAGAGGAACTAGGAATATCAGAAACTCAAAAGCCACCCTCAGAGGCCTTCTGTGGTAGGCTCCTGTCTTGTTCCCTGTCTTCTCCTGCTTCCAATGGCCTATAGTGTTTGTCCTTCTGAGTGAAAACTGAGCATCTTCCCAAGGGTCTTCCTTGTTGCTTAGTTTCTTTAGATGTACAGATTGTAGTATGTTTATCCTATATTATTTGACTAATGTCCACTTATAAGTGAGTATATACCATGTGTGTCTTTCTGCTTCTGGGTTACCTCACTCAGGATGATCTTTTCTAGTTCCCACCATTTGCCAGCAAATTTCATGATTTCCTTGTTTTTAATTGCTGAGTGGTATTACATTGTGTAAGTGTACCACAATTTCTGTATCCATTCCTCTGTTGAGGGACATCTAGGTTGTTTCCAAATTCTGGCTATTACAAACAGAGCTGCTACAAACATGGTTGAGCAAATGTCCTTGTTGTATACTTGAGCATACTTTGGATATATGTCTAGGAGTGGTATAGCTGTATCTTGAGGTAGAACTATTCCTAATTTTCTGAGAAAGTGCCATATTGATTTCCAAAGTGATTGTACAAGTTTACATTCCCACCAGCAATGGAGGAGGGTTCCCCTTTCTCCACATCCTCTCCAGCATGCATTGTCACTTCAGTTTTTTATCTTAGCCATTCTGATGCAAGGTGAAATCTCAGGGTCGTTTTTATTTGCATTTCCCGGATGCCTAAGGATGTTGAACATCTTACAGTGTTTCTCTGCCATTTGATATTCCTCTATTGACAATTCTCTGTTTAGCTCAGTACCTCATTTTTTTAAATTGGATTGCTTAGTTTGTTGATGTTTAATTTCTTAAGTTCTTTATATATTCTGGATTTTAGCCCTCTGTCAGATAAAGGGTTGGTAAAGATTCTTTCCCCATCTGTAGGCTATTGTTTTGTTCTGATGACAGACTACTAATCAAGGTATTGAAACAGAGGCTGAGCCTCACAGGCCAAACTTTGGGCAGAGGGCACAGATTTTATGAAAGAGGGAGATAGAAAGACTTGGAAGGAACAGAAGCTCCAAAAGGAGACCAAAAAAAAAAAAAAAAAAAAACACAAAACCAAACCAAAACAAAACAACAACAACAAAACAAAAAACAAACAAACAAACAAACAAAAAAAACCTGAGCCCCTGAGAGCCCTGCTGCGACTGATACCCCAACCAAGGACAATGTGTGGAGAGGACATAAAACCCAGGCTCAGATGTAGCAAATAAACTCTATACTCAAGTGGGTTCACTAGTAAGGGGAGCAAGGGCTTTCTCTGACATGAACTCAGTGGCTGGCTCTCTGACCACCTCCCCTTGGAGGGTGCAGCCTTGCCAGGCCACAGAGGAAGACAAAGCAACCAGTCCTGATGAGACCTGATAGGCTAGGGTCAAATAGAAGGGGAGGAGGACCTCCCCTATCAGTGGATTAGGGGAGGAGCATAGGGGGAGAAGAGGGAGGGAGGGTGGGATTAGAAGGAGATAAGGGAGGGGGCCACAGCCAGATACAAATTGAATAAATTGTAATAAATGATAATGATAATAATAATAATAAAAACACAAAAAGCCCTTCTCAGCTGCACAGCCAGTGTGAAGCAAATATGGGATTCATGAGAGCCCATCTCCAAAACAAGTAACTAAAATCCCCAAACAAAACAAAAGAGCAGTCTCCTGGAAGCACAACACACCCAAGGACCATAAATTTGAAGCCCCTCTTATGTAAATCTGAGAAACTGATTAATGTCACCTGAAAATCCTCATGCAAAGAAAGGAATGTGAGAATGGGCAAATAGCTGAGATGGGTCAGTGTAAGAAAAGAATTATACCTGTAAGCCATGTCCTTGCTGACCTGGGCATCAGCAGCTCCAAGAGGGCTGGGGAGATGTAAGGGGGGATAGCATGCCTGTGGTCTCACTTTCTAGCTCGTGGTGAGGAAAAGCATTGCTTGCGGCTAAAGATCCAGTCCGCCTTTCCAATCAAGCCCTATTACAGCAACAGAGATGACAAAAATGTCCTCTCTTAGTTTCAATATGATAAGATGATATTCAATATCATAAGATGATATTCAATATCATAAGATAAGCAATTATGCATTCCACAAACTAGGTTACAAGAACCATGCTGGTGAGTGCTGGGCACGAAGTATAAAACAAAGCTAATAAAACCCAACAACCGTGTGTATTACTTCTGATTGGAAGGGTCACAGGGACCTCTCCAGGGTAAAAGTAGATGTGCAGGACATTCACACCTTCAGTGCACACTGAACACACCTCTTTGGGAGCCAGGCTAGAGCCCTCCATTTCCTCGACTCTCCACCTCATTTGCGTACTCCAGGGATCCACTAGAAGCATCCTGCCTACAACCCCATGAGTTTAATTGTTGCCACTTTTGTCTGTTAAGCTTATTGTGTATAGAAGAGATATATGGTTCTTTTCTGTATTTATAAAAATGAAACAGCAGCAGTAAGAAAGAGGAACAGGTCCAGCTCCTTTGCGTTCACTTACCATCCTGCCAAGAAGCCCAGAGCTCTTAATGGATATTGCTTAAGTCATTTCTTGCCACACCTTCTAAAGCCATGAAAAGTGAGCAGGTATTTTTCATGTGTGACTGTTCTACCTCTGTGGCACAGGATAATGAAATAGAAACCACCTTAGGACTAAAATCGTGATTTGTCCTCCTGAGCTTGCTTCTCTTCTAATCAGAGATACATGGTCTTGTAAAACGCCGCTCGATAAAGTGGCCTCTCCTTTAGATGACTGGGTGGGGTATCTGACTATTTGGGGACAGAAGGAGCTTTCTTAGGGTGATCCAGTCTGAGTGATGCCAGCGGCTCCAGATGAAAGGAATGAGAGCAAATCGTCTCAGGCATTGCATTATACATACGGCTTGCAGCCAGCGCCCTGTGAACTATGCAGGTCCTTGAATTTGACCCAATAGGAAAAAAACTAAGGAGACTTTGGAGAAGGAAAACAAACCATTTTGTGGATAGTCGATAAAGGAAGCAAGTATCCCAATAACACCATCACTGTTTCCTCGAATAAACAACATGTCATATGTTAAGACGGACATCTTCAGTGATTGCATGCCATGGGAAGGGTTTAAGTTTGAGGATCTATAAAATATAAAGCACGTTTCAAGGCAAACAAACTTGTGCAGTAGTCAAATTTGGCTACCACAGAATACGACACTCTGGCCTGAGTCAAGAGTCTTGGGTTCTGGTCTCCACCCTGCTGGCACTCCTGGTTTTCCATTAATAGATACCCATCACTTCTCCCTCTGGACTTAGTTTCCTTAGGAGTATGTAAGAGCATAGGTCCCTGCTGGGTGACACTTTCTCTCATGCTTGGTAATGGCTACATTTGTCAGTCCCTTGCTTCTGATTTCCATCTTCCTGGGACTCCACAAGTGAGGTGGCACAAGGATGACGGAACCTGGACAAACCATTGTTAAAACAAAACCCCTTCTAAATAAGACCTGCGTGGCCTAAAAACCAAGAGATTTTGGAATAACAGCTCTCTTTTCTTGCTACTTTTAGAGGTATATGTAGGTCCCGGAAGAGGGGGTATTAGGGGTGTTAGTATTGCAAAAACATAACACAAAAGTCACTTTTTTTTTTTCTATCTGAGAAAATGCCTGGTTCCCAGTCCGCCTTCTGTGAAGGTACAGTGGGTGGCAACAGATGGCCTGAATAACGATTAGTCATAACTGTGAGTCCTGTCTGGAGTGGTGAAAGGAGAAGTAGGCACCTTCTGTAGCTCTCCACGCCCTCGCGTAAAGCTGCCTCTATCTCCCTGGCCAGCCCCAGGCAGTGTTCCTTCCAAACAGGGACCTGCCTAACCAGTTCATTGGAATGTCTTTCCACAGACTATCTCCTCATTCAGATTTCTTCTGAAATTGAAACACACTGAAAGCATAAATCACGTTGCTGTTTTAAGTAGTAAATGTTGCTCACAAAAATCTGCTGCTATTGTTTCTCCTCTGAGTACACAGACCTCTCCACCACTTTGAATCAACAAAAGCAAAAGTAATTAAGCTCTCGGCTGCCTTCTTCCCTTTAGAGGCAACTTTTTTTTTCTAGGTTGCGTTTGTTCTTGGGGTGACAGAGATTAAGCTTTCTTGATGTAATCTTTTCTCCTATTGCGCACCTCTTTCTGTCCTTCCCCCTGCAGCCTACGGCTGGTTTTATGAAGCTATTTAGCGTGTGTTCTCTTTTCTGCTCGGTGCTTTGGGATCAGCAAATTATACAGTGCGTAGCAAGAGATCTAAATTACAATCAAGCACCAAGCCATGGAAAAGTATATAAAAAGATTTCATGCTGATAAATTTAGTACCCATTAGCACCACGCTTCAATATTTTAATGCAGTGTCGTTGCTTACTACCAATGACATCTGAAGCCACAGTTGAAGGGTTGGTGTAGTTTTCTCCCCTATTTATAATAGGCCGGGATCTTTATTCAGTTCTACAAAGAAATTTAAAAATAAAGTAATAAGAGAGAAACATCTTGAGAAGTACTGGCCCAGATCATTGTATTGGCCTGACTATGTATAGTTTCTAACCAAGCAGAAATAGTTTGTGTTTTATATAGTCAATGAAAGAAAAAAAAAAAAAAAGAATTGGAGTGAGAGGGAGTTAGAGAGAGAGAAGCAGTTACTATCACTTACTGTTCTTGCAGGGGACCCAGATCGGTTCCTGTTACCCATGCGTTCATAAACAACCATAACTCTATTCCAGGGAATCCAGTGTCACATTCTAGCCTTCATGGGATCCAAGCATCTACAGTACATAAACCTACATGCAAGCAAGACACTTAATACACATAAAATGAAATGAATAACTCCCCCCCAAAAAGGGGAAATCATATCCATTTCTTGGTACAGAGTCACAATGTCAGCTCACCCACCGAGGAGGTCAGCTCGTGGCTCACAAACCAGACATCAATCTGTGTCACACAGAGTGTAAGTTGCTGCACTGTCTTGGGGCCCATGGAAACAAACCTCCTTTGCTGGCTGACCTGCAAGGCATTTTTAGATGTATGCATCCTTGGAAGCCAGTTGCTGCGCATTTGGCTGCAGAGGAAGCTGCAGAACCTACAGTCTGCTCACACAATCTCTAACATTTAACAGTGTGAGCTGCGAGGCCCATGAATTTTGAGCTTTAGGATTTTACTTTCCTGTCTAAAATTGTTCCATACTTTCGGTGTGTGTGCACGTGTGTGCGCATGATGACAGCAGCACATGGAGTAGTCAAGAAACAAGTTGTAGGAGTCTATCCTTTCCTTCTGCCATGTGGGTCTGAGGGATCAGATGTACAGGTATGTTCACAGGGATAGATGGAAGAATTCCATGGTAAAGTCAGCCCCAACGCCAGCACATGTGGCTGCAGGAAACTAGCCTAGTCCTGGCCCTCCGCTTACAAGTGATACGGCCTCAGACAAATTACGGCATTGCCCCACGTGGCTTTCTCACGTGCAAAATGGGGATACAGTACATCCGAACATGCCTAGAAAGCGCTCAGGGTTGTGACTTCCTTAAGTGTCTAACAAATGTTCACTGTTTCCATCCTGTGATTACTGGGGCAGATATGTCCTTGTATGTGTGTATCATGTACATGTTTATATTGTATGCATATGAGTTGGTGTGTGTCTTGAGTGTCTGGGTGCAGAGGCCAGAGGAAGACACAGAGTGCTTTTTTATCATTAAGCACCATATTGCATTGAAACGAGTTCTCTTGCTAGCTAAACCTGGGTTTTCTTAGACAGGTCAGCCAGCAAGCTTTTAGGATCCACCTCTCCCCACTTCTCAACACTGAATGACAGGCCTGTGCTATGCCAGGGTGCTACGGATTTGAACTCAGGTCCTCCTGCTTGCACAGAAAGTTCCCTCACCCACTGAGTTATCTCCCTACCTTCACAGATATGTATTTTTTAAGGTATCTGGTGTTAACATTTAATAAGTTCCATTATCTTTCAAATTTTTGATTCTGTGTAATGATAGAGTTGACTGACACTGTAGAAAGTTATTTTTGGCTAAAAGGAAAGTAAGATATTTTCATTAAGTTTATCGCTAATTAGTCTGTTTGGGAATACTGGACGATAAGATGACGCTCTAGAAGTCATTTGTACACTTTTGGGTGTGTTTTCCTCATGATGAGGCAGAGCCCGGCCATCAGTTCGGATGAGAGGTTGTGGGCCTTGGGGATGCAAGTGCTTCTTTGTTCTTGTCTTTCTTGCTCTTGGTTGAAAGTTACTCCAGAAAAATTATTCTTTGACCAGGTGGCAGTGGTGTGGCCTTTAAATCCTAGGACTTGGGGGTTGGGGGAGTGGCAGTCACATCTCTCTAAGTTTGAGACCAGGCTGCTACAGAGCAAGTTTCTGGACAGCCAGGGCTACACACAGAGAAACCCTGTCTCAAAAAACCAAAATACTAATACTAATAATGTTCTTTGGCTGTAATTGACCCAATATATAATATTAATAATGTCTTTCATTAATAACAGGGTTGTAATAGATATTCATATACAATAGCTTCTTCTATTCATTGCAAAAGAACCATCAAAAGAATTCAACGTTTTTTATTTTTGATTTTTCAAGACAGGATTTCTCTGTATAGCTCTGGCTGTCCTGGACTTGATTTGTAGACCAGGCTGGCCTCAAATTCACAGGGATCTACCTGTGTCTGCCTCCCCGAATACTGGGATTGCAGGGATTTACAACTGCACACAGGTAAGAATGTGACTTAAATGACTATACACATTTAGAACTTCAGAGGGGTCCTTAACGGGCTAATTAAGGCAGTTACATTGCTTCAAAGTCTGTTTAGGCCTTACATTCAGCGCAAATATATTAGGAACATGAAGAGTCCTTATTTTTGTTACTTTTTTTTTTTTTTTAAGGATGAAAGTTTGTCCTCATTGATGATATCCCAGTGGTGAGTCACAGACTGATTCATGATTTTCAGCAGCTTGCTCAAAGCTCCAGAATGCAGAAACATTGCAAAGCCTGGCACCTGGCAGTGTTCAGCAAATGTCTGACGAATGGTGAGGGTTAGAGGGCTCATCTCCAGCAATAATTTTTAACTTTTTTACTGAAGTGGTACAGCCAAGTCTTCAGGACATCTCACATTGCTTGGAATTTTTTTCTGGTGTTTCATTTTGTTCCCAATATTTACTGTTGAGGCCTGAACCCCAAGGCTTCCCACAGCTCAAAGTGTGTGCTGTTCTACTGAACTGAACTCCTCCTAGCCCACATTCTCCTAATGTAAGTCTTAATGAGCACATGCGATTTCAGAAAGAATTTTTTTTTTTTTTTTTTTTTTTTTTTTTTTTTTTTTTTTTTTTTT
>NW_026596064.1:5809597-5846181 GCF_907164565.1 Psammomys obesus
TTTTTTTTTTTTTTTTTTTTTTTTTTTTTTTTTTTTTTTTTTTTTGTCCATCTCAGTGGATGCGATGCCATCCACATATGCCAGCCACTGATTTTCTGCTAAGGCGGAATGTGGAGACACACTTAAAATGCTTCTTGGACAGCTATTCCGACATTTGTAATATTATCAGGCAGCAGAAGAGTAGGCATTTGAGGGCTTAGAAAAAGGCATTGTGCCTAGAAGGCTGTTCTTTTTTTTCTTTTTGAAGAACATTTTTCTCTTAATCTATGCAAATTTAAGGAGTCCAGTCCAAGTCACCGTTTGCCACAGACTGTTAGGCAAGATGAAATGTTTAATGTTGCAGATTTTTTTTTCTTAAAATTAGTGAGTCACTTCCAGGGAACAAATTATGTAAGATATCAGAAGTTTTCATTGGAATGAAGTAAAGTTAATTGCAGTAAAGATATAGATGATATGTATTCATAAAAACAAATGAATATCTTATATTTTTATAACTCTGTATTTTAAAATCTTATTTTATATATAATCATCTTTGATATAATGTATAGTCTAAGTACACAGCAACTCTTTCTCTGTTTCTTTATTTTTTTGTTGTTTGTTTGTTAGTTTGTGGCACCAGGCATCAAACCTAGGGCCCAAGGCAAGCTAAATAAACGGTCTAACATTAGGTCACATTCACAGTCATTTTTCACTTTTATTTTGAGGAAGAATCTGGATAAATTTCCCAGACTGCTCTTAAATTTGGGTTCATGGTTCCTCTGTTTTTCTGTTTGTTGGTGCTACCGGCTTGTGCCTCAAAGCCCTGACTATCTTCAATTTTTTTGTTCAAGTAAATGTTGCCAAAAGCTACTTAATGCCATGAAGTGTATATTTTAGTATTTATGACTAAAGGAAAGGCACTCATAGTATTTTGTACCTGTGCTATCAGTGGAAATACAGGTGTTTTTCTGGAGCCCCCAACTTAAAATATTAAGATATCAAAACCACAATTTTTTATATCATGCCATACTGTATTACATACTGTCCATGTTAATTATAAAACAGAGAAAGAAAACAGGGCAAAAGGCTTTTGATATTGATCAGCAGGTTGGTCGTGAAACTTTCACCTTTGTAAATACTGATCTGATTGTTTTTTTTTTTTTTCTTAATAACATTACATATTTACACGAGGCTCCTCCGTGAAAGAGCTGGGTGTATTTGACAGGACCAGCACCATCAAGGACTGCATAAAGGTTTGCTTGCCTAATCTCTCGCTTATCTGCAAAGCCCAGGCTTGCCCTTGCTCATGGTGGAAAGGCCTAGGCGTTGTCTGTGCTGTGAAGCAGGTCAGCTGCCATCAACCTTCAGGGAGCTTGTGAATTCATTAATTTCTTTCTATGGCTAACTCCCTATTTAATGTTTGTCTGCTTGCCTAAAATTCTAGTGGGGCTATCATCCTTAGTAGGATTGATAGCATATCAGGCACCCTGCTTATTTGAGTATGGTGGTGATAGACATTGCTTTTGTTTGCATGTCTAATTGTAAGGGTTTGGAAACATTCCTTTGATGTAGTAAGAACAGCTAATGAAGACAGTTAAGTAAACAAACTGTTATGAGTCTCGAAGTTCATGGAGACGTTCAGCTAATTTGCTACTTGTCTCTGACCCAAACTTTTAGCTTCCCTCCTATTTTGAATTTACTGGAAAGTCAGGTCACATAAGCTAACACTCTCACTCAGGGTGCCAGGATGGATGGTGAAAATCGCCTGGCATCGGAGGCTTTTTACTAATAAGGAAACAGAAGCACAGCAAAGAAAGGGTCCAGCCCAAGATCACACAGCCAATTACTGAAAGAGTCAGTCAGAAGCCCATGTCCTTGACTATTGGATAGATGCTTTAGAATTATGTATCTATATATTATTTTTTGAAGCTAACTCTAAGCAATAATACCAATTAAATACTACCAACGTTCTGAGGATAATATTGGATAGTTGCTCTCAGACTGTCATCTTGTAAGACTTTTCTTCTCACGTATTTAGTGTTTACTCAGTGCCAATTCTGGTGCCTAGACTGTTGTGCTTCTTGGCAATGTAGACTGAATTTCTGCTCTGTTTTCAAGACTTGGGCTGTCATAGCCCGATTCTATACCCAGCCCCAAACTATCTCAGCCCATGGCGTTGGTGGTAAAATGAATTAGTTCTGCACAAGTCTGCTTCTTCTAGGAGGCTAAGCAGTGCATCAAATCCTCCCTTTGTAGTAAGACAAACTGCCAAGGAAGTGATTGATACTGCAGACAGAAGTGGACTTCAAGGGGAGAATAAGCAGATAAGTGGGCCATGAGTAGATACTACTTTGGGTTTGCACTCAGCGACTTCATATTAGCAAACGTCAAACATCAAGGCTCCTCATGTAAGGGGAGAGTTTGATCCCTGCTTATACCCTGTTTTCCCTGCTTGATAAATGAGGATGAAACGTTTCAAGAACTAACAATGATGACTTTTTTTTTTTTCTCTTCTCTGGGAAGCTAAGTCAGTAGGACATGAAGCAATACCTCTGAATGTTATCTTGATCTTGATGCAATGTTTTTTTCTGTATGCACTTTCCTCCACAATGTTGGACTTTGAAAAGAAAAAAGGCAAAATCAAAAAGACAAAAACAACGACAACAACTAAACCCTAGTGTTAGCAAGTAAGGCATCCCATGTTTTACGTAATCCCCGTTGGTTGTGTCAGAATCATTCCTTCTCAGTAATTGTCATCCTTGCGTTTATTTTTCACTCCTTAAAAATTTTTTTCTCATAGACCTTTTTTTGGATCCTTAGATAGTAAATCTGTCAAGAGTGCTTCAAGCTGCTGGGGAAAGAAGCCGTGGTAGGTAAAGCTGTGTCGGCAAGGCTGACGGACCCCGAGTGCTATGCCTGAGTCTGCCTCCTTTAATCCTGTGCACATCTTGGAAATTCAGACCATCTGAATACATTGCCAAACCAACAATTATATCCTTAGAGTACACTAGGACTCACAAATCAGAGGTTAATTCCCTGGAGAGTAAGAGAACCTTACCACCCCACATGCTCTTGGGTAGTATAGTAAGTTTTCTCCTTATTTAACAGGGAAAATGATTGTCTGGATGTTAAGACACTGAACATTAAAAAAAACAAAAACAAAAAAACAAGTGGCACTGACATTTAAAAATGCTGTCTAGTTATCATGTCCATTTGTGCCTTTTTTTTTCTGTTGTTTCTCTAACCGTTGTGAGTACATGAGACTGTCTGTGTCTGTGTCTGAGTAATTATATAAATATTTGTGTTAAAGAAGACCTCAAAGGTCACCAGATTTAACCTCCCCAGTAGCCTGGCCTTTAACACCATAATTACTATATGGAAGCTTCTACCTTCTAATTCTCTGAGAAGGATGTAGAAAAATGTCATCTGGTTCATCCTCTGATCATAGAAAAAAATGCTGGACTGGGGAAGTGGTTTAGTAAATCAAATGTTGGTCCCACAAACGTGAAGACCTGAGTTTGATCCCTAGAACCCACCTTAAAAACTGGGGTTGGTGGCATGTGCTAGTCATCCGTGCTGAGACAATGAAGATAGGAGGATCCATGGGGCTTGTCACACGGCCAGCATAGCCTAATTGGTGAGGCCCAGGCCAGTGAGAGACCTTTCTCAAGCAAAAATTGTGTGGTGCCTAAGAATAAACGATATCAGAGGTTGTCTCCTAGTCTCCAAATACATATGCACACATAGACACATACATTACACCCACCAAACATGAATATGCATACATGCGTACACACAGAGAAAATAAAATACATCACTAGGTCTAGATGAGCAAAGAAACAAAAGCAACACAATAAAAAAAACCAAAACACCCTCTTCTATGTGGCTAGATGCTCAGGCTTGGTTTTAAGGCAAACTGTTGACTTTTAATAAATGTTTTTCTTAAAGCCTGAATGAAAGGCAAACCTTTGTGGTTCAGGTGGAGAGCTCCCTTTGCACGAATGAACCACTGTGCCCGCCCCTAGAACTACTGCAAATTCAAAAACAAACAAACAACCCCAAAACCGAAGCCAAAAACAAAACAAAAACTCACAAAAAAAAACAAATACAGCACATGATTTCATACTTGACATAATATTTAATAATTATGGATATTAAATCATAAACAATGACTCTTCAAGTTGTCTTGATGGCTATAGATTTTTGTCTTGTTTTGCTTTGTTTGAAGAGGGTCCTCTATAGCCCAGGCTCATCATAAGCATGTTGTGTAGTTGAGGATGACTCTGAATTTCTGAACCCCTGCTCCACATCCCAACCCCTGGGATTACAACATGCCCCGCGATATCCGGTTTATGCAGTGCTGGGTATCAAACTCAGGTACGCTTGAGTATTAACCAGTATTAACTCTGCCGCTTGAGCTACATCTTCAGCCTTCTGGTTTCCTTAGGAGGCAATTGTTCTCAAGGAGAATACAAGAAAATATAAAAGAAATTGTGACTGTTGTGTATTGGGGACAAGAATGCAGCAAGGATGGAGCAAAGTCTATACATTGCTGTTTTGAAAACCTTTAATATGGGATTGCTAATTCAATCTCCCTTGGCAACACCGCCACTGATATTGTAAGTGAGGTGATTTGGGTGGTGATACCTCTTCTTCATAAACAAACAAACAAAAAAAAAAAAAACAACCAAATTTCCCATAGACCTAACACATTTCTGAACTCAGATTTCAAGGAAGCTCTTTAAGCCATAATAGATGTGTTTCAATACAGAAGCAGAGTACATTGAGTCCTAATGCGCCACCCCGTTCCTCTACTGCTTTTCTGTCGTTCTGTCTTTTTATTTCATAGTGCTCTTTGATTCTAGTTTTTTTTTCTTTTCTCCATTTTAAATTTTTGAAACTAATGTTACTCTTTGATGATTTTATGCATGAATTCAATGTATTCAGCTCATATCCAGACTCAACTTCCCTTCCCAAGTCTTTCCCACAGTGCTCTCCTGCTTCCTTGGCTTTTTCCTCTTTCTTCCTTATTACTTTTAATAAATGCTTTCAATACAGCTGAGCACTGCGTTGCATCTCTGAATGTTCTTGTCATTTTTTTACTGCTATCTACTTCTCCATCTCTTAATTCCCACACTTACTGTCTCTTTTAAAAGTGCCATGCTGAGAACAGAAAAACATCTCATCAAAGCCAAACAAAAGTGTCTTGTCCATTAGCGGACTTAGTAGAAACCTGTCCTGGGCTCTAAATCTTAATCAGTTTTACAGCAGACTCCAAAGCAGCTGAATCGGATGTATGAGGAGGAACTCTGATAGATAGTATTTTAATTATAGAGAACTCCATATATGGGAATGCTTGTATTCCTTTAGAGTTGATGTCACAGGCGATGCAATTCTTTAGATGTGGAATATGATACTCAAACAGGCCGTTTGATATTATCACACGGTTGCAAACCATCACCGTACCACACAGTTGCAATCACTTTTCCTCTCCATATGGTACTGTTCACCTGTAAACACCGTGACTTGGTTGTGCTGTGTAGAGTCCTCCCTCCCGTGACATCCTCTAGTTCCTGCTTTGCTATAACTTGGGGGTCACTGTAGTCATCACTACCAGCCATTTCTTCTCCCATTTTCCCTCATCTTTTGTCTTTGGAATTGCACATTTCCTCTGAGAAACAATCAGTGTCAGAGTCCTTCCTCAGCTTGCCATAAATCTTGGAGGAAAAGAAGATATCACGGGCACTGAACTCTGATGGTGAGTATATCCCTTTAGAGTCCCAGAGAGTATTGAGAACGAGCATTGGTGAGTGGGCATTTATTTGATGGACTACTAACTGTTCACCCCCCTGATTCCACAGCTGAGTATAAGAAACAGATCCTTGTTTAGGTTTTGAAACTTACTTTGAAAAGAAAGTCTCACTCACTTTCTACTGGAGTAGTCTCTTCCAAGGCCACATACCTGTCAGGGGCTGGCCTAACTGTTTCCCTTGGGTCTACGGGATGGAGTTGTACTTTGTAATTGGCCACACAGTTCAGTCTTTACAAGGCAAAGCATCCAGCAGTGCAGAAAGGCATCCTGTACACTTGTTTGCTGAGGGTCAGAGGGTAAATGCTGTTGTGACAGGTGGGTGGGCTTGGCCCACGTCTCTGTGGACAGTGAGAAGGAAATGAGGAATTGCTGTTGATCCTGATGATAGCAGTGGCAGAAGATAAGCCCTCAGATCATATAGTCTTTTTGATATATTTTCAGTGCACATGAAGAGTTTTCTATTCAAACAAGGAGTTAGACAAGTAGTCATAGGACATAAAAGGTGATCTCTAGCCCATGCATTTTTCTGCAGGGATTTTAAGCCACAAAGTCTCTGTGAGCTTAAAGTTACCTCATGTGTCACATATGGCGAATTCAAAAGCACCAGTCTTTCTGCGATACTGCCTCTCTATACAAGCATCTCTGTCCCATGAGTCCCCAGGCTCAATAACTGCACCTTCATGTTTTGATGTATATTTGATGCTTTGATTTAATTAAGGTTGTCTTCTTCCTCTCCCTCCCAAGTCCTTCTCAGTCTTTAATTCTTTTATCTCCCCACAGGGAATCAGCCACCGTTCCGTCTGGGTTCCCGAAAACTGTGGCTTATGACTTACTTAACATTAACATTTACTTTAGCCATCAATTTGCATGTTTAGCATCCTGACCTTGTGGCTCGGTGTTTATGGATAGATCTCTACTAGATGAGGAAGTTTTAGGACCAACATTGGATCATATTGTTGCTTTCGTCTTCTCATAGACCGTATGCAATAAAATGTGCAGGCATCGTTTGAAAGGCAAAGCACTGTGCATGTGTGAAAATCTATGTTTCCTATTAACAAGGGCAAGAAAGATAAAGAAAGATGGCCGTTTTCCCCATTAAAAGAACCAATGCATTTGACTTGTTCCATTCTGGAATGACAGTGGACATCAAACATGATCTCTAGTTGATAGTCTGTAATACATCTTTAAGACTTACTATCTTCCGTGGATGTATGGTTTGATGTTAAGATCTAACTAACTCGACTAACTTTATTATTATTATTATTAATATTATTACAATTTATTCACTTTGTATACCAGTTGTAGCCCACTTCCTCATCTCCCCATGATCCGACTCTCCTTCTCTTCCTATTTCTTCCCTATCCTTCTTCCGTAGTCCACTGATAATGGAAGTCCTCCTCCCCTACTGTCTGACCCTAGCTTATCAGGTCCTATCAGGACTGCCTGGATCCTCTTCCTCTGTGGGCTAGGCCACCCCACCAGACAGAAGTAATCAAGGCGATGTCAACCGAGTTCATGTCAGAGACTGTCTCTTCTCCCCTTACTAGGGAACCCCTATGGAGACTGAGCTGTCTATGGGCTACATCTGAGCAGGGGGTCTACATCCTCTCTATGCACCTCTTCGGTTGATGCATCAGTTTCTGCAGTCCCCGCTGTGTCCAGCTTTTTTTATTTGGCTTTGTTGATCTCCTTGTGGGGCTCTTGTCTGCTCCAGGTCCTTCTATCTCCTTTCCTCCATAAGACTCCCTGTGCTCTGTCCAAAGTTTGGCTCTAACTTTAAACCTTGACTTTTATTTTTTGCCTATGTTTTCTATTAACAAGGGTAAGAAAGTTAAAGAAAGCTGGTAGTTTTCCACATTAGAAGAACCAATGCATTTGGCTTGTTCTGGAGTGACGGTGGAGCTCCACAGGGAGCCTGGCTTGCGTGGTGCTTGAGGATCAAGCACCAGTACGAGTTCACTGGCTTGAGCGCCAAGCTATTGGCTCTGACTAACAACCACTGTAGCTGCGAAATAAAAGAGTATAAAAATAACCTTTTGAGGACTATGTCAGGGGAGAAAATGCTGAATGTGTTGTCTTCTAAATGGATGCTTTGACTGAAGTATCCGTGCCCTGATTTTGACATAACCCCGCAAGCCCAGGCTGCAGCACCTATCCTGTTAAGTCCACCCTGGGACACTAACGCTTATGTGTTAGATTCTACATAGAATCTGTCGGAACAACAATCCACATGAGTGAAAAGCAATGATTAGAACGTGAGCAGTGCTGCCACTGCATAGGTTCAGCAACTGAATAACTGAATTAGAAATCGTGGCCAACAGTAATCTTTCCTATTCTCTCTGTGGCTCTCTATCTTTTCTCTCTCTTAGACACACACACACACACACACACACACCCTTATCCTTTCCTGTCCTTTCTCTGTGTGGTACTATGAATTACAGCCAGCGTCTTGCATGCTAGGCAAGTGCCAAATCATACACCATAGACCATAGTTGTTTGTTTTTTTTTTTAAATTTGTCATTTAATTAGATCAACTGTTCCACAGTCTAAATGTGTGTAGGATTGAATTTGTGTGTTTGCATGCATGTATACATACGGGTATTTGTGTGTACATATATGTACATGCATGTGTCTGTTTTTGTGCATGTATACATGTATGAACACACACATCCACACCCATATGGGTTTTTAGATCACACATGCCGAAGCCCGCCTTTGTCATTTATTTCCTTCTGTGATTTGAATATAACTGTACTATTTAAACTATTTTCATTTAAAGAAATTACTTCATCATTCTTACAATTACTCTATAATGTTAATTTCATTTATTTATGTTTCAGTTTGGGAAGATCTCTGTTTGTTTGCTTGGCTGGTTGATCAGATTTGGCATGCTAGGGATTGAACATGGAGCCTCACATATGCTAAGCATGAACAACTCTCCTCTTGTTGTCTGGTAAAGAGTGAGCCCGAAAGAAAGTTCAGTCCTTGCTGGAAACCGCACATATTTTTCAAATGCATCCCTCGTCTTGTTGACCTTTAAAATCTCCTTCTGACAGAATTTTCCAGCTAGTGATGAATAAAGATAATGTTTTCTTACAAAATCAAAACAGCGTCCTCCACAGGCCGGAAGATCTGGCTCAGCCACCCCATCGTGGAGGCACACCTACTCGGTTACACCAGTTTTTAATCGAGTTGTGAATCAAGATTGGGAAGCTGGAAATAAAGTCAATTTACTGTGTTTGTAACAGTAGAGAGCAATATTTAGCAGGGGGCACGTTGCTTAAAGGAGCTGACAGTCCTGGAATCCATTGTGTGCACTGGACCTCTCCTTTTCCTTTGTAGACCATGCAAACAAAAAGTTACTTTTTCTGTGGCTGCATTTCTGCACATTGTTGGCACATGTGCAAGACAGTAATCTCTTTGGTAATGAGCACTTGGTGCCACACAGAGTGAGTCCATGGGGATGGAGCCAGCAAATCTGAGCTCTGAGCTCAGCTATAAGCGTAATTTATGTGTGAACTTCATTATGTATTTAATCCCTTTGTAAGCGTATTTCCTTGTTTGAGAACTGAAGCTCAGGTAGACCAGCTGGCTTCCAAGCCAGAGCTCTCTTCAGGCAGGGTTTGTGCTGACGGCACAATCCTCGAGCAGCAGGGACCATGGAGCTGAAGGAGGCATGGCCGTTGCTCCCCAGTGCCTCTTTATTCTGGAGTTCATAAAGACATGTATGCAAGGCTCTGAGATGAGAGGAGCAATAGCAAGAAGTCAGTGAGAAATTAGCAACTGGCTACATAGAGGAAATAAGGAAACAAAAATAAATGAGGAAGCACAGCAGACTGCAGCAGAGAGCAAGTTTTGAATGCGGTGGGACTGCCATGTTATGAGAGTGCTGATTCATCTGAATTTTCCTTTTGGAGAAAATTGTCGAAATAGCTGAAAGATTGTGAAACAGTATACGTGTGTTGTAAGGCACAACATAAAAAAAAAAAAATTCTAAGGCAATTATTACATAGCCCTAAGCTTCTATGTCCCTCTTTGTCAGTTAAAGCAACTTTTTCCATAAACACTCACTTGAGACTATCCTAAAGCAAGAATTGACCACAGGATTGTTATTAAATGGAATACTATTCAGCCATTAAAAACAAGAAAATCATGAAATTTGCAGGCAAATGGATGGAACTAAAAAAGATCATTCTGAGTGAGGTGACCCAGACCCAGAAAGACACACCTGGTATGTACTCACTTACAAGGATACTTTAGTCATATAACACAGGACAGATATACTATGATGCACAGACCCCAAGAATGTAAGTTCTATGGGCATCTTAGGCTTCATGTGGGTCCACTAGTTAGGGGAGTGGGGGATATCTCTGACATGGATTATGTTGCCTGCTTTTTGATCACTTCCTCTTGATGGGACTTCCCTACCAGGCCACAGGGAAGGAAGATGAACTCAGTCCTCATGTGAATAGATGAGCTGGGGTGTCTGGGTAGGAGGGGGCTCCTGTACTATAGGAATAGTGGAGCGAGGATTCAGGAGGGAGGGTGAGACATATGACTGAAATGTAAATTGAATTAATTAATTTTTAAAAACTCTTTCTATGTGACAATTTGGTCTTCTTTAATGAAAACAATGCCAGTAGCTGCTTTCACATCTAATGTTATCTAATGTTGGTCTTTAGTGGATACAACAAATGCCTCACTGTGTTCCACATCTGGAAAAGATGACCTTATACTATGAAGTCAGTTTGTATTTATTTAACATGAGACCATGGCTTTTCCTCCCATGCTCTACTGTCACAAACAGAACACGAGGCAGCCTGATGCCATCTGTTCCTGGAAGGATACCTACCATATGCTGGTCCTCTGTTCTAAAAGGGGCCATGGTTTGGCATGCCTAAATTACCCCAGTCTCCTGATACAGATAGGAGGGGCGTCAGTCATCTTGTCTCCACCTAGGCCTTCGGTTGTCTGAATACTTCAATTCTCTTCTTTTTAATACGGAGCTGCCTTTGTCTTGGTATGCATTTTCTAATGAAAGGCTGATTTGAGCCTCAACATCCCTGACTACACAGTTAAATACTAAAGAAGGAAAGCAGCCAGGAGAGTACAGAGAATTACTGACTGTAGAAATAGCTGAAGACTTAGCCATTCAGTCATAGAAAGAGCATCAGGGAGCTAAGAGGCAATGCCAAGGGTGAACAGGTTTATCAAGCACATTTATGTGCACCAGCATTTAGTGCTTAGCATCTTGAGGTGGCGCATCCTTGAAAAGCCATAGCAGAGCACAGGTGGTAACAAGGTGGCAGGGGCTGTGAGTCAAAGGGGCTGCATGAAAGAGTCAGGAAGGATTTTTCCAGTTTCCTCAAAGGCCACTGTGACTGCCCCCCTTACCTGGAGCTAAGGAGAGACAATCAGAGGAAATAAAAGCAAAGCCTGAAATCACCAGGCCTTAAGCTGGACAGAAACCGACTGCCCCACAGGTTCCTTAAGAGAGAAAATCCGGAAGGAACCACTGACTCACATTGGACATTGTCTGCTTTCATCAATGACAAAGTTCAGGTTGTGGTCAAACAGACAGATGTAAGTTCACAAAACTCGAGAGTCATAGTCACATCAAGGGCCAAACCAGGATAACAGAGTCTACAGAGCAGATTGAAGACTGAGGTGTGCATTGGGAAGGCTTGTACTTGGCATAGTCATAAAACCCAGAACCATATCCTGTATTCCTGGTTCTGCGGGCAAAGATCTTTGTGCACAACAGTTACAGGCAAGAGGGAATTGCCTTTTCTATGGTTTTAGAGAGAAGGAAGCACTAAGATCTGGTACTGCATTGAGGTAAAGGTCGGTGGTCTAGAAAGCCACATGGTGCTTTATAATTGTCTTGAATGAACATCTGTTCAGCGTCTATTCATTAACAGGAACTAACCTAAAACTGGGCAGGACTCAGGCCTGGCTCTGATTGTGACCATAGAACACTTTCCCTCCCTGCCTGTTGGCAGTTTTGTCGCATAGGGCGAGTAAAATGATGGCATACATGCAGACACTGTGGCATCAAATCAGAAGGCTAAGGACAGAGATATGGTTATTAATCAGACTATTGAAATGTAAGACATTGTAGTGCTTTGAAAGTAAGAATTCGTGAATGGTATTTAGTAGCAAATAATGGAACTGTGCATGCAAATAAAATTATATTTTGTAGAGTCTATCATGTAGACTACTAATGTGAAGCTAGTTAGCAAAGTTAAATATAATATAGGATGAAAATTTGATTTTTTAAGAGGGAGGTATTAAAAAATATTAAGTAAACATAACCAGTATTGAATGAAAACTGGTTTGATTTGAAGACCTGCTATTTGTAAATCAAGCCAGTGGGTGTGGAGATGAGCCTGTTTATCTTAATGAGTTATGTCTAGTACAAAAAGGAGGAAGTTACTCAAATAATGAAGTTGTATACTAAAATAGCAAGACATATTTTAAGTAACACTTAAGGTATTAGTGTTAATGTTGTAGCTTTTCTATTGTGGAATTTTGCATTAGATTTCTGCATAATTTCCAAGCTGAACAACTTTAAAAAAAAAAATTGGAAATGCTTACATGGCGTCAGAGGTTCCAGTCCACTGTTAGTTGACCCTGTGTTTTTTTGTCCTGTGTTGAGACAAACCATCATAGCTTGAACAAGTGCCAGAGGAAATATCAGATTCTCACTACACCCTTTAAAACCTCTTCATCTAAGTCCTGCTGCTAAAGCTTTAGGCCCTGAACAGCACCATCAGCCGGAGAAATAAACCTCCAACATGTGAGCTTTGGGGGAACATGTGAGATAAAAACATAGTATGGTCTAAACGGGAGCTGTAATGTCTAGAGAACAGGGGAACAACAGGTATAGCTATCAGCTTTTGGAAGTGTGTGTGTATCTGTGTGTGTGTGTTCTCTCTTTGTATGTCTCTGAGTATGCATGTCTCTCTCGCCTCTCTCTGTATGTGTCTGTGTGTGTGTTTCTGTATGTCTCTCTCTGAGTGTGTTTCTCTGTTTGTGTATGCAGGTGTGCATTTACCACAGTGAGTATATTGAGGTCAGAGGAGAACCTTGGCTATCAGCCCTCGCTTTCTAACTTATTTGAGAAAGAATCCCTTTGTTATTCACTGCTTTGTGTGTCAGGATAACTGTCCCAAAAGATATTTCAAGGATTCCTTAGTCAGTGTCTCCCATGTCATTGTAAGAAAACTGTGATCATAGACACATCCCAGGGCACTTACCCTTTTTGTGCATTCTGGGGATTAAAAATCAGCTACTTCTGCTTACATACCAAGCACTTTACCCCAGCCCATGTTTCTATTATGCAATATTTTCTGTTAATTGAGTTATTGAAAGTGTGTTGCTGTATTTTACTTAATAACATATTATATTGCTTTAAAATATGAAAAATATCTTCTTAATATTTAATATTACATGGGCAGTTTATGAATCATATAAACTATTATGTATATTTGCTTTTCTGGCTACATATATATCAAAATTTTAATAATGTCTATGTCTAGATTCTAGAATACATGATTACATTTTATTCTGTGTAATCTATATATTTTAAAATAACTTGTTCATACTATAAACATGTAGCATGAGTATTAACTCCTAAAGAAGTCACTTTCTTTAAAAGTGACCAGAATTCTTATGTCCATATCTAACTAAAAGAGAAGTAGCTTATTATTTGATCAATTTGTTAGTGTTAAACATCCTTATAGATAATGAAAGCTTGAAAATCCAATAGGGCAAAAGTTAGTGGGCAAGCATAGGCTATTAACAGATCATTTGAAGGTAAAAACCTTGGTGGGCTCATAGGCTCAGGCCTATATTCCCACCTACTCTGAAGCTTAGAGGACTCTTGTTAAGTTCACCACCAATTGTGCACATTGCCCTCACCTCAATCCTTACTTCAAATAGACAGATAAACAATGAGATGCAAAGAGCTAGTGAATATTGAAACACAGTCTCACCAGCAAGCAAACAATCTACATTAAAATTAGAATTTCCCTTTTCATTGTTAAAGTTAGAAAGGACGTTTCACAGTACTTTAATGGGTAGAATCTTCTGAATATGTTTTGGTGCTATGTTCTTGGAAAATAAGTAGATACTATATCCATCTAGTCACTTAGACCATAAAATTTAGCCAAGTGCTTCCATGTGACTGTGTACCAAGAGAATGGCCATAATACTATAATAATTAACAAACATAATATTGAGCATTATGTTATTTTTTGCTATACATAAGCATGGGAGAATGCCACTTTTAACAATAATTATGAGTGATGTGTTTATAGTTGGCTCTTAAATTTTAGAGCTTTCAGTTTTGCTTCTAATTATCAGACTACTTTTAAATCTAATTTTCCATCATAATGAAAAATTATATAGAAGATGATTGTTATCTCTACATCCTATTGAGTTGGATTGTTTTGGAGACATGCAAAACCCAAGCATTATCTAAAAGCAGGGATGTGATGTGGTTAAAACTGCTGCTGTTATTATAATCACAGAGTGGGCTACCTGCTGAATGAGCTGCAGGCTGCAGCGGACATGGCATGGAATGAAGGGAAACAGGATGAGAGGAAGGCTGAAGCTGTGGCCCAGTCACACGTTACAGTTGTGTGCAGATGTTGGGCTCAGAATGTACAGACTCTCACTGTATTGTGCCATGATGTCGGTGTTTGTGGAGCAGCACCAATGTACTTCTAAGTCATCACTCTTCGTGAGAATTAATTTAGTTTTACATACGTAAAATACTTGAGGGTGTACGTGGCACATAAAAAGTTCAGACAGACAGTGAGAGAGAGACTGAATGTTGTCTACTATTTTACCTTTTACAATAGCATTTATATAAATTTTTTTTTGTTTTTTGTTTTTTTTTTTTCAAGATAGGGTTTTTCTGTGTAGCCTTGGCTGTCCTGGACTCACTTTGTAGACCAGGCTGCCCTTGAACTCACAGAGATCTGCCTGCCTCTGCCTCCCAGAGTGCTGGGATTACAGGCGTGTGCCACCATGTCTGCCTGCAAAATCTTCTATCTTGACTACAACTCTCAGATTTGGACAGAGCGCCCTTCCCCTCCTTTGGTTAGAAGGCATCCCCATCGTTCAGACCCTAAAATGGGTGTGATCTAATATCTTGATTTTGAAAGCAGCTTTAGACTAAAGAGGAAGTTGATCTGGCAACTCCAGCAGTTTCTGAAAATGTTCATTCTTGTCACCTGTGTAGGACACAGCGAGAAGAAAATCACTTAGCTGAGGGAAGATCAGACTTGGAAGAGTTATTCAGTGTGCTCAGAAGGTTACCCTTTAATTTGGATGGCAGCTGACATTTAAAGATGTAGCTGATTTCATTTGCAGCAACTTGGAAAGTATCCACAGCTCTTAGCTTCCCCCGTGCTCTAAAAAACCCAACCTTTTTTGGACTCTTCCAGGTTTATCAAGCTGGCCAGTTTCCCTCTCCACAAATGATTATTAAGAATTTGAGATGTTAAGCTTAGATTGGAGTCATTATTTTTCTTCTCTATTTTAATTAAGTACTGTGCTTTGATTTTTATGGGGATAGTATTCCATGAAATACGTGTTTGTTTCATAATAAGCTTTGGGAAAGAGTCTCTGTTCAACTCTCTTGTTCTCCTACAAGGAAAATGAAACACTGAGTTTTTAGACACTAAATGTGATAGAAATGGAAAAAACATTCTAACTTCAAGACTATATAGTTTAATGGAGGAGTATACAGTGTTTTTATTGAAAGGTAGAATTTCACAGCTGCTTTAATTGGCATCATAAAATGTAAGATTTTACTTCAACTAGGAGATTAAAGAAGTCCCCTGAAGACAGTGTTAAAAGGATACCAAAACAAACATTTGCATGAGGTGAACACAGAATACAGGTTAACAGGGATTGGGTAAAGAGGTAAGGGATACTTAATGAAGAAGCTGATGAAGGAGGAGACAGAGTGACCAGATAGAGCCTTCGTGCAATGGGCACAGTGGAATGAAGGAAAATGAAAGCAGACAGCGGATAAAGCTGGGACCAGATTTTGATGGGTTGAACTTCTTTCTTCTTCTTTTTTTAATTTAATTTTTTTTACAATTTATTCATTTTTACCCCAATATATTCCCCTCTCACATCTCCTCCCAGTGCCACAGTCCCTTCCTTCCTCTTACCCACTATCCCCTTCCCCCAGTCCACTGCAAGGTCGAGTCCTCCTCCCCTGCCATCTGACCCTAGCTTATTAAGTTTCACCAGGACTGCCTGGATCCTCTTCCTTTGTGGCCTGGCAAGAACCCAAACCCAAGGGGAAATGATCAAAGAGCAGGCAACCAAATTCATGAAAAAGGCAGCCCCCGCTCCCCTTGCTCAGAAACCCTACATGGAGACTGAGCTGTCTATGGGCTACATCAGGGCAGGGGTCTAGGTCCTCTCCATGCATGGACCTTGGTTAGTGTATCAGTCTCTGCAGGAACCCCTGAGACCAGAATTTTAGCTTTGTTGGTCTCCTTGTGGAGCTCTTGTCCCCTCTGGGTCCTTCCCACCAGGAAGGACCCCCCCCCCCCCCCCCCCGCACTCTGCCCAAAGTTTGGCTGTGATTTTAGCATCTGCTTTGATCCCCTGTTTGGTGGAGCCTGTCAGAGTACCTTTATTTTAGGCATCATTCCTGTTCCCTCTGTTCCACTGCTTCTGGCATCTATCCTGTTTGCCATTCTGAATGAGGTTTAAGCATCCTTCCTAGGGTCCTCCTTGTTGTTTTGCGTCTTTTGGTCTGTAGATTTTAGTATGGTTATCTTATATGGCTAATATCTGCCTAAAAGTGAGGCTCTACCATGTGTGTCTTTCTGCTTCTTTCTTATTAGTTGTCTATCTTAATAGCATTGGGGCACCTTATGAATGCCCCATCATCTCCTCTAAGAAAAGCAAAGAAATGAAGATGACTCTGGGTGCCAGGAGAGATAAGAGGTTGCAATTTGTTCCTTTTGTTGCCTCATTGGGATAGCTACCTTTCAGTTAAGACATAGAAAGATTACTAAACGTAGAACTAGATATACATTCTTTCTTAGAGTTTTAAGCATTGCTTAAGAAAAAGAAAAAAAGTCAGTTTTCCATTGGTAAATAAGTAATCCCAAGTATTTGTAGTCTTGGCTTCTAGTCTCTCTTCTCTTTCAAGTCAAGAAAATGAATTTCTTCATGAGGTCCTCTATCACATGAATGACTAAACTCCAAAAAGCCTATCCTTTTCCCTTCTATTGTACTAACCCTCACCCATAGCACAAAGTTATTGTTCAAACACAAAAGATACATATGTGTCTCATTTTCTAGAGGTCATTATGTGCCATGCTGTTCTGTAGCCAGCTATGTCATCTGGGTTGGAATCTTCTGGAACCATTGAGCATCCCGGGAAAGCAGAGTTCAGCGAACTGTTACTTCTCTGTAACCTCCAGCTTGATTGAGTGCATGGTTCTTACATCCAAGATGCTAATTTTGAAACCAAACATCATCAGATATACTTTAATTAACACCCTTATGAATATGTTTATGTTAAGTTCAAATTGATATGGACGATTAGCTAATTTTTCTTCATGGGGATGTCCTAAAGCAAAAATAAATAAACAACATGCATTTTGGTTTCCAATACATTGCTTCTTCTTCTTCTTTTTTTTTTTTTTCTATGCTCTTTAGGTATTTAAGTATCTGTGTGGCTTAACCTCATCATTTGTATAATACAGAGATGAACAAATTGAGGGACACTTATCAAAGCAAAATGAGAGAAATCTGTGTAGCACTTCTTTTAATCCTGAGCAAAGACACAGACTTCCCTCTTTGTAAAGGTCTTTAGGAATCCTGAGCTATGCCACTCTGTCATTTCCCAAATGAGGAATCTGAATCTAGGCTGGTTGAGTAACTTGCCCCGGGGCATGGAGCTGGCTAAAGCCAGAACTTCGAGCCCAGCTCTTGTCTTCCAATTCCCTATCCAGGCTTCTTTCTTCAACCATTCAAAGTACGCCAACAGCCGGGGCGCATTGCTCTTAGATTTTTGTCTAAAATCTTGGTCAATGTCTGACTGAGACCACGGTCTGTTCTGTTTGTGTGACTGACACATAGAAAGAATGAATAAGACTTTTCATCCCCCAAATCCTGCCAGGAATCTTTTAACTTTGTTAAGGAAGTTTGTGAACCCTCTGACTATATGTAATTAATAGCTCAGCTAAGGAATTCAAATGACTATACTGTCAAGTTAGTATAAAATTATTGTAGTAACAGATTTAATTTGAAACAGTGATTGTCGAGGAAAATTCATTCAGGATTAAATGATACGTTGAATAAAATTCCTTTGTTGAACCTGAAGCTTTTGAGGGATTAAAGCTAGGGTTTATTACCTGCTTTTTAAAACATACCTGGACTCATCTAACTTTTATGCTGACCCTGGACAGGTCAGTGGGAGTAAAATGGAAAGACATGGAACAAATGATACTACTATATTTTTAAAGTACCCGCATTCTGTTTCTGTTTAGTTAACTGAAGGTGGTAAGAACAGGAATTCCTCCTACGATTTAAGTGAGGAAATGAATGTTTTGTGAGAGATAATTTTGTAGTATTTAAAAATCTCATAAATGCTTGAGATCAAATTATAATATAAAATAATATAATTTTTTTTTCCTAAGGGGAAAAAAAAGGCTTCATTATTGACAACCATTCATGGCCCTTATAATAACCACTTCATCTTTTTCCTAATCCAGTTTTGGAAATGCAAAATCAACATAAACAGAAAGCAAATGCAAACTTATGAACATATTGCAAACTTTGATTCTGGTATTTTTATTATAATTTTAGATTTTTTTTAATCTTCTAAATTTTAGAAGAAGCTGATATTCACTCTTAATAATCTTAGCCCAGTATAACTTAAGGTACAGTAGAAAGCTATGTTTTTGACTTAGGGGCAGTGAATGTGCAGATTTAAGGCAAGCTGGATTTCAAGCCGCAGGTAACAATGAGAGAGAGTGTCAGAAACCACATCAGAATGTGGGCGCATCTTCCATCTTCACTCAATCTGAAGCCAGAGTGGATAAGAATATTCTTACGCATGTATGCAAATCCATTTTATTATGATAAAAGATATACTCTTTTAGTCATTTAAGTGAAAATATCACAGAAAATAATCAATAGTCAATTTTAATTATACATTTATAATATCGTCTCCAGAACCTTAATTTAAAAAAAAAAGTCACTGAATACAATAGAGAAAAGAAATATGCAAACAGAGGAGGGCTTTGTGGGGGGCATAGGGACACTTCCCAGGGTTTCTACTCAACTGCAGCTAACATGGATGCTTGCTTGTATAAGTTTAGCAAGACTGACGGTTTGAATTGCTTCTGAAAGATATTCTGAAAAATCAAGTGGCTTATGCTGGCTGATCTGAACCCACTGGTATATGTATGATAAGAATATATTGAGCACTTGGGCTAACAGGCAGTATCTTTTGGAGTTTTATATTGAGGAAAATAAATAAGTAACTTTCCCTGATGTCTTACTCGGTGTAATCGTTCTTAAAAAAAAAAAGAAATCCCAAATGCGAAAAGAAAAAAAAAAAAAAAAGTCTTCCAGAACTTCTCCCTCTCAACTTGAAAGTGTAGAACAACTTTGTGTACCGCCTTCCTTCTTCATGTCGTGGTGGGGGTGGTAGGTTTGTTTGGGGGAGGTTTTGTTTTGTTTTTAGGACAGAGTGCACTTTCTTCTGAAAGGGACAGGGAAAGTTCTACCTGTCTGTGTCCTGCTCTCTCTCTTTTTTTTTTTCCCCCTTTCTTTTAAAGATTGGTGATAAGGAATTCTAACTACTTAATGAGATGGGAGAGGCCTCACTCCATTGGAGTGCAGGAGGCCAGGTGGAAGTTGATGGATTGGACAGGTAAAGTGAAGAATCCCGCCCCCTCATGCCTATAGTTGGGTATATATTAGGGAACGTTAGAGTATGTACAGAGAGAGAGAAAGAGAGAGAGGCACCTGAGTCCTGTTATCTTCTTAGAAGATTTGTAGCAAAGGGCTCTCAGAGGGGGTGGGGGGGCTGGCAAAACCCTGGAAGCAGAAGAGAGAAGAGCAGCCTTGACCAGTCTCACTGCTAACATGTTGTACCTGGAAAACAATGCCCAGACTCAATTTAGTGAGGTAAGGCTTTAAGATTTTAGCACTCTGCGTAGAGATGCTTTTCTCCTCTTCTTTTCACTGAAAACTTTCAGAGCTGTGGTTCTGGGGAGCCAATGTAATGTATCTGCTAGCTGTGTGTAGGAATCTTCTTTTCTGAGTTAATGTTTTCTGTAGTGGCTGTAAGAATTTCTTTTATTTTCTTTGAGTGTCAGGTGAAACAGTAGGAGCAAAAGGGAAAACAAAAATTCCTGGGTGACATTATGTTTTTGAAGAAACACAATATTCAGGACTTTATAAAATCACTTTAAAAAAAAAAAAACAAGAACAGACAGTGGAAATAGAGCAGATTCTGCTAGGCGCATTGATGGGTGTGAATGCAGTGAGGCAAATTAATTGAAGTGTATATTAACTGTTTGGCTCGGTTCTCCAGGCTTCCTATTAAAAGAAAATGAATTTGTTTTCTTAAATAGTGAAGTAGGTTTGTTAAAAGCGATCACTTTATTTTGATGGCATCAGTTTGGGAGCTCTTTTACATTTGAAGATCCTTGAGGACTGTCCACACTGTCTGGTGACTGAGTTAGTTTACTGAGGAAGAACAGATAAGTTAGTTCAGAGCAGCGTGCTATTAACCATTTATGTGTGTGTACATAAAAGTGAGCAGGAGAGCACTTAAGATTTGGAGGTGATTCTCTGCTCTCTTCTTAGCAAGTTTGATTTAGGGATTTAAATCACTGGGCACAAGGATGAGGGGGAAGTAAACCACTGATGAGCCTGGAAGAAGGCGCTGAGGAAGTTTCCTGAGGTCGGCAAGACCTAACAACACTATTCGTTTACATTCCTAGGAAGAGGCAGCTGTGTTGACACTGATCAGGTGTGTGTGTGTGTGTGTGTGTGTGTGTGTTGGGGGGCAGGTGTTCAGGGGCTGGCTGTCGAGAAAGAGAGTTCAGTGTTTCCAATGAGGACACTTGCGGCTGAATGCTTGGGAAAAGAGGCTGGCGTACAGGGATTCAAGTGCCTCCACCGTCAAAACAAATTCATAGTACCCAGTGCAGACCATAAGCAGAAGAGAAGCAAAGGGCAGCAAAGCAGGGCCAGCACTGTGTTATTGACCACACTGTTGTCTAGACAGCTGAACTGTGCAAATATAACAGGGGAAATATCAAGTTATCTCAAGGAGGAAAAGGAAGTGCCTGCTTTCCTTTAAAACAGACAGGCAGTCTTGCTTGTCCTCGCCAGAGAAACTTGAGTTTCTTGTTTTGCTCTACTATTGGAGGCCAGCTTACAATGTTAGCAAACAGTTTGAAAATGCTATAACTTGTGTGCGTGTCTTGCTGTTTCCATTGCTCCCAGTGTTGCTCAGTTTCAGTAATTAAAAAAGGGGCAGTCCATCAATCCGATTTCGTCTTTATCTGTGAGCTAATTTGCGCAGTGTTTTTCAAGTGTCTGGGGCCTAGCCTACATTGTGAATGAATGGAAAGGAAGAGGGTAAAGTTGGTTCTGAGATATGGGTTGAGTGAGAGAAGAAGCCTGGCGTCAAGGTAAAATGGAATGATTGTTTTAAAGAAAATAATAGTTTCAGAAAAAAAAAAGACAGTTATTAAAAACCCATGATGATAACATGTATCTATGGGAAGACTGCCTTTTGTAGAAACAGTCATTCTGTGTGTGAGAATATGGCAGCTTCATCATGAAGGAAGGAATACCTCTACACAGGCGGAAGAACGATAAAGTTTCCCCAGGCAGCTGTGCCTGCTGGAACGTTACTGCTGCATAGAAAACGGCTACGAGAGAACATGGCCGAACTTCCTATCTTCTGAGTTTTGCACTCCTGCTTCATAGCTTTCATAGTCTTCCACCAGCGTGTGTGGTAACTTCATGACCACGATCTGTTAAGACTGGCTCAGTTGTATGTGCAGGCTTCTCTTCACTATCTAGCACTTAAATGCAAAATAAGTATATAGAATATGGGTGCACAAGTGTCTGAGAATACGAAGGTTTAATACAGAAGGTGATGGTGTTTTGGTATTTATGTTTATCTGTAGCCGTCAATATAGAAATATCAAGAATTATTAAAACTGGACAGATTAGAGAAATGAAAGGAATAGACTATTATTTAATAACTAGAGTGTACTCTCTGCCTTACAATAATTTTTTTTTAGTTTAACTTAATGACAATTTGAGTCGATAACTCAAAAGTTAGTAAGAGAGCGTTTGTTCCCTCTCTACCCTGTTTTAACTTTCCAGTTATTTCCCTTCAGCTGGGCTGGATTGGGTGGATGTCCTAGAGAACAGGAAAGAGTCCTGGAGGGAGGAGGATACGGGCAAGATGTGACAGGCAGGACTTAAATCTCTGCCCCTGTACGACAATGGAGAAGTGACAAGCAAGCACTGGAACCCAGTGCCACACTTGAAACGACCTCAGATGCAGATACAGAGTGTCACAAGACAGACGTTTCCTCACAGAGTAAACTCAACTTTCCAAAACAACAGCACAACAAAAAACAATGAATAAACGCAAACACTAGATCGGCAGCACACTCTGCTACACTGTATTGCTATCTCTGTGCATGCATCTAAGTGTGTGTGTGTGTGTGTGTGTGTGTGTGTGTGCGTATGTATGTATGTATACATGAGTACATGCATATGTGTACTGGGGGGAAGAGAGGAGAAGAAAAGAGAGAAACTCCATTTTAGAAAGCTCTCAACTAAAACATCCCTTGTTTGGTGAGGGAAAAGGACCCAGTTGTGGATTGATACTAAACAGAATCTAAGATCCAAAACTTTGATTTTACTACTCAGTTGATTGTTTCCCGAGTGCTCTATGTCTATGATTGTGTACCATTTACTTATATTTTATCTGGAGCTCCGTGGAGCAGTTGTGTGTACTCCGAAGGGCACTATTGTAACTCACAGTAGCTACCCGGAGGTTTCCATGAAAAGTGGACGCTAAGCTTCGGGGGAAATGCCGTGGCAGCAGTGCCGGCTCCCGGAGGCCAGGTCATTGCTCACTCAGTTGACCTCAGGGCCTGCATGCATGGTCTGGGGATGTGTCTTTTATCTCTGTCCTGTTTCTACTGGCTGTGTTTTAAACAGGGGGAGAATGTCCTTCTTCCTCATTAAGAAAATGAGAGTTTTAAGGATTCCCAGGCTGGGCTTGAGATGGTGAATGTTCTCAGAAAAAAAAAAAAAAAAAAAACAGTGGCAAGCATCAGCTGCAGATCGAATTCGGGTGTCAGCCACGCTATAGTCACTCTCCACGCGGCAGCCTTGCCCTACCTGTTTTCTGATTGGGTGCCCTCAAGCCCAGAAGGGACTGGGCGAAAGAGATCTCAGATGGCAGATCAGACCTTCCTCACTACTATTGGAAAAGAGATGGGCTGATAATGAAACACTTATCCTTTATCTAGATAAGGGAAAGCATGTTTGGTTTGGTTGTTTTTTAGAAGAGCAGTGATCCTCAACGGGTGTGTGTGGGGGGGGGGGGTGAAAGTATGAATGGATGTTATCCACAGCAGCCAAATAGTACTGGCTGTTCCTTTCATCAGAGAGCAGTCATTCTCTTGAACACAAAACTGCTACAAATGTTCTTAAGAGTTGAACGTAGGGGATTGAGAATAAATTTTGTACTCTGCCCTGTTGAGGAAGTTCGCATCTGTGGCCATCAGATTTTGTTTGTCGAGGAGGATTTGAACAAAATGCTTAAAAAGTGCATTGCCATAAACACACTGTAGGTTTCTTTGACGTGCATTTGGTTACTTAGGAAAGAGAAACATAGGTTAAAAATACCTTCTCTTATGGCTGCAAAATTAAGATTTTTTCCCTTTGTTGTTGAGTATTTTTGATTTTATATAAGTAAAAAAGATACAGCACCAATAATCAAAAGTCTTTTCATAATTTCCAGAGATTTACTTATTTTCGGAGATGGCAATGTCTTCCAATCCTAGTGGACTATTCACTCTCCTTTGATATGTGATGAGCAAAAGGTCAGGTGATCGGCACAGTGTTATCTGCCATCTGATGCTAATTTTAATGGTACTTATAGAGGATATACAGCAGGGGATTTTAGGTTTAGAACACAGCGGCTTGAAATGTCAAAAAGAAAGGCAGTTGATCCAGAAGTTCATCTTATTCACTGTAGAGGTCTTAGTGTTCTGTGAAAGTGTGAGCAATATGCAAACTAACACAGCAAAATAAAAGCCCCTGATAGGAAGATCAGGAAGATACAAATGTACATGAAGGATGCAGCTGAACATGGAAGGACGGATAGAACTTTCTGAGTTCTAGATTTACAGGAAGCAAGAAAGGTTTTTAGAGAATGTGATAAAACACAGAAGGCACAAGAGGTGGATGCTGGCTGACATGCTTAGAAGCGTCACATTGTTGGATGTAATAGAAAGTATGGAGTGATTATGATATACAGTTAGAAATATCAGAGTTGCTAAGCAAGGTCCATGTTACTGAGAGGGGAGAGTGTTGAACGTGACCATGAAGATCTGGGATGGGCTCTGAGGGGAGAAGTGTGTAATTAGAACTGTATATAAGAGATTTGGGGGAGGGTGAATGGCTTAGCTGTGGATGCATAGAAGTAGAAAAATGCATTCCTTGCACTATACATCGGCTGCCAATTCTGCACAGTTCTATTGTACTTTGCTGCAGCAGTTGGGATAATACAAATGAACTGTTTCTCAGGTCTTATTCAACTCATGTACTCTCTGCCTGTAGCTCTCTTCATTGTCTATGGTTTGTGCCATAGAAAGATCAGGAATATTTAGTCTTCTTTTTCTCTGTTCATATATGCTATTCTAGCAAAATTATTAATAGCACCCCCTTTCATTTGCAAAACATTCCAGTTAGTACACAAATTATTTGGTTACTCTAAAAATGAACTCTATTCTTCTTTTCATTCTTCTTTCTAAATAAACTGCTTTCAAATGAGAAGTAATATGTATTTGCCTGTAGATCAGACACCAGCCAGAAACCATATAGATTACTTTCCCATTAAAATTAAAATTCACATATGACCTACTATGCCCTGAAAACTAAGTTTAGACACACAGACTGTCCTTGAAAGGAAGGCAGAAGTGAGTAAGCAGTAGCCTCACACCTCAGAGAATTTGCCAGCTTACGAAGGACAGAATGTGCTCATACATGACTCCAACATAAAGCAAGCTTGATAGCCAAACTGTAGATTCCGAGAGACAGAGAGAGCATAAATTGTGATGAGGGAAATATCTCACATGGTTAGGGGGTCCATAATTCATCAAAGAACAGAGTGGAGGAAGATCAGTGTGCAAAGGATGTAGATATAAAATTAATAAAATGCAAGAGAGAACTACAACAGGTCAAGACATATTGATTTGAAAAGAGAATATGTTTATTTGAATACTGATGTGCATTAAGACTGGAAGGCTCTCATAGGAGCAGCAAGAGAGAATTGGAAGGGCCTGTACGCTCTGGCAAGGAGAGCAGTGTCCACAAATTTGAGATTCATAATTTTGACAGCATGCTCTGGAGATGATATGCTATGGTGGCACACTACAGTTAGAGAGAAGAATTATCCAGTTGCTTGGGGTGGGAGGCATTTAGCATGCCATCTTCAGTTCCATAGACTTCAGTGGAGACAGATGTAGTGTCTGCTGAGTATACGGAAATCAGAATTAGGAACAAAATCCAGATGATTCTGTTGGTTATGAATTTATTACATTTACAAGTCATCATAGGTCCAGGATAAGAAACCTTCTATTGTGGCCACAATTGCAATTCTGGAGATAAATATGGAAGCCCAGTCACAGCTGTGGAATTCCAGTTGGAAGGTATTAGAACAGATAGGTGTACAAATGGCACGTTTAAAATGAGTGCCACCTCCACCAACAAATTAAGAAAAATAAAAGTGAAATTTATTTCAAATTTAGGCTTTAGTTTCTCACAGAAAGTATCTGGCCTATGAAATTTTAAATTTTGATTTGGGGGCAATAGCGTCTAGAGAGACATGTTGGGAAGAGACCTATCTTTATCTATAATAATATCCTTTTCTTCCATAGTCTCCCTCATCACTTCTGTTTCTCCCAGGAAGTGATGCAGACAACTCAAGAGAGCAAAGTGTAGAATGGCAAGACTTGTAGGACAGGACATCAGTGGCTAGATGGTGATGGAGAAGTCAATGACTTGATTTAAAGGCAAAAAACCAAAATGCCTGGTGTGGTGCAAGCCTATAATCGGGCACACAGAGGCAGGAGGATTACAGCAAATTTGAGGCTACTCTAGTCTACATACCAAGTTCCAGCAAGTTCAAGCTAGAGTCTGTCACTAAAAAAAAAAAAAAAAAAAAAAAAAAAAAAAAAAAAAAAAAAAAAAAAGTGAAATAGATAGAAATAAAGACAAATGGAGTAGTTGGGGAGAAAAAGGGTTAAGTTCCATGATCAGTGGAGAGGTGCCCAAGCTTGTTTCTCTTGTTTCTTTTCCTTCCCAGTTTAGAATTCCATTGAACCAACATATTCTGAAAGTGTACAACCTTAGCATCCTTTCAGCTTAGCATACTTTAGGGCAAACAGAAGAGTTCTACAAAATGGCACCTGCTGTCCTGTCTCCATTGAAGAAATTATTGAACGAAATGTCTATAAGATCTTTACAAAGACAATCCTTTATATTGAACGTTTGATTTTTCTTACTCAATCTAGAAGTATTCTATTCAAAGTTATATTCCTCTCCATTTTCTGGTAAAAAAAAAAAAAAAGCAAGAAAAAGAAAAGACATAGGACTTGTTTGTTTGTTTGTTTGTTTGTTTTCAAGACAGGGATTCTCTGTGTAGCTTTGGCTGCTCTGGAACTCAGTCTGTAGACCAGGCTGTCCTGGAATCCAGAGATCTACCTGCCTCTGCCTCTTGAATGCTGGGATTAAAGTGTGTGCCACCACCACCACCCATCTGCCATGGAGATTTTTATTATAAACTTATTGATATTGTACTATGACTAATTTCTACACCCTAAGTTTTAAATAAAGTAGTTCAAGTTTCTTCTTTGAAGACCAAGTGAGGTTGGACAACCATAGATTTGAGTTGAGGTGGCTTCCCCAGATAATATCCATTTGTCAATTTACAGTTGAGCAACTGGTATTCAGATGAAGCACACCTTGATTCTGGGAAGGGGAATAGCTATGTTTTTTTTTTTTTTTTTGGAAAGAATTGATATTTCATTCAGAACTTTTAACCTGAACTTCATTTTTTTAAGAGAAAAAAAAAAAAAAAAAAAAGAAAAGAAAGAAAGAAAAGTTTATAAAAAGCTGTGGTGGGTGGTCAGAGGAAGAAATTCATGAACCACCGCTCTTGTCAACTGCTCTGGAAACACTACAAAGGAAACAGGTCTCCGTTATTATTGGTACAGAAGCCACTAATAGGTGCAGTTAGCATAATACCCCTGTGAGAATTACCGCCCCCAAAGAGAGCTTGCTTTAGACAAGGACTCTGCAGGCCTTTTCTTTCTTCCTTTCAAGCTTGCGCAAAACCCCCACAGGGGCCATTTCCAACCCAAGCAGTGATCTTTCTCAAGTTGATTCTTTCTCAGATCACAGAGACAATGGTGGAATATACTCTGTTTACTCAAATCAGTCTGGATTAGTGTCACTCTATTGATGGAATCAGAATTAAAAGGAAAACCATTACCCCTCACAAAGGGCAACATCAGATGCTTGGGGAATGGCTTGGCTACTTTTAAACGTGGGAGACACTTAGCAGACTGAGGTGGAGGATCCATCAGGCACCTACACAGAGACACATGACAATGCCAGGTGAGGTCAACGAAATTCTTCTAAACATTGTACATGGGAAATTATCTCAGCAGGCAGTGTCCATGTGCTTTAAAGGCCAAAAATCTGACTGAGGAGGTGGAGGAAGAGACTTGTTTGCCTTCTTTCTTTTCTCTACCCCAACACCCACATGCCCATCTATTTATCTCCACATGAAGTCCTTTGGGCTCTGGGAAAACTACTCTACCCATGAAGTCCCTGGCACCCGACATCCTCTGAAAACCTGTGTTCACCATGTGCCGTTGCTCTGTCTTGAGCCTGACATTCCCCAAAGGATAGAGAATGGCATGTTTACTTGGGAGTCCTCTACATGGCTACTAAATAGTGATCTCTGATTGGTTTGGAGAGCCATCTGCTGCTCTGGCTTTAACTGGTATCTTCAGATAGAAATGTGGTTTCTGGTACTCCCTTTATATATATATGCCTATTTTTAAATGATGTGCCTAGGAATAAAAATATGCAAGCCTTGTCATTGGTATGTTCTATAGGTAACAGAAACACATGGTTTTTCTTGATATCTGCCAGGTTATTTGGATAATTTTGGGTTCCCTGCAGGAAAATAAGTTCTACTCACTTCTATTCAATTTTATGTTTTGTTTTGTTCTGTTTTTAAATGGGGCAGTTTCCTAATTAAAAAAAAAAAGGCTTGTACTCTAACAAGTAAATAGGGCAGAGTAAATGCTACTTTCATATAATTGAAATTGATTGCCTATGAGGGCAGAGAATGTGTGTGGTTTAAAGAGAGAGATTAGATTTTTATCTTGTGTTGTAGTTAAAGTGTTTACTTGCTTCTACACTGTTTCCTTGATTCAGTCTGTCCCCTGTGTGTCCATGGGTCATCACCAGAGACGTGGACAGTTTAATCTGGGTGAGTGAGCCTGATGGCTGGCAAACACACTGCTCTGATTATTTTCCATGCTCTGAGAAATCAAAAGTTGCGTTTGCTTAAACATGGCATCTAAGCCTTTTCCCTCTAAGATACCCGCAGTTGAGCAGGCTGATAGGGTGCCACTTTTTGACTGAGGTAAATAAAGTGAGATGAGGAAATAAGTGGCTTTCAGACGAAGGTATGCCTTCACCATAGCTGCTAACCTCAGTTTTGTTTTGCAGTTACAAGTGACAGGTTAAAGGAATATCCCAAGTACTGGGTACGTCACGACATCTAATTACAAAGTTTAGTAAAGCATCGAAAGCTTTACCTCAGATGAAATGAAATATGTAGCAATCAGCCGGGAAGCTGACAAGCAAAAGTAAATTAGAGGGCAGAGCGGCAGAACATTCCCCTCACATAGGAGAGACCCCCCCCCATCTGATTGCTGGAACTGCGAAGACAGGGAAACAAAAATAAAATGGGAGCACGTGAGCTTGCGGTAAGGGTCGGGAGTACACTCCTTGCCTCACGCTTCAGTGTACGCCTTGCACATAAACGCTGCCCTGCAGGACTCTGGGTGCATGTTATGTAAAGTCTGGAATGAAGTCATGAATTTAGATCATTTCCAAGAAGCAGTTTATAAGTTTGATAAACCAAAGACTTGGCTCCTCAAAACATACATACACATGTAATTAGTTAATGATGTCATTATTTTGAACAGCATTCTGGCTAACTGGGTGGAAATTTGTGTAAGTGACATGGCGAGGCCAAGTCAGTGACCAGTTTATAAGAAACTAAAGGCCACTCTAAGCTTTTTTTTTTTTCTCATGTGGTTTCTTTCCAAAGGAAGCTATGCTTGCCCATAATTGTCTTTAGCAGGAAGTAAATAATAACATGGCTGTCAAGATGTAGACTCTTATGGCTGACCTACATGCACTGAAGAAAAAGTCTAGACCATCAGGTGGAAAAAAAAAATCTCTGCCTTGGCACAAAAGTGAGTATGTGTTCATTTTCAGGAAGTAGAGGCTCATTAATAAGCTCCCCAGCTAGGTGTGAACCACCAGCTATTACTCACTGCACTGTGAGTGACAATTCTGGCTATTCTGCTACGGGTTCCCACCAACGCCGAAGCTTGAAGCACAATTCCCATCTACCGAGAGCATGAAAAACACAAAGCAAAGGTCACAGAGATTATAGGAGATGCCCTATATTGCTCAGTTGACAGACGGGCGCTGAGATGGATGCACTTTATACGCGGAGCTGCTTTGAGCTAAACCACCATTACTTTGTTGTATTAGAAAAAAAGGAAGATTTAGCAACTACATCTCAGGTCAATTTGCAGATGGGGCCATTTTTAAGACAAAGGGATCTTCTCAAGTGGCCCACCATTCAGACCGTGAAAGTGTCACGAAGAGATCTGCACAGTGTTTCCTTTTATGGGGCTCTTTTCTGGTTGCGGGTTAAACCCTGAGGACAGGTAATGGCTTATTGTGCAGGGTGGAAGCTATTCAAAAAGACCACTCTCCTTGAATGCAATGTTCAGATGAAAATTCCAGGCAGATCTTTCGGTCCCCTTTACAGAAGCTAGGAATGGAAGCCAATGGAGATGGAGATGATTCACTTTGCTAGCATCACAATGTGGCTCCAAGTATTACTTTGAGCAAGTTGTTTAATCCCATGAGCCCTAGTTTGCTCATCTTTAAAATAAATGTACTGTATGGATATCTATCAGGATATATGGGACAGAAAGCATAAAGCAGTTCAGGCCCAAGCTGAAGACTCAGTAGGAGTATTAACATCAAAAATAGGTAGTATCTTTCCAAAGAGCAGCTTGCATATGAACGCTAAACATATATTACACTCTTAACCAATTTCGGACAGTCATCATTATTTTATTGACATCAATGTCTTCTGCATCGTGTCCTCATTAGCTATGCATCTACTACAATGTAATTGCCCCACTGTTCCTTGTCATGACGTTGACACAGATTAAGCAGATGAACTGAAAGTTGCTGATGAGCTCTGCAATCACTGGGTTATATTTTCCATGTAGACGGCCTAACTCTCACTACATATCTTCGTTAGCATGCACTGCCTTTCCCTAACATTACCACAGGCATGAACAGAGCAAGCAAAACAGATGATTACTCTAGACTGATGATGCCCTCAGAGAGCATAACAGAAGAAAATGGCCATAAACATACTTTGTCCTGCATGTTAATGAGTAGTTGCCAGGTTGAACAAACTAAGCTCTGGGTATCTTTCTCTAATAAATGTCAGGAATTATAAAATTAGTTAAAAGGGCATGTTTCTACTTTCCATTGAGCCTACCCTTTCTTGGTGTGTACTGGTGGCAGAATTGAGAGTCCTCATGATTTATACTTCTCTGTCTTGATTAGCAGGGTGGGTACTTGCTAAAGTCCTTGAGTTAAGCTTTCATTCTCCGTAACCGGACTATACACTTATGTTTACCGAAATTTAGGTCAAGTTTTATCTTCAATGTACTTCCCATTTTCTGGCTTTGAAAACTCTCTGTGCAGTTTTTGTTGGCATCTTTGTTCCCTTGACCAGCAAACTGAATCCATTTGTCTCACCTGCTCATGGAATTTTTAATGTCATCTCTCATACATAGTAGACTCTTGGTTCTCTAAGACTTGAAACTTTGTGATAAGATATTCTAGTTAATATTCTGCCTATACACTTGGTTTGTTTTCACTTAAGACAGTTTACTCATTACATTTTGTTCATTATATAAATGGATACTTTTTATTTCCAGCCACTCACTTTTTATGATTATGTATCAAACAAAACATGTATTGTGTTTAATAAAATATGGTTTTCAGAAAAGATGAGATACTGACATGTTTAAGGTAGAAAGATGTTGATCTAACTCAATGTTCTACTATAAATATCTTCTTGACCTCAAACAGAATGCCGTAAGTTAATTATGCTCAATTCTAGCATAAAACAAACCATCATTTTCTGGAGTGGGACAGGTGGTGGAAGATTTAAAAATGGCAAGAATTTCTCCCTGAGGCAGTGTTTGTTGAAAAGCACTATCCCACTGATATTACTGGATGAAAATGTAGTGCTGATGTGTAAGGGAGGGAATGAAAACTTTAAGAAGCCAAGGTCATGAAGAAACTGTTTTCTTTTCCCAGGAAAGCTACAGAAGGCTCATAAAGACTCCTCCATTATACCTGAGGCAAAAGGTTATACTGACTGAGGAAACTAGCTATGCCACTGAGATAGGGTTTTTTTCCTTTTCTTTTTCTTTTAATTTTTTAAGGGTTTGACCAGGTAAATCTTAACAAAGACAAAATGATGATTTCATAAAACCTGTTTTGAGAGTAGTATCATAACATTATTTTAAAATAGCTTCACAGGGGGACAGAGGGGTGACTAGAATGGAAGAGCTGGTGGCTCCTCTCCATTGTCTTCATGGTTTTATGCACATTCTTAGCCCATAGGAAGCTGGTGTCAAGTTTGCTCACCTTCATTGCCTAGAAAAAGGGCACATTGCTGGTAGTGTCAGGACTTAAGCCCAGGCCACCAGGTCTGAGAGATCTGTTACACTTCTAAAATCCAAACAGAAATATGAGAAGTGGTGAAGATGTCTAATCCCCTGGCCTTACCTAACAGTCATTCAAGAGCTGTTGTACAGTGCCTGCTGTACAAATGACCCACTCTAGTCTCTGATAGTCTTCCTTGTCATTATCAATAATCAATTAACATTCCAGCACCAATCATTTCTCCTCTGTATGTTCACGGAATTAGCAAGAGTAAAGAAGGGGTCAGTGCTTTCCTCCTCTACACCAGCTTCACTTTACTGGGAAACAATTCTTCTATCACCTGCCCAGCTTCAAAGAATGATGGTTTATTCTAGGATTAAACAAGTTAACTTAATTACTGTGCTACCGTGGGCTACATCCAAACAGGGGTTCTAGGTTATATCCTTACAATGGTCCTTGGTTGGAGAAACAGTCTCATAGAGGGCCCCCGTGCTCTGATTTATTTTGTCCTTGTGGAACTCCTGTCCTCTCTAGGATATACTAACTCCCTCTTCTTCCATATGATTCCCTGCACTCTGCCAAAGGTTTGGTTGTAAGTGTCCGCATCTGCTTTGATACATGTCCTGAAGAGACCTGATAAACTAGGGTCAGATGGAAGGGAAGGAGGACCTCCCCTAGCAGTGGACTTGGAAAGTGGCAGGGAGGAGATAAGGATGGAATTGGGAGGGAATGAAGGAGGGGTTACGGCTGGGATACAAAGTAAAAAAACCTGTGATTAATATAAAAAATAAAAATTAATGAAAAAAGAACAAGTTAACTTAAGAAGATGCATCATTTGAGATCTGCACAGAGCATCTTCAGAATGCCACTGGGCATCCCTGACCTTTCTGATACCAGACATTAAAAATGCTTAACAATGGATGAAGAGGCTCCGATTTTTTATCTTGCAATAAGCACTAAAATTTGTTTTACTGTCCTGTCCGGGAAACACTTGCAATTCTGAACAATTGCCCTTGTTCAGTCAATGTGTGCAGGCACTCCTCCAATTAAAGAAATAAACAAGTGAGAACCTTTTAAGTAGTGGGTATTTCAAAATGAACTTTTATAGAGCTCTTTCTCCAACAAACTAAGAAATTAAGACTTCCACATACACGTTTTTACTGTGGTACTTATTTGTTCATTTCTATTTATAAACACTAGAAACAAAATCAAAGATGTGATTCTTCATTGTCATCTAAGCCCACAGTTAGAAGTGTTGAATTGATAATTATTGAAAAATTTATTATACTATTTGGATCTGAATTTTTAAAGCATAATTTGGGAAGAATTTAAATTGAAACAACTTTTCTACTGTTTATTGCTGGATAACAGATAAAGTTTATACACTATCGAGGACTCCAGGTATATATAGCAGGTGGAGGGCTTAATAGAAACAATGCTGTTTCTAGTCTAGGATTTTACTGAACTGCACAGAACTTCAGAACACGGCATTAGAAGTGGACCCGGCAGCAGTCACTGCACTCTCAGTGAGCTTTGGAAGGCAGCTTCTCCTTCTTTGGTGTCAAGTATGTTCAGCCTTACAGCAAGAGCCGAGGCCTGCCTTTGAGATGCCTCAGCAAATGGGATTTTACTTTTTCCTCAGTCCTTGGAGAACTGATGTGTTTGCTTACTGGCTTTTAAAAGTTGGCCCCCAACTTTTTTCTTTACATGTATGGTGGGGGAAAGGATTCAAAGAGCCGGTGTTTCTTTGTTCTCATCCAAGCCAACAATTAGTTGCTGTTTCTGCTGCTTAGCTGGACGAGCAGGGAGGAGCGGGTCAGCAGTCATTTTACTGCTTGCGAGAAAGTGTTCAGCTAACTTCTTTGTCCTTTCTGTCAGGGACCACTGCCTGCCTAATTGTCCTGCTATAGGGAAGCACGTGCCCTTGCCAGCATTATCTGATTCCTACAGGACTTTCAAGAGTGCCTTGTATGCTGACCCTTAGCTAAACACAAATAAGATTTCTTAAATCCCCTTTCCAAACTGTGGCCTCCGGCTTGATACCTAAGAGCTTTTTAGTTCATCAGGGTGTAGACACATTTGTACCTGCCTTGGTTTTGGGGGGTTTTTTTTGTTTGTTTTCTTTTTCTCCCCAGGGTGTCTACCTGTAGTTTGGCCGCACCTGTCTGGAAGGGAGGTCGAGGATGAAGGGTAGACTGGAGAGGAGCAGGAACTTTAGAAGTCAGAAGGGAGAAGAGACAAACAGCTGCTCTTGTCAGCATGGGGATAAGTGTAAATAGGTTAATAGTTATTTACAGAGCAAATGGGAGGTGGCATTCAGCAGTGGAATGTGAACGCATGAGTGTAATGGAATGGGCGTGCTGCTCTGGGCATTCGGGCAGATGCTCTCTGGACTGAATGGAATGACTGAGTCCATTCATCTCCTCCTGTGACAGAATTAAGTTGGATAAAACCATGTTATTAAACTTGAAGGTTAAAGTGAGATGTAAAATTCAAGTCAGTCTTTCTTTCTTTCTTTCTTTCTTTCTTTCTTTCTTTCTTTCTTTCTTTCTTTCTTTCTATTTTCTTTTTAAATCCTTTTTGGTTCTTCATGATTTTCTGTACCCTGGGTCTTCTTGGGATCATATTTCTATTAAAAACAAAAGAAAACAAAAACAGAACAACAGCCTCATTTCCTCCTTTTTTTTTAAACTTGTATTTTTTTTATTTAATTTTACTTTTTTCTTATCAGTTACATCTTATTAACTCTGTATACCAGCCGTGTCCCGATCCCTCATTCCCTCCCAATCCCACCCTCCCTCCCTCATCTCCACCCTGCCCATTTCCAAGTCCACTGATGGGGGGGACCTCCTCCCCATGCATCCGATCCTGTTTTATCAGGTATCTTCAGGACTGGCTGCAAAGCCCTCCTCTGTGGCCTAACAGGACTGCTCCTCCCTTGGGGATTGGGGAGGTCAAAGAGCCAGTCATTGAGTTCCTGTTAGAAATAGTCCTTGTTCCCCTCACTATGGGAAACCAATTGGTTACTGAGCTACCACAGGCTACATCTGAGCAGAGGTTCTAGGTTATATCCATACATGGTCCTTGGTTGAATGTCAGTCTCAGAAAAGACCCTGTGCCCAGATATATTTGGTTCCTTGTGGAGCTCCTATCCTTTCCCCATCATACTAACTCCCCTTCTTTCATATGATTCCCTGTACTCTGCCGAAGGTTTGGTCATGAGTCTTTGTATCTGCTTTGAAAACACTGCTAGTTAGAGTCTTTCAGATGCGCTCAGTAGACTCCTGTCAAAAGTTCAATGCACATCCCATCTGTCTTTCTAAATGAGGATTGATCATCTTACCCCATGTCCGCTCTCTTGATTATCTTTTTTAGGTGTATAGATTTCATTATGTTTATCATATCTTATAGGTCTATATAAGTGAGTATATACCGTGTTTGTCTTTCTCCTTCTGGGATATTTCACTCAGAATGATCTTTTATAGATCCCACCATTTGCCTACAACACCAGCAGGGGTGGTTCTCTTCCCTTTATCACCCGGAAGAGAGAACAAGACTTCCATTTGTCAAAAAGCTTCATCCCAGAGAAAGCGAATCAAAACCTGGTGACTTGGGTTGAGGGAAGTCTTGTTTCTGTCAGCTGACTTAAGGCAGTTTCAGAATTTCTACTCTGCCTGGTGGGTAGTGCCTGGGTAAATCACATCCTCATCTCTGGTAGCGAGAAAGCTGATCTGCAGGAAAATGGGAGGATTTTGATTAATTCTATAAACATCTCACTGAAAACTAGCTCTGAGCATGGTCTCACAGGAGACAACATCTGTCAGTTGGAACTACAGGAGATAAAGTACTTCTAAATTATGTCCACCATAATTTTTTTATTTTTAGAGACAGGGTTTCTCTGGGTAGCCCTGGCTGTCCTGGAACTTTCTTTATAGATCAGGCTGGCCTCCAACTCAGAGATCTACCAGCCTCTGCCTCCCAAGCGCTGAGAGAAGACAAAATTGCTACAGAGAACATGAATGGCACAGATTCTTAAAAGTTAGACCTTGATGGAAAAAACTCAACCTGCCGGCAGGCTCCCTTTCCATCTACATGGTAAAGCTTATTATGGTGTGAACGCAGCTAATCAGGAGGATAAGGCAGATCAGGGGCTTAAGTCAAGACTTTGAGTCTAGTCTGAAAAACATAGCAAAATCCCATCTCAGAAAATAAGGTGTGTAGTGAGTCTCCCGGACCATGCTGCCCACTCCACCCTAGTCGTCAAACTGTCCCCCGCATAGAGGACTGTCACATAAATCTAGATTTGATGCTAAAAAAAATTCTTATGTCCCATATGTACAACAATTTGATTCTCAGTTGGTCTCTGGTCTCTTTCCTTGTAAATATTGTAGCAAAATGAGAGCTGTGTGTGTGTGTGTGTGTGTGTGTGTGTGTGTGTGTGTGTGTGTGT
>NW_026596064.1:5846191-5888272 GCF_907164565.1 Psammomys obesus
TGTGTGTGTGTGTGTGTGTGTGTGTGTGTGTGTGTGTGTGTGTGTGTAAGCAATAATACAGGAAACATGTATTTAAAATAATCTCTCAGCAGTACCTTGCCCTGGGCACCCTGTGCCTGTTTTGAGTAACCATCTATTCTGTTTTCCAATACTCACATAGCTGCAACGCGTGTTGCCTTGTACCACAGATAACAGGCTTTACTTGGCACATGAAGTATTTGGGACATCATGACCAATTTTGCACAAAGCACACCAAATAATGTCTTTTATTACTTAATTAGTTAATTAAATTATTTTTATTAAGCAATGAATAATGGATTACATGACTAACATCGGGGTATCTGGGTGTCTTTGTAGCCACAGTACACAAACCTGGGGCTCCTGAACAGCATGGACCAGCAGATTCAGAACGGCTCCTCGTCCACCAGCCCCTACAACACAGACCACGCACAGAACAGCGTGACGGCGCCCTCGCCCTATGCGCAGCCCAGCTCTACCTTCGACGCCCTCTCTCCGTCCCCCGCCATTCCCTCCAACACAGATTACCCAGGCCCACACAGCTTCGATGTGTCCTTCCAGCAGTCAAGCACCGCCAAGTCAGCCACCTGGACGGTAAGAGAGTCTCGCCCTCAGCCCCAGGGTGGTCTTCACCACGTCCCAGATTTTTTCTCTTTTCCAAGTCCGTATATCATTTATCCAACGTTGAACAATCATCCTCAAATATTTAGCTCTTATCCAGAGTATAGATGATACTCAATGTAAAAGCATTGATTTGAGTCAGGCAACCAAATATACAGATTTTGGCCAAGGCCGCAGTGATTTCAGCCTGTTTGTTCCTCACTGCTGCACACTACTAGGCGATGCTTTGTATTCAGTTTCAGGAGAGTGAAAAGTGACAAGAAGTACCATAACCCTAGGATACAAACAGTTTCCAGGACGTTTTGCAACAGATAAAAATGTGTTAAGAAATGATTAACAAAAGGAGATGCAACAATTTAAGGCAATAAATATCATTTCCTAAGGCCAATATGTTTATGCATATAGAGTCTATAGCATGGATAATAACTTGCTGATCATATACACATTGTGATATATGTAATATCTTAATTTTCAATGCTTCCCCCCCCCATCAAAAAGTCAGGACTCAGAGTTCATGCAAAGGGATTCTGATTTCAAATGTTGGGGAAGCCAACTTTCCATGTGTTCTAGCCACAACTTTCCTAATGCTTGTGCATCCATCCCTGCCCACCCCTCGATTAAAAAATTAAATGAAAAGACGGGGGAGTGGTGGCATGAGCCTGTAATCACAGCTGCTCATGAGGCTCAAGCAGGAGTTGCAGTTCAATCCCTTTCCTGAGCTACAGAGGGAGCATGAGGCCACTCTGAGCAAGTTAGTGAGACCTGGACTCAAAGGAAAAGAATAGCTGAAGGCATAGCCCACTGTAAAGACTGGTCGTGTATGTGAGGCCCTGTAAAAAAAAGTAGGATGTTTATCTCAGTACTCAGTTTATAGTATACTGAAGAATAACATGAATAATAGTTGTGTATACAGGAAGAAACAAGCAGAGCTGGTTTTAACCAAAGGATGCCAACTATAGTGGCATGCATATTTTTCCTGTGTATGGAAATCCTTCCCAATAGCATTATTTTACTGAAAAGTAGTGTTAGAGCCTGGTGAGTCCTTTGCCACTTGAGCAAGTCTGACGCTCGAGAAAGTACCTCTGCCTTTCTGTCATAGAGCAGTGGTGCTCAATCTGTGGTGTGCAACCCCTTCGGAGGCCAAGTGACTTTTTCACAGGGATTGCATATCAGATGTTTATGTTATGATTCATAATAGTAACAAAATGGCAGATATAAAGTAGCGACAGGAATAATTCTATGGTCGGGGGTCATCACAACATGAGGAGCTGTATTAAAAGGCCGCAGCAGTAGGAAGGTTGAGGACCACTGTTATCGATGGTCCTGCATTGACTATCGGTTTTCATCCAGGTGAATGGAGTTTATGGGTAGCCTACATTTATCACGCATTCTAGCATCATCTTGCATCTGCTCCTTCCCTTTCCCCTCTCATTTGTATAGCCAATAGCGTGATTTTGTAACCTCTTCCCTCTGTGAGGAAAGCTTGGAGAACATGCAGATTAACCCAAGTGATAGTCTTAAAGTTTACGGGACTGAGGTGTTTCTAATTTCTGCTTCACTTGATGGAGTATGCCTTTTGCTTTTTCTGGCTTTTCAATCAGGAAGTCCCTAAACTGTCTAAAATTTAATCTCCCTTCAGAGTTCTCCTTTCATGGTTTGAGAAGCTACTCTGTCATAGCTCATATTTCAACCATGACTGAAACCAGCTTAAAACTTGATCTTTTCTCCATGTCCTGCTTGTCAATTGTGTCATAACCCTTCATCTCATTTGCATTTACAATCCTGGAGATGGATGCTGCAGGTGAGTAAAGTTCAGAAGACAGAGAGTTCCTCATCCTCAGTAATGTTCTGCCATCTACCATGACAGTGGCCTCTTGCTTGAAGACATGGGAACCTAGAGTGGGAAGTGGAGGATGGCATTGACAATTCCCAGGATCAACAGTTACTTGATTGGTTATTGAATCCTGGGTCCACTTGTCTGAGGAGAGAAAAGGTTTCAGAGACCACCAAAGGAACATCACTTCCCTTCTAAAGTCATGTAAGAACTATGGAAACAATATTTAGTTTGGGTGCAGTCTTCCTCTTGTCCCCTTGCCTCACTGCCCCTTCCCCAAAAGCTCTGGACCCACTTGTACATTCAGCATAAACACAACACATCCACAATCAAGGACCTCCTTTCAAGCAAATCATCTAACAAAAAAAGCATTAGGGTCCACTGCTTAAAGCATGTTTCAGGCAGGAAGAAAGTAATTTGGTCATATAGGCTGATAAAATCTTCTTGATCGGAGAGCAATACAGAAGCCCAGGAGGTGGAAGATGGTTGAATCACAAGCAGTTAGGTTTCAGAATTCTGGGTAAGAGCCAGAAAGCTAGGATGGTGGTATGATTGTCAGTATGGTCTTTGCCAAGTCACATTAGCCATCTGGAGTTTCGTCTGGAGTTGGTGAGGACGAAGAGGGTAGCAATCACTGTTGTCAGGGGTGAGCTAACAGGACAGAAACCTTTAGGAATGATGGCGTTCTCATCAGACACCCTGCTTGCCATGCACAAGTTGAGCTTGTCAGGCAGTTTGATATCTGTTAGGTGGCTGTACAGTTGTCTATAATCCCTAAAGCATAAGGGTTTCACTAGTATATAACAACTATACATAGTGTTATTACATTTATTTATTTATTTAAATTATTTATTTATTTGTTGTCAAGCAGCCTTATTTCAAGCAGCACTTCTTCAAAATCTAGATCACTGGAGTCCTTATCCAGGTTCCTGTGGCAGTCGCCTACGAAGACAGTATTTCTTAATTAGGAATATCTATGCTTTGTACAGAGCAGCATCGAATTATTTGGGCCACGTTTACATATTCATGCATTCAAACACAGGTTTTGCATTTTAAAGAAGAGTTACTTAAGTATTTATCTTATCTGTGCCTCATGACTAATTCATGTCATTACAATGAGAAGCCTCAACAAATAAGTCACAGGATGAGTCACGCCCAAGGGTCCTTATCCCAGACAGTTCCTGTCCTATGCTCTCTGGACTGTTACTCTTTCTAACTGACAGATGGTAGAGGCATGCAGGAATAGGCCTGTGCCCACAGAGCTGGTCTCTAATATCCTGGTCCCCTTGTGTCCTATAGAGTTTGCCTCCGATACGCTGATGGCCAATTGGAAGAGGGTATTTTGTACTGTATTACACAACATTTGCTCTCTAGGCATCTTTGCATTTAAAAGAATTTATTCTAAATAAGATTCTAGATGAAGCAGCTGCCATTAGGGGAGGGCACACTTTCAGCCTAGTCCATCCAGGGATTCTTTAATAAGAAGTTTTTAGCTTTGTTTCTGAGCCTCTGTGTTGTCTGACATCTCTTCGTGATGTTCTTTCTCCTGTCTGGTTTCACTCTCAGCGATACTAGCAGCATATAACTAGGATGCTGGGAGCATGGGGACATGCGCCTTCAGCTCTTCTGCTCTAACTAACCAGGGTGACTATGCTTCTAATTCTGGAAAGGTATATATCGTAAATTTCTCCCAACGAAACAAAGCCAAGAGTGACAACAGGTTCCTCTACTCTGGTTCACTCACACACCTCTCAACTAGAAGTTTAGGGTTTTGTTTCAGACCGTCTTCTATCCACAGTTAAATCAGCACTAGTTAGAGAGGCCTGTTACTTAAGAAATGTATGAATGGTCCACTGTTTCACCGGAGACACACCAGCCACAGGGCATTAGAAACAATGGTATTTAGACGACATCAAGATGCAAGCACAGATTTTATCTCTGCGACGTTCTGGTATAGCATGGACTTGCCCTCAGATGCACCTTGTCGGAACCTCACTTTCTTTGCATACGTATATGGATGTTAATACTTTGCTGTAAACAGTACAATGTGGGTGAATGTACCTATTAGAGCTAGGCTACTCAGAGGCACACACGTGTTCTTTGAGCCTAATCTTCCCAAGTCTGAATTTGTGAATTGAATTTGAGTCTTTTTGAATCACTAGCTCATTGTAGTTTTGTGGAGGGTGCAACTACATAACAGGTAATAATTTTTAAAAGAAGAAAAATAAAGTCTCCATTAATGATTTTGGGATATTAACACGCATGCTTCAGTCCCTTAGGATTGAACCTCTATATTATTATCCCCTCTTCAAATACACAGGGAAACGGCATAGCATGATAACTGGCTTTCTCGAATGCAAGCTGCTATTGGCTGTTTCTTGTACCCACCCAAGCTGATGCAGGCTTGTCATGTCAGCACAGGTGTGGGTCCTTTCCAGTCATAAAACACAATGATTGAACACGCTTATTCATCAGTTTTAATTCAGCTTTATTTATTAGAATACTGTTTTTTTTTTTTTTTTTCTGGTATGTGGGCTGGGAACCAATGCATGTTACTTATTGACTTAGAGTCAACGATTACTGGGTATCACTGCAACACTCAGGGAGGAGACACTAGTTCAGTAAAACGAGGCAAATATGCAGGTCAGAATGCTAGATGGCTGTTAAGTAGCATCCTAAGTACTAGTGTGGAGGGTTTCAGTGGTATAGAGAGGAAAGCTTACCACAAGAACTGAGAATAAGGGGAAAGAAGGCAGAGGTTTTCTTTGCTACTGTACTAGAGCAATGAGGTTGCCATTCACAGACCCAGGCTGCCTCTGATTATTGGCTTTGGTCACACACTTTTACTAGCTGTGACGTTATTTATTTATTCATTATTTTTTTATTCATAGTGGCCCATAACATAGCAGTTCTCTGTGAACACCCTCAGGTTAGGTTTTCTCTGTTTTTGTTTTTCTGAACGATATGCAGACTTAGGTCATGACATATCTCTTGGGATAAAGAATCATTTGTGTGCTTGTGTCTTTCTCTCTTTATAGATTTCAAAGATTTGTTAGGTGGAAACCCTAACCTAGACACAGAACACCATTGGACATATGGTGGGTCCTTAATAAATATAAAGAGACTTAGTTTGTATCTGTTAGCCCTACCACGAACTCTCCATGGACATGGACCTTCCACCTTGGGCCCTGGTTTGTAGCAGCATTCTTCCTTTGCTTTTCTTGATCATCCGAAGTTCCAGTTCTGTTGAGAGCTTTGAAGAATCTGCCTGGGGCAAGTGGAGAGATTAGGGAGGTGTAGTTTGAAAAGGGAACAGCTCGTTCCCTGGAGAGTTCCATTGATCCTAGCAGTTTGGGTCTCAGCCTCAGAGACAGCCAGGCGGGCTATGACGCTTGCGTGCCTGTGGCCCTCTCCCTGTCATCAGGTTACCTGTAACGTAAGACATTCAGGGACAGGCTGCCAGTTCCGCAGAAATCAAATGCAAGCCAGCCTATTGCATGGCCCTCTGGAATGCAGACTCTTATGGACACGATAAGCTTCTCCATGTTGTCTATGATTTGCAGATTCTTCTCACAGAGAAAATATTTCTAGCCTCAAGCTTTTGCTCAGTGAGAGAGTATAAGGTTAGTGTACACACAGGGTTCTGGGTTCAATTTCTAACATGTTCTCTCTCTCTGTTTCTCACTGTCTATTTCTTTCTCTCTGCCTCTCTCGGTCTTTCTGTTTCTGTCTCTTTTTGACTCTTTGTCTCTCTCTTTCTCTCTGTCTCTGTCTGTCTCTCTCTTTCTCTCACACACACCCTCCCTCAAAATTTAAGCCTTCATTTGGCCTTACTATAGTCTCACAGTTGAAGTGACAGTTAGATTTTATTGCTGAAGGACAGGTGAGAAATTGGTAGCCCTTAACAAGGTTATTTTCAGCTCTTGGCATAGCTGTTATGTAAATTATACAAGATACATATAAGCGCATCTTTCTGTACATCAAACACACTAAGAGTTACCCAAGCTATTTCTTAGAACACAGGCTACTAAGTAATAATGTCTCAAATAACATGCTTGGTGATTCTCAGTAATGTTTAATGTGACTGCCTTTGGGGTTTGAATTTACACACATTTCTGGTCAGACGTGATACAGAAGGGATGTTGCTCAGTCCAGAGCATAATTACTCAATCATACATCTAAATCCTAGTTCACCTGATCTGATGTTTATCACCCCCCCCCACTTTCTTCTGAGTGATTTGTAGATTGAAGCATGGCGTTTCTTTTAAAAATAATTAATATTGATTTACTGCATATGAGCAGAATCAGGTCCATTCATTCAACAGGAATAAATTTTATATTATTGCTCTTACTGCTACAGAAAGAACCCGTGTTTTCCTCTTTCCCCCTTATTCTTTCTTTTCCTCCTGTTGCTAGATCCCCATTTATTTTTTTCTGTCTCCTCTATGCCTCAACTTCCCGTCTTTCTCCCCCTTCGTTAGTTATCACCGGCACTGGCCGGCTGGGTACTGTAGGTATCACCAGCCACTTAGTGCGTTGTTTCCTGAAATGGTGGGCTAATATGGAGAAAATCTTAATGATGCTGTCACTGTAGGCATTTTCACTCTCAGGCGTCACACTCGGGAAACTCCACATTCAGCAGGTGGCTTGGCTAACAGTGGCTCACAGCAGTGTAGAGAGCAGGCAGAGCTGTTGGTACCAGGAGGCCCAGGGTAAACACTGCCTGGGTTGACACACCATGCCTGCAGGGTCCCCCACCTTACAGTCCCAGCCTACTGTCAGGAGAAGCGAGGCCTGTCATTAAACAGCTGAAGAGAAACTAGAGACTGGTTTGCATAGAACACCTCCAGATCTATAAATGGTAGTAATATCTTCCTCAAAAGTAGTAAAAATACTGTAATCCAAACAAAATAGTAGACAGACTAAATTTTCATCCTGTTCAATGTGTTGACCGAGACAAGAAAAGTTATTTGAAGTTTGAATGAAATAACCTCTGAGGTAGAAACTCTCAGTGACTCTCAGCAATATTTCATCAAGTAATAATTCACTGTCCCTTTCAAAGGAAACAAAGATTGATTTCTTGCCACATGTAACCAAGCAGTATATTGGTAGTGTATGTATTTTTTCTTATAGAATCTATCCTTCCTACATTCTCATGTCTATAAAATTTTATCTTAGAAAAAACCCTAGTTTTATACAGTGCTCTGTACTTGCATAAAGTGTTTTATGTGTTTCTGTTCTTATCATTAGAGAATTTATGGAATTTTGTAACTTAACTCTAAAATTAGCCAAAGCTATAATCAGAAGTGGGCAGTGAGGTTTAACAGGCTTCAAATCAATTTTCTCAGCTTACTAACTGATAGTTTATTTTTAATTGGCACATACAGCATCTTCTGGAAGAAAGATCACCTGAAAATTGATGCATAAACAGAGAATAATACCAGAAGAATTTTTTAATGACTCAAGAAAAACATACTATATCATTAAGGTCACTAGAAATCCCTTAAAATGAATATGTATTCAAAATCAACCTGAAGGATGTGCTTTTTACTGTGGGATATTTGCTGTTGGTACTTTCCCATATATGAGCTCTACACATTGTCATTCCTGTCACCTCCTGGTGAACCATTTCCACCGTGTCCACAGTCTGTCCCAAACACCTCAAGACAGGCATGTGCACATTTTTCTTGAAAGATTTTCACCAGCCACTTGTCACTGGGTGAGTTAACGCAACTGTGTTTAAATAAGTCCTCATGAATCTATACCAAGAACAATCAATATATTTACGTAGACTGCTCCTAGTTTTTCATCCCATCTTTGCTCTTTGCTTTCTTCCCCCTTCATCTAATGGTATTAGAAGCTGCCAGTTGAGTTTTGCAGGTGTTACAAGCCACTGGATTTCCTGGAGTGGCGGATACAGGGAGACTGGCATAATATAACTCTTCTGTTACGTTATGTAATAATGTAGCCAGCACCTTCCATTCTTTCTACATCACAGGAGACATTCTTGTAGAATAGGGTGGTGACTCTTAAATTCCTTAAGCCTTATGATGTGTCCTAGACATGGAGTGGTTTTAGATGGTGGGGTCCTGTAATTAGGAGCAAGGACACCCAATGAGAATAATTTTAGTTGGTGTCTTTCCTGTGGTTTTTAATAATATTCTTAACCCTATCATCAAACTTAAATTCAAAATAAAATGTAAAGTTGCCCGAGAACCTATACTTAATGTTTTGAAAGATCAAGCTGAAATCTTTATATATTTACTTTCATGTGTGTCGGTGTGTGGGCACACAAGACACAGTGTACCTGTCGAGGTTAGGAGACAACTTGTGAGTGTTGCTACTCTCCTTCTACCATGGGGTCTTGGAGATCGAACCCAGGTCGTCAGGGGTGGTGGCAAGCACCTCTACCTGCTGAGCCAACTTTCAGGTCTCCCTAAATTTTATTTACTGTGTGATAACTTAAGGAGGTATTCTTCCTTTACAAACAGAGCTAGCCGTCTCATTTAGTTTGAATTTATACTGAAGGTTCACGTGAATAAGCATAAGATTCGCCATTAAGTTGTGTCAGGAGGAACTGAGTTTCAGTATGGTTTCCTCAAACTTAATGCTGAAAATGCTTAATTTTAAGTCTCCTAGTCAAACAGGATCTTCCTTTGGCACCTTCTAAAGTTTATTGGTTTTTGTTGGGCCTTTGTATATTCTCAGGAAAATTTTAATTAATACATTAAGGAGACTGTTTTAGAAAACTCTCCTTGCTTTTCTTTGACTAGCTTCCAAGTTGCAACAAATAAGGAGACCATGGATTACTTGAAGGCTCTGCTTTGATTTGTGAAGTCATGTGACAGGCCCTGAGGAACAAGGCACACTGAATGAAGCAGGGCGCTCAGCAGGCCACTGTGGGGGACTACTAAGCAGGAGGAACTGGGGCAGGAGGTTGTCTCTGCCCATCTGTTAAATGGGTATATGATAATATTTCCTTGGCAAGATGGCTTTGAGGTATAATTAAGGTTTATGAAGTGCTCCGAGAGCCTGGGAGATTCTGTTCTCAAAACAGAGCTTGTTATTACCTCATCCTGGATCTTCATTGCTTAGATTTATCTTCTTGAACTATTTTATTCCCATGTTTCTAATTCAGGTAGTTTTCTGAAGTTTTCCAACTCAGTTACAAAGACACAACATGACACACCGTCCATGTGTAAGTCCTTGGGTATAAATATTAAATGAAAAATATATAGTTAAAAAAAGATTTTTCTTATATGCATATTGAGTTGGCCTGGATGATGTCTGTGCATCATATACATGCCTTGGCCCGTGGAGGCAAGAAAAGGGTACCAGTTCCTCTGGAACTAGAGATGCTGAATAGTGTAAGACACCATGAGGGTGCTGAGAACTGAACCTGGATCCTCTGGAAGAGCAGGCGGCACTCTTAACCACTGAGCAATCTCTCCAGCCCTGTATATACTCAAAACTTTCTTTTTGAAATGTATTTAATTGAATCCAACTTTGTGTAAGAGTAGGATGAACTCATGTTGATTATACTTTGATAGCTTGAGAAACAAATATACCTTGCCCTTTGATTCTTCTATATTTATTTTTCTTATATCTTGTGTATTAATTTGGGATTTTTTATATTTGTGAATAGAAAGCCCCAAAGTGAATGTGAATTGCCTCTCTTCTGTTGCATATTTTGTATTCTTGAGAAAAATCACATTTTCCTATTCAAACAATGTCATAATTATGGATTACAGTTCTGACCACATAATCACCATCAAAAAAAATCATACATGTGATTAACCATATGTAATAAAATCAAAATAATTACTGCTATAAACACTTATATTCATATGAAATAGAAAAATAATTCTCACAGTCCTATAGTTTGTTTAGCTATCCTATATTCCTTGACAAATGTACTTGTAACAAAATTAGAAGTTATTTTTAATGAATATGACTTCCCTAAAGCTTACCGTATCATAACAAGTATTTCAATTAATATTTTGATGGCTTGGAATTTTTATGAACTCATTACAGAAACTTAAAAAGCCTACATTTCTCAAAATTATCTTCAAAAAGTTGCAGTTTTTACAAAGTATGTAGAGTGACTTTGGTTTTGAACATATTAGTAAGAGTTTTATATGTAAGGAAAGAACACTTCTTTATTGAATCTCAAAATACTAGTATGTGTCTTTACTGTCCCTGCTAGACACCTTGCGTCCCAAATTAAGAGTGGGTCTTGAAAAGAAACCCCCAATGTTAGTAGATATGAGAAAGGCTTGGAATTCCTAACAGGGAGACTTCTAGGCCTTTGCCTTCTAATCCCCTTGACAGGAGATAAGGTCAAGGGCTAGAGAATGTATTAGACTTCAGGCTTATTTCTAGACATTAGGTTTATTGCCTAAACTTACTCTTTCGGCCTTCTCTACAAACTCTGAAAATAAAAGAGAATGCCTTTGGAAAATGTTGTAAATAGTTTATAACTAGGTAAAACAGATTAACCAACAGAGTACTTTTTTCATTAATAAAAATCTGGGAGAATTGTTTCTTTCAGAAACAATTGAAGCAAATGCTTAGTAAAGTGTTTTTTTTTTTTTTCTTCAATTTTATTTCATGTGCATTAGTGTGAAGGTGTCAGCTCCCTTGGAATTGGGGTTACAGACAGTTGTGAGCTGCGATGTGGGTGCTGGGAATTGATCCTGGGTCCATTTGGAAGAGCAGACAGTGCTCTTAACCTCTGAGCCATCTCTCTAGCCCCAGATTGCCAGCTTCTAAGCATTACCATAAGATAACTTCTCTCTTCCTCAATCTCCTATTCTTCTACCTCTTCCATCTTAACAGATTATATCTAACTTTCACCAATCTTCAAAGCAAAAGTTTACTTATTCATATGAAAATGCAATTTCAGAGATGTTTATATTCTGTGCCTGAGAATCATCATATAATTCAGAGAATATTCACTTATCATTTTCTTTTGTTAAAAGGCTATAACAAAAGACACAGATGTACACCAAGGTCTAGTTACATGGAATCAACTCACTGGACTACAGCCAGCATGAATTATATGCTCCTCATTTAATTTTCTACTCAAGAAGCAAATGGGTAGCTATTTGTGTAAGCATCTACAATGTACTGATAGTCCAGGATGTATGCCTTATACAACAATCATTGTTTTAAGCTATAATGCCTTTTTTTCTATACAAGTGTGGGAAGCAGAGATGTTAATCTTTAACATAGGAATGCATATGGGACCCTAATCTTTCTTATTAGGCTCCCTTGACACAACCTACTCTGTACCATCTGGACAGTCTGGGCTATGACAAAAGCATAAAGAAGTGCAAGTAGGACTGGTTTTGTAGAGGACGGTGTAGTGGCCAAACCAGATTGTCATTATTTGTGATGGCAAATAACACACAAAACAAAACAACAGCAGCAGCAGAAGGCAGACAGTACTTTGAAGACCTCAAGGCTCTGACATTAGCAAAAGCAACTATAGATGGCAATAAAAAAAAAAAAGAAACAAGACTGTCTGAAAGCTGCAGAGGGTTCAGTGTTCAACAGTGAGAATAGGAGAAGACAGAAAGCACAAAATGTTAAAACCTGAAAGTTGTGAAGTCTGCGGTAGACAGCATTTGGAGCCATGCCACCCATGCATAGGTCTGTGGGAAAAGTGGAAGAAAAGTTCTACTGTCCACTTCAGATAATAATAGTTGTGAGAATGAACACACTTATTTCATTGGATAAGTCTTTCTGATGTCTTTTTCATCAGTGTGTTCCCTGATCATTACCAAAGACATTTTACATTTAACTGTTTCAAAGCTTGCTTTAACTTGTTATCATCCCTTTGGGTAGTAAATAAATGTGTTTCTGCTAATACAAACAAGTTTTACTAGCAGTAGTGTCCCAGGTTTTAATATCCCTCTTTTCCCGAACCTCCTCCCAAGAGTAGCTATTATCTTAGGCACTGGGGTTAGCAGTATGGCTGGGACAGGGGAAGTGGACTGTCTCAGTAGAAACTTGTAAGTAGAGCCTTTTTACGAAAGTATTAAAAACACACATTGCATTTGTAAGCTGATGTTCTCTAAGACACATTGCTAGCTTTAATGGTATATGTTTATGATATGCACTTCTAATTTGGAGAAAAAGACCCAAACGAATTCAAATGGAATGTGCAAAATCAACCTAATTGCTTTTCATCTTTAATTACTGCATTTGATAGTCTATTATGTGTTTTTGCATTCAGATATGAGAACATGCTTTTTATTTCTTTCACTTTTCTTCCAAGGAAAGTTGATTGAGCTATTTTGGGAGATGAAAAAAAAAAAAAAAAAAAAAAGCCAGGGATGAGAAAGGGTATATCCTACTTTTTCCCCCTAGCAAGTCTGTTCTGTTTTGAAAACAGAATTTCTTTCAAATATAGTTCAGGTAGTCTTAATGAAGAAATATGTGATTCTGTCTGCTTCTTTAATTTAACTATATACTTTCTCAGTTTGTCTTGAAATTTCAAAGAAAAAGGTCTCAGTCAATATCAGCTTGAATTCAGAGAAAGCAGACAAGCAATCAGACTTCTCAGGGTCTTTGTTCATAAGAAGCCATTAGTACAGTGCTACCTACAAACCATTGGGATGAATCGTGATGGGAGAGTGTCTTAATATGCCAGGTAGGCTGGCCACAAGCTCCCATGCTCCAGGTGGTCCTTCTGCTTCAGCCTCCTGCTTAGCTGAGATCATAGGTGGGAGGCACCTCAAGCAGCAGAAGGCTGGATATTTTTCCAATAATTCGAATACATCCTGATTTGATGGGATCTTGGCCTGATGTTGGCAGTCATACTGTTTGCCTTTGAATGTTTAAAGACTGCTGTGGTCTCTCCGTTCTACAGTCAGTGAGCATACACATAAGGAAGAAATGGCCAGAGCCACCTTGTTGTCTGTCACTGGTATCTGATGGAATAGGGACACTCATCCTACAAAAGAAGCTTTGGAACAAAGTAAACTAGGAAAGGGGGAATTAGAATGAGTGTATTTTTCCTGCGTCCTGCCCACACTGAAATATGAGCAGACAAGAGAGTTTATATCCTGCTAAAGCTTGCTTAGAAGCATTCCCAAGCTAACAGATTTTCTTTTAAAAAATGGCTTAAGAATTTGTTTTGAAGTTGTCAGTTGAGCATATGGCTGTAGGGCATGGGCTCAGTCCTAATTTGTTGCTTTCATAATGTGTTTGACATTGGAATTTAGACTTCAGAAACTGAAAATGGAATGCTTTGAATGAAGTGCTTTTCATAAACTCTTGATTTAAAAAAATGTTCCCTGGTAAATTAAAATGAGACACCATAAAGCAAACAACACACTGCTTGAAACTATGAGGGCTTGTTGCCGTATTATCTGTGTCTTTTAAGACTACAAATTTAACATTTTGTGTTTGGTATACCCTTTCCTCTTCTTGAAAGCAAGAACTTTGGTGTTTTACTAAAGGGTGAAAGAGTTCCTAAGAAGACAAGGAAACAAAATAGCAGAATTCAGTTTGCTGGTTAGGCGAAGCTATTCTTCTATGCAAGACTCTGTCTCTCCAGAGTCATCTTCCCTAATATGAGGATGATCATATTATCACTAGACTTTAATAGAATGAATATAAAGCACATACTGCAGCTTCTGGGGAGTGCTGGGTTTTATTGGGATGGATCATAGATTCAGAGTTAGAATTTAGGTTCGACTTGCCCGGCTCTAGTGATTGTTGGGAACTACATTAGGGAGATAGCTCTACGGAATAGTTCTTGCTTCTGTCATGAAGCCGTCTGTCATGCAGTAGTGGAAGGAATAAGCACTTGGGTTATGATGCAAACAGAGTGTGGGCCTTCCAACAGCCGGAGTAAGACCACAGGGAAGCCTGTGTGCTCACCTCCAGACACTACCGTTTCCCTGGAAGCTGTGCTCAAGCAGGGAAAACCGCAATAAACGATAGTCAAACGGCGCTACCTGTGTAGGTCAAAGCCTCTGAAATACAGTCACAGGAAGTGTGCTGAGCATCACAGGTAAAATATTCCATGGAAGCACAGGGGTAACCATGCTCAGATCATATGAAAAGCAGATTAATCCAGTCCTGTGTGGATGCCATCGGAAGGGACTGAAGATGAAATGTGACAGTTGAGCAAGCGTGTGGCTGTAGGGCACAGCGTTCGCTCTCGATGTAGCTCACTCTTTATGGTGGGGAGAGGTGAAAGAAGGCAGCAACAAAATGCTAGGGTCACTGTTTCTAGGGCTGCACTGAAAAGGAACAAAGAATTATAGAGAACCAGAGAAGGTGCCAATGTGATAGCTGACCCCCCCCCCGCCCATGGACCTGCTGTCAGCAATGGTGAGCTGCCCTTCTCCAGTGAGGATCCGGTCCAATTGCTTTGCCCTATGAGTGTCTCAGTTTCCACATCTTTAAAATGAGTATAATAATAATTACTCCCCAGGGTTTTCCCGAGGATCGCATGAGATAATGAGGCATAAGTGGTTTATAAACTGGGAAGTTGCTGTGTGAACTGTTGCCTCTGCCTTGAGAGGAGGGAGGCCATGGGTCAACCTCATGACTTCCTAACTTGTGCTTCCACGTGGGGAACAAGCATGAGGTGCTGCCTGAATGAGGTAAATCTTCCCTAACTTATTTTAAAACATCCTAAAATATTTTTTCTTTCACTCTTGCTTTTAAGAAAGAGAAAATCTGGCTAGGTACCGCAAACTCAACGCCCACCCTTCCGCCCTGCCCTTTCTTTCTTCTGAGGAGAACCCAAGCAGTCTAGAGGATAGAGTGTTTGCTTTTCTCCTGGAATCACTGGGATATCTGATTGTGGAAGACAGGAGCCTTCCTATAGGACTCACCTAACCCGAGTGTCATGTGGCTATCCTTAATCTGTCAGTTTCTTCACGCAGACAGCAGTTCTCATTGCCAATTTGTTCACAATATTTGATCATGGACACGTTAACAGCAGTGCCTAGGTCTCAAGCCATATCTGCTAGAGACCATCCATCCATTCTCCAGAGCTCCAGAGAAGGGAGAGGCTCTGCAGAACTCTCACAACTGAATTACGGCCATGAGCTAATGTCTCTGGTTTTATGAGTCAGTGCTGGCCCAGGCATTGGTTTTTGTAGGTATTTAAAAAGAAAAGCACAAAGGACACTGGCTAGACTCCTCTATTGTCATTTGCTTGTAGAGAGCTAAAGAAAACTTCCCTGTCACTAGAGAGTAACATTCTAAAGGTTAAATATTTAGTTCTCATTTCCTGTTAAAATACAGAAAAATTAGAGTTTCTTTAGGAGTCAATAATAGTAAGAATAAACCCTGTGATTTGTGTGTGTGTGTGTGTGTGTGTGTGTCTTGAGGCAAAGTAGGTGAAATGATGTATTTGGGAGACGAATGTTCTTGTACTAGGCAAGACATAGCTTGCAGGAGAACATCTGGAGCCGACCCATTCTGCATGGGATGGGGCCAAGGCGTGTTTATGCCTTAGCACCTGTTAGAACACGTCTAATCTTAAAATGATTTATAAGGTTTTAGAGGATTCCCCTCCACATATTACTTCCTTATATAACCAGCATAATGCACTGACAGCTTCGTTAAAACAAATAGCTACAATGGTTGTCCATATGAAATAGAATAAAAGTATTTAGAATCGGTTATTAAATATTAGAGAGGCATCCCATTAAATTGACAGTATCAGGATGAAATTATGAATTATCAATATGAAGTGAATGCCTACTTCATAAATATATTAATCAGCATGATGCAAAGCTGTGTTGTACTTTCCTAGTATTAAAATGTTGGTGAGAGATAATCTGTAGAATGAAGATACTACCTGGATCTTTTGCTCTTGAATACACTGAAGTGTTGCTGAAAACTTGATTTAAAAAAAAAATATATATATATATACATATATGTCAGGATGGGAGACAGAAATTATTGAGGGGAGGTATGCTTTTATTATGCCCAAAATCAATTAAGCAGTTGTCGTTTTAATTGTTTCCACCTTTCAGTCTTTCTTTGTTACCTCCAGATAAGGAAATTCCTTGTGGGAATGTAAAGTGGAATCTCCTCAGCTTTTTAAATTGACATTTCAATGTGTCTTTTTAGGTGTATGACAGTTCTGCATTTCTCAGCTCACAACCAAGGGGGTGGGACATTGGTGACAGATGCATAGAGTTCCTGAGGAAGCACGCTTTTCTCCATTGCTTCTGCTGTCCTCTGCTCTGCCCTTCCCATGATCTCCAGCTTGCTTCTGGCTCCTATCTGTCAAGATGAAAATAAGCTAACAAGGGAAAACAAAAGAAAGGAAGAAAAGAGAGAAAAAAGTAAAGGTGAAGAAAATACTAAGGAATCTTGAAATTCTGTAGTTCTGAAACGACTCATTCAAACTTCCTCCTAGCAAGTTAAATAATTATACTTTCCTAGCTGGTAAACCCCAGTCTTTCTGTACTGTCTGAGTCACCGGCAGGTGTTACAAGCACCAGTGGCAAATTTTGTCCGCTAACTTGGAAATGTTGGAAGTATTTCATCACTTAATTGAATCTGAGTTTATTATATTTGGTTAACTTCCTAGAAAAGATTGTACCCAGAAATTGAATTATCTTTTATTCATATCCACTTTAAAGGCAATTCTACAAATACCAAAATATTAAAGAATGGGTCACTCTAGGAAGTAAGCTTGCACATATTTTTCATGTTTTTCTTAGCATTCTAAAAACATATGCAGTTTTATTTGAAGAAAATGAATAAAATTCACTATGAATAGATGTGAAGTCCAGATAAAACTGAAGTACTCTAATAAAAAGACAAAAATCACTTTTTTTTGAATTTTATTTTTTTCTTATCAGTTACATTTTATTAGCTCTGTATCAAAAATCACTTTTTATCAGCAGTTTTTTTTTAATAGTGCTATATTCAGAACTCTATAATGACATGAGAAGACCTGTAAAAGTTGTATTTTATTGTCTTTAAAGTTGTATATTCTTAGAAACTTCAAAATTACTAGCCCTCAGATTGGTCTTCCAAGTTCACATATAAATGGTCCTCACAGGATTCACCAGGATAACTACCTTATACATGACATGAGCACACGTACCAGTTGGATGTCCCACACTACTCTTTCTTAATTGATATTACTCGCTGAACAGCACTCTTGGTTTAAGGAACATTTCCTGATGGCCAGAAGGTATACTTGAAAATGAAAAGCCACATGGAGAGACTCTCACAAGTCACAAGTGGCCAGACCATGCTGCAGTTCCATTTCCATTCCCATCAGACAGAAGTCATCTCTTAGGAAAGTTGTTTGAGAGTTCACTGTACGAAGCCCATGGTCCGCAGCCTGCCAACAAAGCGTGTCCTGGACAAATCAACTAATGATTTGTTGATTTGAGGGCTAGACACTGCAGGGTAATCATATTAGTAGATAAGTTAGCCCTTCCTTCTTCAAAGGGCTCACAGTCAATCATAGAGAACTGATAACGCTAGCTATAATTCAGTGTGACAGGGCCTGTAATCTGTCTGGAATGTCCTTTGCACTACCACCTTTGTCTTACAGGCAGACTCCTGCTTATTTATTTAAACTCACTAGAAGTATTAACTGTAGATGGAGGTTTTCCATTCCATTCCTCACCATGCATATTCAGAAGGTCAGAAGGAATAGCTCTATCTGGTCATCACATCTTGGTACTGGTATACTCAATGAATCTCAATATATGTTTGTTCACTATTTCTTGTCTGAACAAACTATGCTACAAAACAGAAAATACTGATTTATCTAGTTTCCCAGAGAATCCAGGATTTACTGTTGGATCTTGATGAGGTATACAAGCGATTATGGTAAAAAGAAAAAAAACAGGCATTCCAGTTAGGGGTGAATAAAGGCACGGTGACATTGACGCATCGTGTACACCCAGGAATAGGGAAAGTTGAGTATAATTGGACTGCAAGGTTTTTGGATAAAAAAATATGAAGCTGAGTAGTCCTTAGAACTAAAATGAGAAGGAATTATAACCATGGAATACAAAGAACCAAGCTCTACCTTGCAAGCCTGGAGAAATCAATAATTGGTGAAGGCATCACATCCTACTGGAGAAAGATGACTAAGGGTAGTTGCTTGGAGGTTGGAAGACTGAGAGCAAAGAGACGAACTGGAGTGGATGTTACAAGAATTCAGACCATGACAAGAGCAAGAAGTGGTGAGTGTAGGTGAGGGTAGAATTGCAGTTTGTATTTCAGAGATGGAGGCCCTCTTCCATAAGGGGAATGGTTTTGATTCTTAACAGTATAGTGTTTCTTAGACATATTTTAGAATTGTTTCCTGCCAGGACCATGTTAGCAAATGAGCAGAATGGTAGATTCTTCAAATGTTTGGCATTTCTTGCTTTAGGAGTAGCCATGGACATTTATGCTATCGGTTTGCACACACAGGGCCCTAAAGTATATACAGTTGGCTGAATAGAGACACACGGTATACCTGTGGCTTCACTGCCACTGGAATTGCTTGAGAGGAAGTGGGTTAACAGATGAAGAAGGAAGAAGCTTGTGAAGAGGAGCGAGGCCTATGATTCCAGCCCGATCTTCGGTGTTATTCGCTTTGAAAGGAATACATTCACCTAAATCTTTTAGCATTCTTTCTGGTTTCTACCCTAGTTAGAATAAACGCTGTCCATAAAAAGACTGTCTCCAACTCAATTTTTTAAAAGATGGAAGCAACTTTTTCTTGGTTTTAGGCTTCATGAAAACAAGTCACATCCTAGCACGTAGCCATGCCATTTTCAAAATCAGCAACAGGAAATGCATTCATTCTTGGCCTGTCATCTTCAATGGTTGTTCAGTTCACTGAATTATAAAATCACCTTTCCTTTGTGCTGAAAAAAAAAAAAAAAAAAAGAACCATTGGCTGTGTTAGAAAGAATATTTGTTATTTTCACTGTTATTTCTGCTCCAAAAAGGATTCAGAATACTTGTCGGGTCCTATGTTACTGAACTAAGTTATAGAGCTGGACCCAGAGAGAGTGCCATGATAGGGAACAAAGAACCAAAAAAGGAGATTCAAGAATGGACACAGAAACTGTGGTGCATTTACACAATAGAATACTACTCAGAAATTAAAAACAAGGAAATCATAAAATTTGCAGGCAAATGGATGGAACTAGAAAAGATCATCCTGAGCGAGGTAACACAGAAGCAGAAAGACACACATGATATATACTCACTTATAAGTGGCTATTAGCTGTATAATATAGGATAAACTTACTTAATTCTATAGTCCTGCAGAGGCTGGACAACAAGGAGGACCCTAGGGAAAATGCTTAATAGTCATTCAGAAGAGCAAAACAGGAAGTGGGAGTAGGTGAGAAGCAGGAGAAGACAGGGAATAGGACAAGAGCCTACCACAGAGGGCCTCTGAAAGACTCTGCCTAGCAGGATATCAAAGCAGATGCTGAGACTCATAGCCAAACTTTGGGGAGAGTACAGAGAAGCTTATGGAAGAAAGGAAAGCGAGAAAGACTTGACGGGGACAGGAGTGCCACAGGAAGACCAACAGAGCCAAAAAATCTGGGCCCGGGGGGTCTGCAGAGACTAATGAACCAGCCAAGGACCATGCATGGAGAGGATCTAGACTCCCTGCTCAGATGTAGCCCATTGGCAGCTCAGCCCCCATTGCGGGGAGGTGCCCTAGTGAGGGGAGCATGAGCAGTCTCAGGCATGAACACAGTTGCCTGTTCTTTGATCACCTTCCCCTGGCGAGGTGGCTTTACCAGGCCACAGAGAAAGAAGATCCAGACAGTCCTGATGAGACCTGATAGGCTAGGGTCAGGTAAAAAGGGAAGAGGACCTCCTGTATCAGTGGACTAGAGGAGGGACAGAGCAGGGAAGAGAGAAAAGAGGGAGGGAGGGTGGGACCTGGAGGAGATGAGTGAGGGGCTACAGCTGGGATGCTAAGTGAATAATTTTAATTGCTGCTACTACTACTACTACTACTACTAATAATAATAATAATAAACAAAAACAGTCAAGTGAATGTTTTATCCGGCTGCAGTATCCAGAATGTGCTGTTTTAGAATGCTGGTGATGCAGTGAGGACTGTAGGGGTGTACTCTGCGATCCAGACCACAGATACGAACTAGACTCCAGCTGCCAGGACCCAGTTAGGGGAGGGAACATGAGAGCCCAGGAAGGTGTTCTCCCCCAAACTCTGGTTACTGTAAAATAAAGTTAAAAGTCAAGACTATTTGGGAAAGATTCTCTGAAAATACTTCCATTCACTTCTAACTAAATTTCTGCCTCATTCTTAGTTTTCCTGAAATACCTGCCCTTTTAAATTGTAACCTTCATTTCTTGCAATAAAGATATACATTATTTTTTTTTCTGGAGTATATGTGAGCTGCTCTCACAGATGATTTCTCATCTGTCATGTGGTAACATGTCTTATGCACTTAAGGAGGTATTAAAGGTTAGCCCCATTGTAAACCGTCCTTTCCTGAGGCTCTGAAAGAAGCCAGTTGCCATTTCCTAAGAGTTCAGTTGGGTAGGGGGCAGAGAAAGATGGCTGACTAGGAGTTCTTTAACCACTGTTACAGGAGGATAGTGGTAGTGAGGCTGGAGTTTGGAGGATGTGGTTGTGAAGAAAGCTAGACCTTTCAAAATTGTGAAGAGCTAGTCTTGTGGTAGTCTCTTATGGTTTGTGATCCACCGCATTGGTAACAAGCGGATTTAGAAAACAGCAGAAATTATCAAGTTTATTTATCATGCTATGTGCTTCCATGACAAAGGCTAAGAACACACATTGCTGTACACAGTTAAACACCGGAAGTTGGTTATTAGTATTGTATTATTAGTGTGAAAAATTGAGTAAGAAAAAGTTTAGTAAAATGTGTAAAGGACATATACAAAGAGAGAGAGACATATAGAGAGAGAACGAGAGAGAGGATGGAATGCATGGTTTTTGTTGGCTTTGTTTTTGCTCTATGGGATAGGCTCTTCCCATGGAGCTGAGTCTTGCCTGGAACTTGAGGTCCTCTTGTCTTGGCCTCCACTGTACTGAGGAGATAAAGCAACCTGTCTATGAACATGCATGGAATCTTGTTGCTGCTCCTGTTTCTTTGTTCGTTTAGTGTTCCTATCACTTGAGTAAAAGATAAATGAAAAAGATCTCTATGTAGAAATTCAGTGTTTTGTCACAGAAAACAAATGAAAGCCTAGAGGGTGTAATAAAGGAAAATATGTATTTTCTAGAAGAAAACGATGAATTCTTTTAGGGCTTTAAAGGTGGTAAGGAGCACGTAGATATTCCGTAAATATTGTCTGAGAAAAATAATGGATTTAGAAAAGTGAGACAAATAACACATATAAAAATCTAGAGTAAGTAAAACATAAAATAACCATATAGAATTCTGCAGGGTTTAAAATGTGTAAAATTGGCCCTGTCTACTGTAGCAGAAAAGAAAAGAAAAGAAAAAAAAACAAAGAATAAACCTAAAAGTCCTTGCCCCAGCCTTTTCTAAGGGAATGGAGTGGCAGAGTTTGTGTAGCTCCTGCCTCAGGTTCCAGCAGTGTCCTTCCCATGCCAGAGGCCTGCTCCCCCAACAGCAAGCACCACTTGGAACATCACCGTAACAGGGCAAGCCCTGTGCTTTGGCTTTATATCTGCTATTGGAGCCTTCTTGGGACCTGGAAACTTTCTGTGCCTATTAAGTACTTGCAATTGAACTGATAATTTTCTATGCAACTGACTGATGCTAACATAAGTGTAGATATTAAATACGTAGAAAGTTTCCCCCAGACTCTCTTTATTGCATTGCTTTTGAGTAATGGTTTTACTTGTAATGCTTTTTGTTAATTATTTAAAACTTTCACATAATTATTTTGATCACACACAACTTTCCCAGATCTAACTTTTTACACATTCAAGTTGTAAGAAGAAGAAGAAGAAGAAGAAGAAGAAGAAGAAGAAGAAGAAGAAGAAGAAGAAGAAGAAGAAGAAGAAGAAGAAGAAGTAGAAGTAGAAGTAGTTTGGGGCGTCAAGCCTGCCCTGGAGTATACCATAACATTGTGTTGTATTATTAGTGTGAAAATCTCATTATTAGAGAAAACTAACTCTCGCTTCTAAGCTTTTCCCAAAGACTGGTAGCTGTTCGGCTCAGGGTATGACTCTGGGTCCACTGTCCCATCCTCCGTGCTGGGATGTTGTGTCTTGAGCTTGCTGGGGCCTTCCTCACGCAGGCTGTCGCTCTTGTCGCTTTCCTCTCAGTCCCACAGCGTCTGAACCTTAGACATTCTGAGATCAGCACTGTCACTGTCGCTACCACATTGAGAATATGGAGTCTGCAGTGCATAGGCAGAGTCTCTACCCGATTCTTAGGCTACTGGATTCTGGTTTTCCTGCCTGGCTGGCATGAGGTATGAGTCTGTTTCCAATGGATACTGTTTGAGCCCCCACCCCATGCTGCCAGTCTTATTCCTTTACTGCAGGAGAGCACTGAACTAAAAGAAACAGCACTTGGCTGAAAAAGCCCTGGGTTTTCCATCTACAAAATACTGGGTCCCCGTTATAACCTTTGGTCTGGAACCTGATGAGCTTTGAGAGCTATCATGATGGGAATTTTCTGATTTCTCTTGTCCCATTGGATTTTCCTGGTAACTGGCTAACAGGGAACAGGAAGGTTACCGGAGACCTTTCTGCTCAGGGCTCACTTGCAGTCAGCTAACCCCAGGCGCTGGAAGATGCATAGTCCTTGAAGTCAAGATCCTGAATCTAAGAAGGTAGCTCAAGACCAGCTTAGCATGCAGTGTTAAAGTGAAATAGCCTCAGTATATCTTGGGTGTAACTGCTGTAGCTCATCAGCCCGAACCAAATTATTTCAGTAGCAGCATAGCAGAAAAGCTAACAGAGTAAGAAAGACCCTTCCCTTCTCCATTTCCTAATAAGATACATAATGCATGATTTGACTTCTAGCTGTCAACCGTGGTTGTTCCTCTGTGTCTGTTAATTTAGTCAGGACGGTACAGCTAATGGACAACTCTGTGTCAATGATGGAGACACAATTGTAATCAGCACATGCTGAGCATGGCGCTGAAAAGTCCACAATGCACTCACATTGCCATGACCGACTCCTGCAAAAATCCTCCAAGATAGGGAAGCAGGGTCGCCAGTTAACACTAGAACTTACTTACCTTCTTTGGCCTAAAATCACCGGCTAACTGGAGAGCTATGCTGAAATCCAAGGATGAAGTCTCTGCCCTTCTGCTGGCATTCTGACTTCTAGCGTTTTGCATCCATTAACCACTGTGGAGCTCTCGTTTGTGCCTTGACAGTAACTGTCACAAGATAAAGAGGTGAGGAGCGGAGTGGGTGCCGGGTCTTCTCGGGCTGCATCTCTTACGGGGATCCTTTACTTAAACTCACAACCCTGGAGTTAGGAAGTCCCAGGCGCTTCCCTGTAATCTAAGCCTGCACACCAGTTACTTACTTTCCTTTCAATTTAAACACTCCACCTAAAAGAACTTACGTATGGCAAGGGGGGGATAGGAGTCATGACAGTGCTCACGTCAGGAAGAAAACAGAGTAGGAGCAGATACACGCCTCGGATCTGCACCAGGCTCATCTCTGGCTTGAAAAAAAAAAAAAAAATCGTGCCCTCAGCTTGAAAACTGCCTTCCAAATATGTGAGTGTTTTCTGTACTGTGTAAGTGCAGCACCCAAATAGCCGGTGGATGCCTCCTACCTGAGGGGCACAAAACAGTGCCACAGTTTCCATGTGCAGCGCCCTGTGTTCTGCAGTGCCCTGCTTACAGGTTGAGAAGTAAAACTCCAGAAGACCCAGAAATCTGTCCACGTTGACAAAATAGACCTAGCACTAAACTCTTAACTCCTACTTCCTCCCCCTCCCACTTAGAGGTAGCCCATACTGCGAGACCAGTCTTCCATCTTAAGTAAGCAATTCTCCTCTCCCCCTCTCTTGTGGGTCTTTTTCTGACTTAGAAGGAAAACACATAATATAGAGGAGATATATTTGCGTAGGGATTGATCTTAAAAACTTGTGTTGTTGTTAATAATTATTTCTTTAAAAAAATAATTAAGTCAGACCTCTTGATCATGGAATCTGAAAACGGAAGCATCTATCAGGAAGGAACAGCCAGGCTTTCACCCTCAGCCATGTCTTCACGTGAAGAACAAGTGCGTTCAGAAGAGAAATCTTTATTTTGAAAGATGCTCAGCCAAGATAATTGTCACAAGGCAGATTTGTCCCAATGTACCTCACTATTCATATGCAGGGAGAATCAAGACAATAGCTTGTGTGCACATGTCTGTGCACGGGAGCCTGTGTGCGTGCTAGTGCCTCTGTGTGTCTGTGCGCCTGTGTGTGTGCTGCAGATAAAGCCGAGTCTGAAGGCAGGGAGACATGACGCGGCTTGCTGGGTATGAGCGAGACAAGACCAGAGGCGCCGGGAAGCTTGACTACCGTGGAGTGCTCAGTTGAGACTTGTCTCTGCCCATGGCCTGCAGCGTTTACGTAGAAATTGGGGATGCTTTTACCTGTTCCAAAGCCTTACCTGATCAGACTTGCCCAGGTTGGAGTTTGGGAAAAAAAAGTGTTTGAAGTAAACACGGAAATTACTCACTGCAGTGATGTGCTTTACTGGCTCTGGCACAGTTTTTTTAATTTATTTTTTTTATTTTTATTTTTTTATCTTTTCAGTTTTGGGATGAGAGACTTGAGGGGAAGTCATTAAGGCACTGCTTGAAAACAGTTTTGCACTAAGTCTCTGCCATTCAGAGGGAAAGTTGCCTTTAAAACATTTAAACTCATGGGCTTGTCTCTTGTTCTGATAGAGTAACTCTGGAATTTCCCCGTGAGGAAGTTCGATTGAAAATCAACCAAAACAAATAGGTGCTTCTACTGTGTAATCTTTTATTTTATTTTATTTTACTTTATTTTATTTTGTGCCATTTGTGTATCCACAGTGCTATCTCTTCCTAGAGCGCTGACCCTCTCCAGCCAGTGGGCGGCAGATTCCTCAGATTGTAGGTCCCTGTCTTCTAGGTACTGACTAGGGCCATGAATTTGTACATTTGTACAATTAAAAAGGGAGAAAGAGCTCATTAGATTTGGGGAAAACAGAACAGAAGTGATACAAAACTAAGTGAGCAGAGAGTAAAGTAGGAATTCAGAAGGCGTTTTAAAACAGTTTTCGCCAGATCACTCCCCATACTCTTGTGTTTAAGGAATACCTTGGACTATGTTTTTTTCCTGGCATCCTTATTGGAAAGGAATCTGGCGGCTAGGAAGATAACTTGAGTGGAAGAATTACCTGTGGTATGTGTATTCCCAGCTCTGGTGCCTTGGGCATCTTTAGGATAACAATAGCGTGGCAGTCTGGCCTTCCTCTATGTGCAATCCCTTGGTTTCTAGCCCACACTGGCACAAACCTGGATTCAAACCACGATGAGACTTTCTGTACACGCGACTTAAGAAAGGTTCAGATGCCTGAGCTGAGGTTCGGGCCACCAGGTGTGTATTTGAAGCCACTCTGGATGGCTGTCCTTTGGACTGAATAGAGAGCTGTGTATTCCCAAGGGTACTCACAACTCTCAAAAAAGTTTGCCCTTCATCTGCCCATATTCCACATTAATGAAATGTCAAAGTAGAGGGAAAAGATCCTTTTTTTCAAGATCTAAGGCAATGGGTCAACTGTATATGTACAATTTAGAAAGTCAAGTAGCACCAATGTTAGGAGTAAAATTTTCTTACAACCATTGGTGACTACACACAGTGTTGGAGGAGCATGAGATTCACCAGCATTTCTTTTTTCTTTTTTGTTGTTTTGTTTTACTTTTGTTGTTGTTGTTTTAAAGACAGAGTCTCTCTGGGTAGCCCTGGCTATCCTGGAACTCACTCTAGACAGGGCTCACCTCGAACTCACAGAGATCACCTGCCTCTGCCTTGGGAGTGCTGGGGTTACAGGGGTACACCATGGTGCCTGGCTTTACCAGTATTTCTTAATGGCACTTTTAATGGAAGAGACATGAAATTGCCCGGCGGACGCCTGGGAGTGCTCCACAAAGTTCCCATTTAGAAGACAGAGCGCGCCAAGCAATGGGAAAGTTTACATTCCTTGTGATGTGGAGAATTTCGGGCACTGTTAGCTCTGTGCTCCATCTCTTGTCCCAGGATCTGGACACTTAGTCCCCAGGCTCTCAATGATACAGTTTTCTCGCTTTTCCTCATGGTAACTGTTTCACAGCAAGCCCTCCTTAGGATGGCCACCTTTCCAGCTATTGCAAATAGTGCCCATTGCTTCTAGACATTTTCTCCAAACTGTCCATCTTCTGGTCAGGCAGAATGATCTATTTTCCATCTGATCCCAGCTGATGAAAGGCCCATTGCTCATGACTGCACACTGACTTCTAAGCCTGGCCCCCTTCGGTCAGTGTTCCTTTTGGGCTCCATCCTTGTAAAGACAACCCCATTCTGTTTGTAAAATGCCTTAGAGTTTTGAAAACATGCATGAATACAGCCACGTTGAGTCCTTGTAACAGCCCTGCTGTGCTGGCAGGCATTTCCCTCGTTTCTTAAATAAAAAGTTACACAACCTGAGCATCAGAACAGGGCCCGCAGCTCCACCCAGGAGAGTGCCGTGTCCTTCACAGTGCGCTGGCCTCTACTTAAGCACTGTGGCCTGCAGCCAGAGGCAATGTTGCACCATGGTCACAAGATGACCTTTGTTTGGCTTTCTTGCCTTACACTACAGTCTTTTGATACCATGATAGGGCCTCTGCCTTATATTCCCCCCCTCTCTTTCTTTTCATGAAATAATAAGATAAGATATTGTACATGTTTAAATCAGATCAGACTGTGGGTCTATGGAGTTCCTTACATCTGAGTTTTTAAGACAGGTAATAAAAATATAAAGCAATCTCTCTCTACTAGCTAGTGTTGGTAGAGTAGACAAATGCAAATTTCAAATAAAAAGACAATTACAGATCTCACATAAATAATAAAAATGTATCTAGCATTAATATGTGGCATACAGTATGTGGTAATTATGCTAAACTAATCATTTCTTGTGTTTTTAAGTTAAACTTTAACTGGGTTATGAACCTCCCTCATCTCAAATAACAACACTAAGTGGAATTTAATTTCTCCTCCTCCTTCCATTCTCCTGTTCAACACTAATGATCACGTGTCTTTCCCTCCCGTGAAGTGCCACATCCATTTTCCAGGGCCCCATAGGCCTCCTTCTGTCCTTCCCTTCAGTCTCCCTTCCTTCTTTCTTTATCCATTAGCTTCCGAATGCTTCCCTTTTCTTCCCCTTCCTTCCTCCTTACCTTTATTCTCCTTTCCCTTTCTCCTTTCCCTATTCCCTTCTAAAATAGGGTCCTGCTATGTTCTCAGAGCTGGTCGTAAGCAGTCCTCTAGCTGCAGACTCTCAAAGAGCTGGGATAACAGCCACAGGTCATCACATCCAAGCTCGAGACTCTCGGCACGGGGTAGCTGCTGCTCACAGGCTGACTTTACTGTTTCCCTTATTGTTTCTGTAGTATTTCAGCAAATACGCTTTCACTCCATGGTGTAGCCAGGACGGTTGTGCTGGAGCTAACTGGAATGTGAAGTTTATAAAGAATGCAGGCCAAGTGGGCAGGATGAAGCATGTTTCTATCTTAGATGAACTGGAAAGGAATAGGAAGTAATGCTATAATAAGCTAGTGAGAGATGTTGCAGGTAAAGGATGGTGTTTGTGTAAATTTTTCCCCTGCCCCTCCCCCCTGACCCCTCAGATGCTTATATAACACAGGTCCACAGAGTGCCTGATTAGCAGCCATGAAAGTAGACACCTCAAACTTTTCTTAGTTCCTAATGCTTTATTATGAAAGATGGGAGAGAGTGAAAGTTGTAGAGTTGGCTTCAAGCTGTTGACCAACAAACCTAATCTAATTTATTAGGCACCTTCCTTTTTTTCTTTTTTTTTTTTTTTTTTTTTTGACAACAGCATCTATGATCTTGGTATCTCTGTATGCTAGCTTCCTGAACTTATAGAAATAAGCTCAGCATTTTGCCTGTGTAGTGGTGTAAGGTTGGCAGGAGTGCCTATTTCCACTGTGTAGTCAGAAGCTGAGGGACAGCCATAGTTGAAAGGACTTTAAAGTTCCTTAGACTCAACACCTGAAGGCAAACTGAAGGAGATCAACAGGCCTGGCCTCTGTTTACAGGTTGTAACCCAACTGTTGCCATCTCCCTCATCTTCAAACTCTGTTCGTTTATATCCTGATGCCTATGTCTTTTCAGCAGGGAATGGAGGATTAAAAATATAAGATTAATAGCAATTCTCAACTACTAATGCCAATATTCTTTCATGGTGGCATTTAAAATGCTGGTAAGTTGACCTTCTGATAGAAGGACACTGTGGGAGAATTACTGCATGTGTCCATATACGAGCATGAAGGGAGAGCTCTTTTCCCCTCAACCTTTAGTGAAACAGTGCATTGAAGGAACTTCAGAGATTAAGTGAAAATGAGCTAAGCTCATTGCACATGTGGTACCTGAACTACTGACCTACTGGTTTTCCTTTCTTTCTTGTTTTTTTTTTTTTTTTCCAAATATTCGGTTTCATCACCCTAATCAGAATAGCAGCTAGACCTAAGTCAAAATTAATCTCTAGGCATTTGGTTTAAAAATGTTTAGTGTCACTCAAATAATGGTGCTGCTTTCTCACCTGGCTGTCATGATGTGATGTGACCACAGTTTGCTGCCCCATTACCACTGCTTGCTCCTATGGCTCGTCCTAGGCCAAACACTGTGTGGTCAGTATGGCAAAGCTCATTGTCCTGTCATACTTGCAGGTGGCCATAAGTAACAGCGTTATCTCTGCCTTAGAGAGAAGGCCCAGGTTCAGCTCTGTATGATGTCAGCTGACGGGAGTCACTCAGGGTAACATTCTATGCTGTGTCTTGGGCAGGTCAGGATCAGAGCTCTGCAGCTGGGGAAAGGGGGTGGACCTTGGTTTTTCTGAAAGTCCGGAGAATTTCTCTGAAGTCCAGAGTCTCAGTTCACTTTATTGACAAAGAAATACATGCATCTCAGAGTTTACTGTGAAGGTTTCTCATAGCCAGTATAGTACAACTCTGTCCAGTAAGTGTGAGCTGTGTGTTTTCTGCACACCAAACGTATCTCCTGCTGTCTAGTCTGCCTTTTAATCCTGTTTCCAGTTTTCAGCAGTTTCAGGTAGGGGTGGGAGTGGGGGTGGCAATAAGCATCGTAGTTATTGAAAAGTATGCTTTTTTTAATGCTCTCACAGCAATCCTCAAACGTCTAGATGTCTATCCCAAGTTGAGGATGTGGATGAAAATCTGAAATCAGCAACTAAATACTAGTAGGAGTTAATCCATTTTTCTTCTGAATTTAGGCAATGATTGTGTGTGTGTGTGTGTGTGTGTGTGTGTGTGTGTGTGTAATTTACTAAAAACAGCTGAGAGACAAGAAGAAACAATGAGAGAGAGAGGGAGGAGGGAAGGAAGGAAAGGGGATAATGCAAGGATGAGAACACACACTTAGGCCTTGTAGATGGTATGTTGGTGTTTTCACAAAGCTACAACCATGAGAAATGTTAACAGCTTCTTAAGTCTTCTCAGTAAACGTCTTAGGTTTTGAACTTTGAAAACACTGTGGGATTCAGGTTGTATCATATTGCGAGTTGGGTTTTTTTTTTTTTTTTTCAAATGAAGGGGAGAGACTTAGTCTCCATGTATTCTGACATTAACAGGTGGTACAGTGACTTGAACACAGCAGGGACTCCATAAACAAGCATGAGGCATTGTCACTGTGCGATACACTATGTGGTATACAGGTATATACAGTTAATGCCCTGGGTTGAAATCTGGATTTCCACCGTTACGTTACTGCAAGACAAGTATCTATTTAAACCTCTACTGCAGGGTTAAACAAATGAAATTGAAAGGATCTCTAAACTGTTGAGGACTGCACACCTTGGTGCATGACGGCCATTTCTGCAGATAACAGTTACACCTCCTTAGCTTCCACATCTTTCGTAATAATTATTTCTTATCTAATAGGCTTATCTAGCTTTCTAATAAAAAGAAATACCCCAAAGATACCAGCCAATGACCATGGCTGGTTTTCTTTTAGAGTACATATATTTGTCAGAAATGCTTGGACTATTACAAGGGAATAGAGCAATAGATGCCTACAGCACCAAACGTTTCTTCAACACGTTCTTATTCGAAAGGATTTTGCTCTCATTAGGAACTAGAGATTCAGGAACAGTTTACCATGAGTCATTTTAGAAAAGAGTGAGTATGCTTGCTTAAGCAGTGAGCTCCATTAGAGCATCATGGGAGGACAAGGAGGGACTGCCCCAACTTCAAACATGTGTCTTGGAGTAAGGAAAAGAAACAGCCCTGTGGCAATGAATGACCTGAGTCCCAGGAAGACCTTAATGAGTAAAAGTGCCCTTCTTGATAAACTAAGGTCATGCTGAGGAAACAAAGGGGGTGAAAGGTTTGGCAGTTACTTGAGGTAGCTTGGGGCATTAGAGACTACTGGGAATCTCATGCTACCCTAAGGGAGAGGAAGGACACTTCCTCCACCTAAAGGCAAGGAATGGCTAAGCTCAGAGCACTCTCCCAGATCACTGCTCCTCAACTATCCTAATGCTGTGACCCTTTAATACAGTTCCTCATGTTGTGGTGACCCCTGACCATCAGATTATTTTGTTGCTACGTCATAGCTGTAATTGTCCTACTGTTAGGAATTGTGTTGTAAATATCCGGTATGCAGGCTTTCTACTGTGAGACCTTCAAGGGGGGCAAGCCCCACAGATTGAGAACCTGTCCTAGGTGGATGTGCGGCTTGAGCGTGGAAGAGAAATGGTGTGATTGAGAGAGGCGGTGGGACAGAGGGAGAGGTTCTGAGATGGATAGAGAGGGAAAGAAGAAAGGAGAGAGAAGAGAGCAGGACCTGTGTGTCTCCAATTGCATAAAGCCCTTTAACAATGGCTTTGCAGATAACATTTTCTTGGAGAGTTACAGGTGTGTTTCACACAAAATGATCATAGGGTTGCAAATGAGGAGTCATGGGTTCTAAATTCTAACCTAACTCCTCATGCGGTGTGTCCTCTGGGCCGCTCAGTCTCTAGGGAATTAAGCTGAATGTGTCCAGTGGAGGTTTGAAGACACGCTTTTCCACCACTCGCCACCGCAGAGTGAAAGAATTTCTTTTCATCTATAGATTCCTGCTTCTCCCCTCAGTCTGGGGTTGTTCTTTACTGAGGAAAACTGAAAATGTTTGGTCAGCACCAAGAAGACAGTCTATCCAAAGTCTCCTCTGAGCTCTAGGAGTTATTACAGTGTGTAAACACTTTAACTGACCGCACCACATGCAAAAACAGCTTTCCCCTCTCTTTAGCCTTCTGCCCTGGAGGAAAGTGATCTTTGGGACATATATGAGAACAAGCTAATATGTATTGAGCCTCCCAGGGTCAGCTTTAAAAATGGGAAGTGTGGCTGTATCCCTGGCCAGGTCTGGTTAAAATGGAGACATTGCCAGTCTGGACTTGATGGAGACAATTTCACTCTGCAGAGAAGATAAAGTTGCAAAATTACCAATTAAGTATGTCAAATCTTTTAAAACTGGCTTTCCAAACTCATATCCTTAGGCACATAGGAGGCTGGCAGGCCCCAGCCCAGCCCCTGCCCAAGGATGGTGCCAATATGCTTCCCTCAAGCTAGGAAGACAGAGCTGTCCCTCAAATGGTGGGTGCCCCAGACAGCCAGAGTTGGCTGTGACCTTCTGTCAAATCCCAGGGCATACTCCTCTCACCAGACATGCTACTGCAGAATAAGTATCCAGTATCCCCTGGCCCCCCACCTGCCAGTCTGGGTGGACCCCCCTCCCCCGGTTGCAGGTTGATCTTCACAGTAGGTAGGGAACAGACAGCCCACCTGCTTGATGTCAGCATCTGCGGGCGAGGCCCTGGGAAGAATGCACCGCTCCCAGCCTCGGCTCAGGTAATTAATCCCCACAACTGACAGGTGGCAACAGGCGGCCCTTTGGCTGGGGCTGTTGGGAAAAGGGCTGGGAGGAAAGATTTTTTTTTTCTTCAAACTATCAAGAGCACAATTCGTCCATGTCTGGCAGCTAGACGGCTGTGGCAGGAAGAGAGGTGGGGAGAGGTGAATAACTGCCAGGTGGCTGCGGGGCCAGTGTGGGGATCTGCTCCAGCCTGACCTCTGCTGCTTGGAGCAGGTAGATGATGGTGGCCTGAGATCTGCCTATGAGCTCGCTTGCAAAGCCCTCTGCTGTTGATAGAATCTGAAGATACAACAGCTCATACATTAATCAAGAAATTGGACTCTGACGTGATCTTGCCCATATAATTCCGGAAGTCAGTGGGAAGGTAGAGGACTTTGTACTCTTGATTTCCCGTTCCTAATTCCAGAAAGTAGTAGAGAAAAGTATGGCTTGATTTATCCGGAAGCATAAGTAGTTGCTTCTTGATTGATACTTTTGTTTTTGTTTGTTTGTTTGTTTTGTTTCTGTTTTCTTTTAAGGAGGGTGTTGAGACATGGTTTCTCTCTGTAGCCCTGGTTGTCCTGGAATTCACTCTGTAGATCAGGCTGGCCTCAAGCTCAGAGAGATTTACCCTGTCTCTGCCTCCTGAGTGCTGAGATTACAAGTGTGGGCCACCACTGGCCAATCCCAGCACTCAGGAGGCAGAGACAGATGGATCTCTGTGAGTCTGAGGCAAGCCTGGTCTACAGAGTAAGTCCCAGAAGAGCCAGGGCTACAGAGATATTTTGGGTTTCAACAAAACTTCTGCATATTCCCTCTGCTACACACCCCAAAGTCACATACTCACTGCCCCATTTTCCTTTCTGGTGTTTTGGTAAACTGTCCACCATAGAGCATTCACCATCCTCAATTTTGCTTAGAACGTAAAAATCAAACAAACACATAACAAACATTACAGATTCGAATGTTTTAGTATTTCTCCAATGAGTTTTTAGAGAATACAATTCATAGTTTTATATATATATATACATATATATATTAACTCATACAACTTTTTGACTGTTATTCATTATATTTTTCCCCAGATCACGTCTGTTTGGCTCTCTGAGTTCAACTCTTTTGTACATTAGTAAACCAGATGCTGGGATTAAGTTTCTAAAACTGCTAATGGAAATTTACAGCTTGTAATGTACATCCCCCCTGCCTTCTAGCTCATTCTGCCGCATATTAATCTCTACCTTATCCCACCACTTGCCAACACTTCATTTTGTCCTCTCTCAACATCACATGTGTAGCATGATTTTCTTTTTCAATAAATTCCAATTATGACTTTATCACATTCTTACCATTATAAAGGTCAATTAGATGAGGTCATTTTCAAGGATACAGTTTAGAAAAAGTCAAACAAATTGTCACTGAATGCTTCAAGATAGCACTAAAATGTTTGAAGATGGATTTCAAACTTGCTTTAGGACTATCTTAAAGCATTTAGTGACAAATTTGGGTTGCATGGATGTGGCCTCTTCTGACACTACTTTTTTTGTGTGTGTTCTTTGTGTTATTGGAGGCGTCACAGAACACATTTGACCTCTTGCATTCTTTTGGGCTCTCTTCAAAGTGGAACTATAAATCAGACATTCATCTTACATTTCCTCTTGGGTTCACCTTTGGGTTATTTGTAAATTCTGACAATTTTCTCTCCTAATTTCGAATCAATTCATAATTCATGGAATAAGATAAGACCAATATGTTTATTGATCTATTTAGATATGTGTGAGTTTTCTTCTCCTCTTCTTCAGACTCAGGCATGTTCTCTTTGTAGGTGAATTGCTCCAAATGTTAATAAGTGAAGGATACATTTTTTGTGCAGGTTGCCTCCTGATGGGTAATGATGTTCATGGTGTTACACTCAAAGAGACTGTTAGAATATTTCCTTGTAGCAAAATAGCCTGGCACATGTAGGTTGGTCTGGGATTAAGGCTGTGTAGGACATCTCTGACATTGTCTGTACATTTGTTCCCTTAGGAAGGGGTAATGTGATGAGGTGGGCTACACACGTAGTGATTAATCCTTGCACGAAACTTCATTCCTTCCATATTGAATTTAACGTGTTGTATTTTTCCTGGGAAATGATGAAAGAGTTAAGTTGTAATTTGTTTTGTGTTGTCTTGATATAGTGGGGAGGGCAGGTCGTGGTTGTAGGAAAGGAAGCTACTGAAAACATATGCAGGTGTGTGCTGATATTAGCTGGCATTTCTATGCACTGTGGTACCGAATTACCAGTCTAGCAGCCAAAAGTGTGTAATATAGTATGTCACTGAGGCAGGTGGTGGCAGTGGGGTCCTCACCACTGGAATGCTTTTCTGGCCCTCACTTCTATTTGCAACATATTATTAGCAAAGGCGCTGAATCTGCCCTTGTTTCACCAAATCCCTTGGAATAATTTTATTTGAACATGATATTTGGCTTTAAGCAGATCTCAATATGCCAAACCTTTCCCCCTCTTTCCCAAAGCAAAACAAAACTTTAGCAAAGCTTCCTTTTCCATTTGGTCAGGGAGATTGTATAGCATGAGAGAATTTAGCTCAGCCTCCAGCTATCCAGCCCTCCTCTTCCAAGCCACTGAAAAATGATTTGTTCATGTTGATAATTTAAACTAACTCTAATGCTTGTCTATGGGGAATTTGGTTGAGATCTAAAATGAAATTAGGCTCTTCATTCTTGACCAAGAGCCAGTGCTTTCTTAGCATGAACAGGGATTAGAATTAAATTTGCCTACCCGTGTACCTACACGCATGCTGAAACCTATTCTTTTATGTGTTTCTAAAGAAAGATTATGCCAACATTTTATCTCATGTGGAAAAGTCCCTTGAGCAGTGTGAACCTGAGGACAGTGTTTCTCTGAGATTTATATGCTAAATCTAACATATGCTAAATTATAACATATTTAAAATAGAATAACCACAATAACCACTGCCAGGCCTGTCCAAACCACTGCCTTCATCCAACCCAACAAAATTTATAAGCATCTTTAAAATACCAGGCTATTACTTTAAGAAATGTTTAGAATCACTTGTACAGGTCTCAGGCACGAGCTTTGCGCATGAGAATACATAGTCCCAGTGTCAGGACTATCTATGTTTGGGATGGCAAGATAGCTTAGTGGGTAGAGACACCACCTGTTCAAACTGTGACCTAAGTTCTGTCCCCTATATCCATGCAAATGAGGAAGGACAGAATTGATTCCATGAGGTTATCCTTTGCATGCATACTGTGGTACATACAGGGAGAGTTCCATATAGACATCATAAACAAACAACAACAAGAACAACAATTGAGTGGGCATCTGTGCAATATCATGTCACCAAGTCCCGTTATTTCTCCAAGTGGGTGATGAACTCAGGGTCTCTGGCCATCACGTGACTCGCCTGCGCCTACTTAATGCACCACATGTTTGTAATTTTTTTTGGTGAAGTCAATAGCTTTTACCTTTGGTACCAAATTATTTCAAATGTGCTTCCCCACATCTTCTCTCTCATAGCTTTCAATTGTCGGATTTCACGTTGAGTAAGACCCTTATGGAGAGCCTCACCTAGGTATGCCACCAGATCAGTAGAAAGAAGCTTATTCATCAGGTCCTGGGGCTTGGGGAGAGGCTCTTCAGTGAGTGGTAGACATAGTAAGTTATGGTTACCGCTGAGTCCAGTCTGAAAATATGCTTATATTTAGGGAATAAAAGTGCAGTTCCTAGCAGAAAAAAAAAAAAAGGAGCCATGACACCAAAGCTAACAGCATTGTCCTCATAACCCTGCTGAAAATTGATGTTTTTTAAAAATATGATCTCTCAGCAACCTGATAGTTTCTGTAGCCATGTGCTTTTGTACTGTGTATTTACTTAAATTCATTCTTATCAGATGGAACAGTTCAACCCTGGGCCTCTGCTCTAAAGCCCTATGGTACCCCAGGAAGACCATTGGTCTGCAAGCCAAAGTCTGCCTGCCAAGGTCTCCTCTCTGGAGCATCCACTTCTCTTCTGTAGACCTAGTAGCTAAACCAAATAATCTGATGCTGTTGCTCAAAACTTCTTCCTGAGCTGACTTTCTATGAAAACCTTAGCAAAGTTATCTGAAGCTCAAAGTGTCTTGAGGTAGGGTGGCCTAGGGGTGGAAACAGAATCAGAGACTGGCCTTAAAGATGCCATGCTGATTTCCCTATGGGAACTCTGTAACTAGCATATATGTTATGAAAGTACTCCCTTATAAAAGTGGGGGCATCTGAGTTTACTCCCTGACTTCATGGATTAGCTTTAGAATGCCTTCAATGCCCTCCTGATGGAATGGACCATCATTTTTACCTTTGTTCCCTCTGCTCTTTCTTCAGAATTTCTATTAAAAATTGTATAATTAATTTAATACCCATGCTTCCTTTGAACTTCTTGATGGGAAAGGTTATTGCTACAAGACTGAACCTGATGCAGAGAATGTGCTTAATCCATATTTGTTGAACTAATGAATAAGCTTTCCCTCACTATGGCTATTTTATATCTGAAAATTAAAGGGAAAAGAAAGTTTGGACAAAACGCTCTGTAATATTTCTGGGCTTTGGCATATTCTGTATTCTGTGGCTTTAGAAATCACAGGTCTGTGGCAGTTTTTTACAGGTTACTGATGCTCGTTTGACCTGTACAGAAGGAAAATATAAATTAGGGTCTAGAGACTTACCTCAGAGAAAAGATCAAGTGCCTGGTTTTTATCCTCAGCACAAAAAATATATATAGTGTGTTAGTCATTTTAACTGTTACTGTTATCAAACATCTGACAGAGACATTTTACAGAAGAGAGATTAATTCATAGTTTCAGAGGTTTCCCTCCATCATGGCAGGTAACGCGTAGTGGAACCTCTACCTCATAGCGGGCAGGAAACAGCGTATCTGTGATAGGAAAGGGCAGCACAAGATACAGCCAGCCCCCGCAAGGTCACAACCCCAGTGACCTCATTCTTCCAAACACATCCTACCTTCCACACTGCCACGTCTCCCGATGGTCTACTCCGATTTCAAATCCCTCAGCTCCTTAAGCCTTCTTTAGATCAGAGCCTTCTTGTTCTAACAATGTTTAGCAATGTCCTCACCAGAAGCTGAGGTGTGAGTTACAAATCTAGGAGTTTCTCAATCTGGTCAAATTAACAATTAAAATTAAGCATCATATTAAGAGGTATTTTTTGTTGGCCTGTTTTTTGGACAGAGTACTTGTGTGTCTCGGTCTGGCTTAAAATTGCCACCCACCTGCTTCTATCTCCTGAGAGTCAGGAATATAGCTATGTATTACTTAGCTCATCAGGACACACTTTAAAGATGAAAAGCAGAAAAAGCAACTGAGTCAAGATATCCAAGTAGTTATCAACCTTTTTGCATTTTATGTTGCTTCACATTTTTTCATTAAGTAAAATATTACAGATAAAGTAAAAATTTCCCCTTCTATAGTATCTCATCTCCCTCTCTCTCTTTTCAGTTGCTAACTGAATTAATTATGTTTGAGAGTAGGAACATGGATGGAGTTGCTTGAATAAGTGGTAGATAGAAAAAAATAGAACTGCATGTCCTGATGCATTTAAATCAGCTTTGATGATGTGTTTGCTGGTGGCTTGAATATGGGTAAGAGAGAGAAGGAAGTAAATGCAGTCAGTGAAAATTAAAAAGAAAACATTTGCAGTGGGAGTTACCTTAAAGACACTAAAGAATAAGTTGCCGCCCAACAACAGCTTTTCAGGCAGAAAGTCTCAAGAAGCCAAATTAGGGCAGAGAAAATGGAGTGAAAAAGGTGGGCTGATAGAAGAAAACATTTGGGCTTAATAAAGTACACTCTTCTTGTCTTCCTCATAAAAGATACACATAGAGCATCAGGAAATGTTATTATTTAGAACAAACGATGCTAACAAAACAATACCAGTTATTTCCACCCTTTCTAAAATCAAACTGAATGCATGATCTGCTTTACCATAGGGCTCCTGATATTCAGTAGGCAACCAAGACCTTGCTCAGTCAATGGGGTTAGCGACGAACAGGTCAAAGCTAGATTTAATGCTGTTGAATAAAATAAAATAACATAAGGTGACATTGGCATTAAAAAAAGCAGTTTTGTTGTGAAAGAGAAACGGATCCAGTTCCAAAGCCAGGAAACAGACTCTTGTCTGGCAAACAATTATGGGCAACAATTACTGGATTAGAAGTCAAAAGACCAGGTTTAAGTCCTGCCTCTTCTGTTTATCCCCTGTGTCTTTATGCTGTCTTGAAAGCTTTCACAAATAGAAAAACATAAAAAGAGACACAACCATTAGCTTTGACTATGTCTTGATTATTCCTGGTTAACAGTGAAAGCAAATTCTGGGTCTGGAGGGTAAAACCAAAGTTAACTAAAGAGAACCAATTTAAATAGTGAAAGAAAATATATCTTAGGAATTCTTAAGAAAAAAAAATATAGGTACTAAAACGTAAGAAAAAAAAAAAAACAACGCCAGAACAGCAGACTGAGATGGAAGGTGCCAGTTAAAATGGTTGTAAATGGTGTAAAGAATGACATTATTTGAAATGCAGAAGAGTTAGATCAGTATCTGAAGTATAACACCATAAAACTCACCGTGGGAAACCCTAAACACAGTGGCAAACACAACAGAGAGGCTCTCTCAAAATACAAACAAAGGGAAAAGATGTTTTATTTTAAGTCACAGCTCATTGAGATAATACAATGAGCTGTGACTTAAAAATGGAATGGTAGATGTTAATAAGATGGAATAAAAACAAGACTTATCATGATTTTAAGTTAAAGCAAATACATGATACATTAAATCAGTGGGGTTTTTTTTATGTTTCCAGTTTATTTAAATGAATATGTACAAGAAAAGAAGATGTCTCAGAGCCTAGTGGCAGGTCGCTCTGGCCTAGAAAATTATTCTGGGGAAGAAGCAAAACTATATTTGCAGTTGACATGGCTGTCTGTGCAGAAAATTGTGAGCAGCTAGGACTAATCACTAAAATTAGCAAGGTCCCACAGTAGGTGGTCAACACAGAAAAATCAGTTATCTAAGAAAAGAATAAATTCATGTCTTCACAATAAATTATGTATATAATTTATCCATAGTAGAGAAAACTGGAAATGAGGAAATGATAAACAGCAGAGTTTCCCTGCTAGATAAAATAGAATGCTGACCTATGGAAAAACGTATGCACAGTTTTTAAAAGTATCATTGCAGGACATTAGGTAGTCTATCTGCCCATTTGTATGGCATTTTACAAAGCTGAAACGATAGCAAAAAGCAAGCAGATGGTTGCTTGGGGCCAAGTGTTTGGGTGAGGGTAATAGCAGAGTCAAAGATTCTCTGAGAAGAGACAGGAACTATTCTCTATTTGGAATGTGACTGTGATTATGCAACTCTGCACCTTTTTCAAAAGTCACCAACTTAACCACTTTAAAACTGCTACAGTTTACAGAAAATTATATATCTGTAAAGCTGATTAAAACAAAAGAGATCTACATGCACAAATAATTTAAAAAAGCATCAGTTAGACTTTAGAGTTAAAAAACCTCAAGCTAGGGTTGAAGAAGAAATTAAAGATGGATTTTGGAAATCAGAGAAAAAAAATAATATTGAAAACACTCTAGGTGTCCAAATGGCAGTCTCTGCTGATGTGAGTCACCAAGGTGTTTAAAATTATTGATGTGAATCCACATCCCATTTTTGCTCTCTTGTATAAAGCTGGAAGAGACGGCGAGGCTATTTGGTAAGGGATAAAGAGGTGGCCAAGTCTAAGGAATTATTAATACATGATAGGGTAGAGAGACTGAATTTAGATCTGGAAAATCATAGAAAACCATAATGTCATCCTAGAGCAAATTTGCCAACAGTAAAGGAAATGGAGTGATCGAGACTTGGCTTTGCAAAGAAGGATCCTGCCATCGCACTTCATTCCTCCAGTTTCTGTGTCACAGGCCTGGTGGGTTAACCAGAAATCATCAAGAGAATGCATCTGGGCCCTGGTCAAATATTTTGATTTAGTCGAATAGGAAACACTCATTGCCAGCCCTGGAGACCATGGAAAGGTACCATCCCAGATACAGGGCTATCTGGAGATCTCTAAATTGCCCTGGCATGACACAGAGAACAAAGGGGAAAACAGAGTGTACCAGATGGTAAATAGCACACTTGAATTGTAGAGATGGATGGATGGATGATATGTTTAAAGAGTTTGTTTTGAAAAGTTTGGATCAGAGGCTGAAGAGATGGCTTGGGGGCTTTGTAGCTAAGAGGACATGTTGCTCTTGCCGAGGACCTGGATTTTGGTTCCTTCAACACATAGGGTAGCTCACAGCCATCTGTAAGTCATTTTAGGGGAATCAAACCGAGGGCCTCTTCTGTTTTCTACAGGCACCAGTCATGAACACGATACACATACGTATGTACAGAAAAAACACATTCATACACATAAAAATAAATAAATGTATAAATAAATAGACAGATAAATAAGTTTGAATTAGTAAAACACGAGCTGAGAAAAGTGCAGTAAGGAAGAGCCAGGCTTTAGAAGGACCAGAGGTAGGTAGGCTAAATTACAAAGGCCCTTACAGAATCCTTAGCAAGCCATGCTGGAAAGCAATTGCTTACCCTTGCATTCCTCAGAGCCTTACTGACCAACAATATTGATGGAAAGCCCAGGTCGCCTTCCTCCTAGCCCATTGTTTTTTTGTTTTTGTTTTTGTTTTTTTCCAAAACTGTAACTTGCTTTCTTTATGCAAGCACCAGTCAATAAAAAATAGAGTAATTCCATGTTTAGCAAGACTCTTTTGAGCTCCATGCTGTCCCACCAACAATTGTATACATTTGAAGTTCATTCTTAAAAGAGCCCCAATGCTGTAAATTAGGAGCACATAAAAGTCTAACTTCCCCTTTCATAAGAGAATAGAAAGATGAGCTTCTGTTAAAGGAAAAAGACATGGAGCTATGCAATGCTTCTGTATCCACAGGCAAAGTCTCCCTGTGCCTTAATTTTGTTATCTATGAAATAAATGATGATGACGACGATAATAGAGGTGCATTATCTGTTAGCTGCAATTCTGAATCCAAATAGCTCTAAAAACCAAACATGGTTCTCTTCCCTTACGATTTTCTAAGTGTGCAGCATTGTCAACTGTTGGCTAAATCCAACCCAAACTAGGAGGCTTAGAAGTCATTCCCTGGTCAGTGCGGATGATCGTGGGTGCTGCAGAAGTGTTGGCGTTGGTCATGGAGTGCAGACCTCATTGCTTGTGGCGGGTGTTCATGCTAAACGCCTCATGAACTTTCTTCCCTTTGTAATACCTCAACACTCTGGGTACTGAATCGCCTGACCCCAGGGCTCAGATAAGAGACCAGTAATCCCATCCTCACAGTTTTGAGAGAAGATTCACTTTCTAATAACAGCACTCATCATTTAAAGTCAGCAGCTAGACTGCCCACCTGCCTCCCCAAAGATGAATAAGGATTTATGTTTGATGAGGCCTCCTTCCTTCCTTCCTTCCTTCCTTCCTTCCTTCCTTCCTTCCTTCC
>NW_026596064.1:5888282-5911909 GCF_907164565.1 Psammomys obesus
TCCTTCCTTCCTTCCTTCCTTCCTTCCTTCCTTCCTTCCTTCCTTCCTTCCTTCGGCTGGCCGCAAACTCACTAGGTAGTTAAGGATGACTTTGAAGTCTTCCTCATCTTACCCATGACTCCATATCCAGCTTCTATGGTGCTAGGGAGTTTATCTAGACAAGCTCTGTCACCTGACATGGACCCCAGCCTTGAAACCTTTTCTTAGTACTTTTTTTGGCTACTTTAGTCTTTGCAGCTTGGTTTATAGTATATTAATTACTGCAGTGGATTGCCACTCTTAGGAAGCTGTCCTATTCTGAACATTTGCTCTTTTTTCTTCCAGTCCTTACCTGCTTAGAAGGAGACCTTGGTTACCTTCATTTGTTAGTTGACAGACTTGTTTTTCAGTCATGTGTCCTAAGGCTCTTTTTGTTTTCTGAAACGCACTAAATGACTACATAAAGTCTTCTTGCAACCAAAACACAAATAAATACGCTGACTTCTTTTGAGCTCTCCAAAGAAATAAGTTCTTACTGTGCCCAAACAGGACCTTTCTGTAAAGTCATCATTTAAGAACCCAAGAGCAAAAAAATATTCATGTGTATTTCATTCAGCATTTCCCAAGAAGAAACTTATTTCTGTGGTTGATTTTTGGCAAGCTTCCTTTACTTCAAGCAATGAAAAACCCTTTTGCTGTGTGTAATCCATAGCCTGTGGGCATGAAGGACTGATTTTGCAATACCCTCTTAGCACTAGGAAATTTTAACTGAAAGTTTCATATGCTGAAATACTCAGAATAAATATTGTTTCAAAAGGAAGCAAGACAGCCAGTTTAAATGGGATTTTTTTTTCTTTTGGTGGGTGTTGTCCTTTGGCTAGATTTTGGGTGGGTCATATAAAAAATGAACTTCTCTGTGATTTTGGCTCTGTCCTTCTGTCTCCTGTCATCTGGGAGGAGGATGCCGCCAGCTTAGGGCGACAACCCAAGGTGTTTATGCTCTGTTTGGGTATGTGTTACTAGGTACCCACTCTTGGCTGTGATTTCTACAGCCTGGGTGATTTTACCTCAGCATTGGAGTGAGCAGGAATGCAACAACAGGGCATCGATATGGGAGCTAGGTTGATAAGGTTAACATAAACTGAGGATCAGAAAAAAAAAGAAAAGCAGTTTTGCTCTGATTCGGAGGTAGCAAAAGGCGGCAAGGCAGGGTAGGGCATTTCCTTCTTAGGCCTTTGGCATTTTTCACCATATTTTGCCAGTTCTAAATCATCTTAACAGGAAGCATATCCTCCCTGAAGAAAAAAAAAATGCATAGGAAGGAAAAACTTACTAGGGGCTGGACAGATCTGCATGGCTGTATCAGCTCCATTTGGAGCTGTGACTAGCTTGCTTCCTGCTGGCCCTCTGGGTCAGAGGACCAAAGACTGTCTTCAGGTTTCTGTGTGTGGTCTCTCTGCAGAACTAGACAGTAGGTAGTGAACTTAGGAGAGCTCGTGTTTAAAGGCACAGCATTTAGCTCTGGATTCCAGACAAAATCTTCTCAGTCTTTGCCAGACCCCCCATCTTAAAGACAAGTTCCATAAACTCTAATTCCTATGAATCTCTTAGAAGGACAAGGGAAATTATAGTCTGCTAACCATAAAGCTTGAAACATTGTTTCCTGTTTCTGGTAACCTGTGAAGTTGTTTGTGGTGTTATTATGCTCAAGTTGTTTTTTTTTTTCCCTAGAGTTTCATACAATGTTTTAACCATATTCACTAACCTGCTCCATCTCCTTCCAGATCTAACCTCTCCTCCTTACCCACCAAATTTCCTGTGCTCTTTCTCTCTCCCTTTCTAGCCCATGAAGTCCAATTTGTACAGACCAAGTATACTTGAGTGTGGAGCCTACGAGCCTGATCCACCTACCAGAGGTCATGCCCTTAAAGAAAACTGATTCTCTCTTTCCCAGAAACTGCCACTTGCCAACATTTTGGGCCTTTTGAAAAAGTCAATTATTTTCAAAACCACTGTGAACTTAAATTTTCTCATCCTAAAGACAGGGGGGAGAAAAGACCAGGCATTGTGGTACGGTGTTATACCTAGCACTTGGGAGATAGAGTCAGGCAGATCTCTGTGAGTTCCAAGCTAGCCTGCAAGTGACATATAGTGAGACTTTGTTAAAAACAAATGAACAACAAGAACAAAACACAGCAGAGAGAGAGAGAAAGAGAGAGAGAAAATACTCAGGAAATAACAGTATAAATGCACTATGTTTTGGAAACAAAATTTTAAGGTAGCAAATATTATCAATTTATAATATTCATATTATATATATAATATAATTGATAAATACAGCTTTCTATTACAAACTTGCCACATTTGTAGTAGCCAGAACTTAGCGTGTGGCTAGAAAATCTTTCAGGAGTGGTTGTGTTTGTTATTATTATTATGGTTTGATTTGTAGTAATATCTCATATTGGTTTCTCTCCCTTCTGCCTATGGGCCCCTCTCTTCTCCTAAGCAGTATTCCACCGAATTGAAGAAGCTGTACTGCCAAATTGCAAAGACATGCCCCATCCAGATCAAGGTGATGACCCCACCCCCACAGGGCGCTGTCATCCGTGCCATGCCTGTCTACAAGAAAGCTGAGCATGTCACTGAGGTTGTGAAACGGTGCCCTAACCATGAGCTGAGCCGCGAGTTCAATGAGGGTAAGAACAGTGGGATTCTGGGATTCTATTACTGTCCCATCAAACTCCTTGATGGTAAAGATGGTGGTTCTGATTCCAGACTAAGAATAATAGTAAATAAATTCATGGCTTTCCCAGTCACTGAACTACTTATGAATTTACTCTTCCAAATGAGAGGTTATAAGCAGAATAGCACTGTAGTCATACTGTGGCTATCGTATGCTTTGAATTGGGTGCCTTTCAAATTTAGAGGAATTGAAGGCTGCGAAGACCAAAAGAAGGAACATAAGAGAACTAATGTAATGAACAAATAGAAAAGTGAGAAGAGAAAGGAGAATAAAAATTGAGAAGGCAAACAATCGGTAAGAGGAATAAAAAGGTACAGAGCAAATGGATAATGAAAACAACAACAACAAAAAAAAAAACGAGTTATCCACAAGGAGTCTTTGGGACTCCTTTTAAGTCCTGTGTCCTTGTGTAATCTATACCTCTATTCTGAGTCCTGCATCCAACAACAGTATTATAGAAGAAGTGAGTGTTCTCAAGGGTTCACATGGATTTGGCATTATGGTTTCATAAAGGTAAAGCAAAAAGTACCAGAAGATAGAAAGGGTTCAGGGTTAGAACACTTCATTGAGAATACTGCAAGAGTAAATGTTGGGAGGTAGTTGGAATATATGAATATAGGGCATGGAAGAGTTTGCATGAAAATTTCATGGAGAAAGAAGGAGGATGGATAAAGACTTGGAACACAGTTGAACACTTCAAACTGATTCACACATTAATTTTTAGTTTTGCCTACATGGCTACATTATCCACATTTCTGTGTCTTGCTTTGTGCTTCATATATAACATGAAAAAAATGTCCCATATATACAGGATTCATCCTCAGTTTGCCTAAACATCTGTATTCCATCAAAATGACAATATTTTGAAGGTTTTCTTAATTTTTCACACAATGTTGTTCTAATCAAAATAAATAGTGCTGCAGAGACTATGTTGATATTCTTAGCTTTTTACTTTTATTGAATAGTTTTCATACTGGAACTTCATAGCCAAAGGGTAAAAACAGCTTTATGATCCCTAAGTCTCAGAATACTTTCTTTTGGAGTGTTGCCAAACATCGCAATTTTATGACTGTGCCTGGGATTTTTGTAAAATCGGCTCCCTTTTCTTGACTCCAACCAGTGACTCTTCCAACATAGTAAAGCCAGAAAGCCAGAGAGGTTCTTATCTTTAAAACTAAATCTAGATCTAAAGATGGATAGGAGAGAGAAAATTCAAAAAGGAGCTCAGGCTCACCACCTTCTGGTATTCAGTTTGTCTTTTCTTCAGTGCTAGGGCTTGAATTCAGGGCCTTGACTGTGGTAGGCATGTGTGCTATCACTGAGCCCCATGCGCAGACATTTTCCTCTATTTCTCATTTAGTTGTTTTGCCGGTCAAAGTCTTAGACTGTGCTTTCTTGTTTGCTTGTTTTCCGTTGCACAAGGAGACTAGGAAAGTTCTATGCAGTGGAGGAAGTCAGTGACATGGCATTGAGTTGCGTGAAAGCTTGGATGCTTTTATCCTTGAGCTGCAGAGCCTAGAACCGTCCCCCAGTCACTGATCATCATAAAGCTCTTTGTGTCCATGTGAAATGTCAGACACTGGTAGCAAGGTCTGTCCTTTTCTCAAGAATGAATGTTTCCTTTAAGGCACGGATGGTTTCTTAGGCCACTGTCATTCTTTCCATGCCATTTTATGTCATAGTCTTTATGATGAGGGTGAATAAACTATTTCGTCTTTTTTCTGACCCACAGGACAGATTGCTCCTCCTAGTCATTTGATTCGAGTAGAAGGAAACAGCCATGCCCAGTATGTAGAAGACCCTATCACGGGAAGGCAGAGTGTGCTGGTCCCTTATGAGCCACCACAGGTAAGCAAACAGGGCAGAGGTAGACCTGCAGCTGGGCTAGCAGGCCAGTGGAGATAGCACACATTCAGCAACATACGGGACCTAACATTTTGTTGTTGTGTTCACCCTTGTCTCAAATACTTCTGAAACATTCTCTTAATATCTCTTTTTCCCGTGTTACCCCTCTAAAGATCCTACATGCGGGCTGGAAAGATGGCTCAGCAGTTAAGAGTCCTTGCTTTTCCAAAGTTCAGTTTCCAACTCCACCCCCAAAACACACATGATTCCTCACAATTGCCTGTAACTCCAGTTCCAGAGGATCTGATGTCCTCTTTGTCCTGTGGGGGTACAACAGGTACATGCCCCACCACACCACACAGACAAAACACCCATATACATTTTTTCAAAAAAAAAAAAAAATAGGCCTCTCTTTAAAGTCGTAGAGTGTGTACTGAATCAGCTTGGTAACTGGGCTCTACCCACACCACCCGGAGAGTGATGCTTGTAAGCCCGTTTGATATGAAGCATGGTTTTGCCCAGATGACAGAGAATTGATAGTACAGGTAAGCGAATGCTAGATGTGCTGTGTATTTTTTTTTATAGTTGACTATAAATGGGAGAAGCTGCAGCAATATTTAGCCAGAGTTTGCCTGAACAGGCGGAGCATTTGTAAATGTATCGTGCAAAGCACAATAATAGAGTCGCGGGGAGTATACAGTAGCAGAAAGACTACAGGAGTAACAAAGCCAGTCTACTGGGGTTAACTGGGGTTGACTGGTTATGGGCTCTTTGGCGTGTAGGTCATCCTCTCTGGCCTTTACATGCCTTGTGCATAAATGAACGATTTAAGTCATCTAATTCTGAGGGTGTTTTAGCTCCAAGATATTCCTCACGAAAATGTACGTTCAGACCTATGCAATATTGTTTTATCTTCAAAAGGAAAATATTGCTGGAGAATTGCTGCCAGTTTTGGCATTTTAAGAAAAAGAAAAGCTCCCCTTTTCTACAGATATCAGTGTGGTATAGACTGAAGTGAGTTATTTGGGTCAGCTTGCAAAAGAATGGGGTCAAAAAGCAAAGAGCCCAGTGTGACCCACCTCGCCCTTGTTGCTCCAGTGTTGGAAACGTTAGTTTGAAGCTTTCTGTATGTCAAGATAAAGAGGGCTCTCTAGTGGAGTTTACGATATCCTTTCCTAGAAGGAAACATGCCCTTAGAAGCTGGGTTCGTGAGGGCAGACCTGAGAACAAAAGCATCAGTTGACACCATCATTGGCCTAAGTCACATCATCTGTGTGTTTCTTTTTCTCCTGGGTCAGGTTGGCACCGAATTCACAACAGTCCTGTACAATTTCATGTGTAACAGCAGCTGTGTCGGAGGAATGAACCGCCGTCCAATTTTAATCATCGTTACCTTGGAAACCAGAGAGTAAGTGGCATGTGCAGAACTGTACTTAAAAGCAACCACAGGCAGAGAGCAAAATAGAAAATCCATGTGTCCTTTGGATGCGCACTGAGAAGGCCCAGAGTCAGTGCTTTGTGCTGCAAATCCACTGTAAACACTGAAAGATCTGAGAAAGTGGAGACAGAGAAGTGTGGGTCAGAGGAGCTGGCAGGGGGGTTGGGTGGGTGGGTGGAGCCAAGGGGGCATGTAAAGTCACTTCAGACCTGAATTCTTGACATTTGACTGGAATTGTTTCTGATAGACAGTGTTTGTTTTCATGTGGCCCCAAGGTATTTAACAGTTTGCTTGAGACGTCTGAGCTACCCAAGGGGATTTTATCCAGGGACATGCCCCTGGCTTAACTCAGGTTTCCTTCAAAATATGTAGCTAAATACAGCTGTTTGGCTAATGGCTCAGAGGTTCCTTTGCCGAACAAATGGAATGTTCTTTATTCATGTTGCTTGTGGCACGCAAGCACATTCCTGCTCTGCCAGGTGCTCTCAGTCCTTCCTCTGAGCAGCCATGCTAAATGATGAGGGTGCACATAGGATAGCCGACATCATTAAAAAATAGCGGGAGAACCCCAGGGGACCTTGACACCTGTAGCGCCAACCAGTTATTCTTCTCGAATTTCCAGTGGGCAAGTCCTGGGCCGACGGTGCTTTGAGGCCCGGATCTGTGCTTGCCCAGGAAGAGACAGGAAGGCAGATGAAGACAGCATCAGAAAGCAGCAAGTGTCGGACAGCGCAAAGAACGGTGATGGTACGAAGCGCCGTAAGTAGATGTAGTGGCCAGATGGGGCAGGGTCAAGACTTCTCCAGATGTAGGAGGGCTTTGTGAGGTAATATTAGGAAGGCTGTGTGAGGAAAACTATGAGGTTCCGCAGTGAGTGTGAGCAAAGGTCTTAGAGCAAGTAAGAATATGGCTAGAGACTGCTAGAGACTGCACTGGACCGCAGAGCACACTAAAGCTTGCCTAAGCTATATATCCTGGGTAGGAGACCTTAGTATTAGGTTCCTCAGAATCTGAATCTGACACCAGTAGCATCAGCAACATCTGGAAACTCGGCATCCTCTCTCTGGACCTGCTACATCAGAAACGTCCAGTATTTTGTTTTGTAAGCCCTCTTCTTGGGTCAAATGTTCCCCAAAGCTGCAGGTGACAATTTATCTTTCAGCTATTCAGCATGAGGCTAAAGCACTGCCAGTTCTCCTCGGGGCTTTAAGGAACAGCGCCATCTGAGAACATATTTCCTCAGGCATAGTCCAGGGATATGCAGATTTAGTCTTACTGAACCTTGTCTTCACATGCTGACCAGAATGAGGCCTCAGCTACCTTATCATGTGTTCTTAAACTTGTATTCTAAGTCATTAAAAATTTTAATGGAATATTTCTAGAAACCTAGAGTACACAAGAATGGAAATGGAGATGCTCCCATTGGAAGGGGTTTGTGTGGCCCATGGTATATGACTTGCAGAGAATATTCTAGAAAGCACTTTGCATCAACATAAGCCTAATGGCACTGAAACAAGTTAGTTTGGGTTTTGGGTGGGAAACAAACAAACAAACAAAAAGGCTCCACTCTGTGCTCTCAACTGACCTGAAAATCTCTGCATGTATCAGGTAGGCTTTGAATTCACATCAACTCTCCTCCTTTAGTAGTCCATGTTCGAGAGTTCCAGGCCTAAACTTCCATGCATCGTCTTCAACAGATATTTTGAAGCCTATCATGCTGCCATCTTTTGTGAGAAGAGCTTAATCTTATTATCTATTAGTGTTCCGATGAATTCAAATTTAATTGTTCTTTAGGGGAGAACAATTGACTTGCAACTGTTGAGCATGAGTTCTTGTTTGTTTGTTTGTTTGTTTTGGATAGATTCTCTCTGTCTCCCGGATAACTCCTCATGTAGCTCAAACGTGTCACAGATTCATCTCCTCATTCCAGCTTCACTCTTGCACCTGCAGCTGCTTAGAGCAGTAGCACATCCTATCGTGGGAGTTCTATTACTAACAACTTAGTAATTTAAAGTAAGAACAGGATATCTGAATTTTGGTGAAAAGATCATTTTCACACCCTAGATCCTTTCTGATTAGAGAATCTAATTTAAAAACCTCAGTGATTCTTCACTTGTTAATTTCATTAATTCCCTTATTTTGCTTTTACCAACACAGTCCCTGTACCATGCACTTAACTCCTTAGGAGATGAATGATCTAAAGCATAAAACAGCTTTTCATAGAAAAAAAGCAGGCAGCAGGTATTCCAAATACCCCTCAGCATCCTGGGTTTGCCTTTCTGATTAACTTTTCTAGCTCTCTCCTACCTTTTTATTTTATATAAAAGCAATCAGTATCAATTAGATGGCACTTAGCTCAAACACCCTTCAACTCACAGGTTGCTGGGCTGTTTTCTGTTTAGCACGTACACTTAAATATCAGATTTGTTACATCAGCACTGCGGTAATTTCCCGGGATGAAACGTGTGTTTTCCTTCCTCCAGCGTTCCGTCAGAATACACACGGCATCCAGATGACCTCCATCAAGAAACGAAGATCGCCAGATGACGAACTGCTGTACTTACCGGTGAGTCACCCTCGAATTCTCACGGTTGCAGTTGCTTCATTTACCGTTCCTGGGATGCGCATTTATTAGATGGCCATCACCCCGTTACCTGGGGCAAGAGGGAAAGAACTCTCATTCAGCTGGAGCTGGAGCAACAAAGTTACATCGATGACATAGCTTGGTAACTTGTGAACAACAGCCATGTGTATCTTCCCAGTGCTGAAGGTTGGACATCCAAGACCAAGTTGCCCCTGGTCAGGTTCTTACCTCTGCTAAGATGCTGCCACTGTCTGCATATTGTTGTTCGCAGGATATAAACCTAGACAGCTCTCTGGGTAATCTTTTACAAGGACACTAATCCCGTCTACCAGGGCTCTACTTTCACAACCTAAATAACCTGCCAGTACTTTGGAATTTAGGATTTAAACATACGAAACAGAGACGGCAAACACATTCAATCATACTGGCAGAAAGAGGTGTAAAATGAAGCCAAGAGATGTTTCTTTTTAGATCCTGGAGCTATCCTGAACCTTGAAATATATTCTTATTGTGAGCCCTTCTGTTTGCTCTGCCATCCTATCAAAGCTACCCTCACAATAGGACATTGTCAGTCAAACATTGCAAGTCAATTCACATGTCATTACTTGTGAGCGATAAAACTTTTTGACAAGGCTTTGCCATTCCTCAATATTTGTCGAAAATAGTTCACAAAGTTGGTAACACAGCAATTAGCTGTTCATCTTTTGGGGTGCACTATGGTTATTTGACACATGTCAGCCTTAGTAACAGTCAACTCAGAGTCATCACCATGTCCATCTCTTTAAACACTAATCATTTCTGTGAGCAGGAAACACTTGTTTTTTTTTTTTTAGGGAGTGTTAAAAAGGAAACCAAGCAAGGCAGAATCCACAGTGTGAAAAGCCAGAAGGCTTGGCCCAGTTCTTATGTAAGACTATCCTTCACCTTCTGCGGGTCACTAATGAGGTCACTTGATTAGGCTATGGTTAGAGTTCACTGAGTTCTTACTACCTTGGGTCTTTGCCGTCTGATCAGCTCCTGCTGTTCTTCTTAGACTTTGTCAAATACTGGTGACCAATGTAACCCTGATGCCATGCAGGCTGATATAGGTGGCAGTGCCAGGAGCATCAGCTGAACTACTGCCCCGTGATTGGAGCTTCCGCTGCTCAGCAGGTTCAGGTGTGCATGCCTCCTTCCCAGCATTCACAGGCCCCAGAAAAATATGTCGGGAAACCTGCTGAGGTTCTTAGTCTTGTTCCTAAAGCTTGACTTAGAAACTGACTTGTGTCCTTTAGGTAAACATTACAGCTGCTAGTCTAACATTCCGTGAAAATCCAAGCGTACTGCTAGGAGGAGTCGCTGCACTGAACTGCATCTAAAAGTCAAGAAAAGTTAAAGTCAGGCTTATGGGACAAGAAAAAAATGGAATCAATTCATTTTAAGTGACCAATAGGCTGGATCCCGAGTAATTGTAAGGAAGTTTGGAACAAGTTTTCCTTCTACAGAGGGCATACATACTAGATAGGGTAGGGCTAAGGATCAATCTTGGAGAGCAGAGGCCCTAAATCAGGGTGGGCTTCTAGGACAAAAGAGATGAGAGCAGGGATAACAACAGCAGAGGAGAAACTGGCACACTCTTCTGTCTTCTGTGCTCAGGCCAATGACTAGGTACAGCAAATAAATGCATAAGATCTAGAATGCCTTGCATATTCACTCCCAGGGCCCCAAAATTCTCCAAGTACACTTCTGGCTCCATTCTAGCCCAACTATGTATCCTTGAGTAGGTGCATTTACCAATACTTAATCCTCAGACTATGAGAACTGACTGACTTCTGCCCAGTCTGCAGCTCTTCATCTTCTCGTTTTCTGGCTTTTACTTAGGTGAGAGGTCGCGAGACTTATGAAATGTTGCTGAAGATCAAAGAGTCCCTGGAGCTCATGCAGTACCTTCCCCAGCACACGATTGAAACTTACAGGCAACAGCAGCAGCAGCAGCACCAGCACTTACTTCAGAAACAGTGAGTGTGACCCTGTCCTTTCAGGAGGCATGAACGGGGGTGACTGTCGGCTGTTCATTTTCATCAGCAGTAGGCTAATGGCAGAAGCTGACATCCTGAGACTACATATAGTCCATAACAGTTTGGAAGAGCTCGTTTGGCACTTTTTCAGTATTCACTTTCTGTGTGTCTTGTAACCTTTCTTTGGGGAAATTTCACTTTTGATCTGTTATGAGCCCCATACTCATACTAATACCTACTAATGCTCTATTCTAACAACAGTGTCAATTTCAAAATCCTTCTCTCATCTCAGAGGATTGGCCTATGTATCTCTTAGATATACACAATTCTTTAGCTAAAGAATACCAAGGAGGTATGCCTACAAAGAGGTGAATTGCTTCCCTGATATGTTGACAAGGATTCTGAGACCTAGCTCTGTCCAGTGCAGGACACAGTGATAATCAAGTTTCTGTGTTTTAGTGTCTTTGCTCTGGACTGTCTTCCAGCAGTACACTTTCAAATAAAGGAGAAATATTTTACAACCTTCTTAGCATATGCATACAATCTATTCATATGTTAAGTTTTACCTTCCTACTTGGTGCTTTGATGATGTTAATTGTTTTGTGATGAAGAACAAGAAGAGAATAGTTTCTCTGAAAGAATGATAGAGTGGCCAATCAGAGCCCTGTTTATATTTATCTTTTAGTGCTTAAGTACAATCATTTGGAAGTTTAATGCATTATATTTTAGTATGGATGCTGCCAGGGCTACAGTAGGTAATGTCTAAACTACAGCTTTGATCCATTTGAGAAATTTCAAGTACTCAACCGTTCAAGAAAAAAAAAATCAAATGATAGCCAAAACTTCCTTGACTGAGAAATTATCTTTAAGTTACAGTGGTAATTTATTATAATAGTCATAAGGTTTGACTAAGAAAATCTTTAAAATAGAAATGCAAGTAAACAATAAATAATGGTTATTTCCTGAAACTGTCTTCTATTAAGGAAAGTATAATGAAAGGGGTTCCCACCTCCTTTGTTTTTAATCAATATCAATGTTGCTAACGAGGGTAGACAATAACTTTAATAGTCACAGGCAACTTCTGAGTGGTCAGCAGCAGAAGATTCAGAAATGAGCACAACCCCTTTTCAGCTTGAAGCTATTGAGCATGTAAGACCCCTTTGACTAGAAAATTTCTTACCATATCTAACGTGAAAGTTTTACAGCTCACAACTGTATCATTTGTACAGAAGGTCAATAATAAAATTCAATCAAGTCGTTTCTAGGATACTCAGAGTACTCCAAAGGAAAATCAGAACACACAGAATTCTTACTGACCACAGGGATTCTTTTGTATATCCAACATCAATATACGTTAAGATATTTAAGTACAGAGTCAATTTAGTTCACTTAAAAAGCATACAAAAGGGATCAAAGGAATAAGTAGCAAAACATAGCAGACTGAAGGGGGCTATGGAGAACTTACCTCCTTAGAGAAGTTGGTCACAAATTACTTCTGGCTCTTTGTCAAAAACTTTGACTCAGCCAACACGACACCAGTTGGATTACATTATGCACTAATGTGTTGCGTTGAGCTAGTTCTGAGACTTCAGCTCTGGGCTTTGTTTTTCTGGTTAATGGAAAAGAACTGTGTACCCAGGAACTCGTAAGCACTTCATTTTCCCGTAAAGCACAAGAATTAGGCATTTCAGGAATTGTGGAGCAGATGATCTCTTATAACTCATCAGTTTTATGATTGTATCAGAACAGCAGTAGACACCATAAGTGAATGAGCGTGGCTGACACATGATTACCTTATTATGGAGTCTGAAGCTTGCATTTCATTTCATTTTCTCATGTCATGATTGCTATCTCTCCCATGTTTAAAAGTGTAAAACCATTGGGGACTCATGAACCATGCTATAGAGCTTACCAACCACTCTTGGCAAATAAATCTGCTGCCCACTTTTTAGTGTTCTTTGAAGTGGAGTTTCTGTTTGCTAGGCTCATCAGAAAGCTAATGTGTATGTTCTGGAGAGTTATGACAAGAGGATAAAAAGTCCTGAAGTCAGTATCTAACTGCAGCCTTCGATTTATAACTCTTTTGTCCTATGACAAGCGAAGCATTTCTGCTTAGCTATCAATGCTCTTAGTGCTACCCTCCCTTTATTAAAGCACACTATAGTACTTAACTTTAAAATGAAGATGAGAAGGATGGGGCTCCTGCCTTCCTGTAGTTTGCATCAAGTGGTGACTTCCTAGCCAGAAGCCCCTTTGGAATATTAAGAAAGCTTTGCAACTATCAGTACTATATAAATTAAGGGACCATTTAAGGAACCTTCTGTAGATTACAAGAGAAAGCAAACAATCTACTATCTTTGTCTTACAGACTTTATGAACAAAGTGGCTTGATTCTGGTCAGGTGCTCATGCTACTTGTGTTTGTTTATGCTCTGTAGATGGAAACACAGGTCTTGTACCTCTGGATGAGTTTTCCACAGGTAGCTGATTGATTGGCTTGAATCGCCCCAAAGGGAGTTTTTACTATCTCTTCTTTATGGAACATACCTATCTATTCCATCTGGAAGAAAACGCACGCTGAAGTTGTGCTAGCAGAAATGGTCTAAATTTTTTTAGGGACTTATTTCCACTGTTTCACGGGAGTAGCTAAAAATGAGTAGTGAGGGGTTCGCTGCATAGCAACCTGTGTGTTCGTTTGAAACAATCATGTGCATGGTTTTGAGCTGGTATCTCACAGCTGTGAAAGCTTGTGCATGGAGAGCTAACAGACCACAAAATGAGATCTTTGCAAAATACAGATGTTTGGTTTAATTATGCCTTTACAGCATTACATGTACATGTCTCACTGATGGTTGACATGAATCCATGTAAGTTCTCTAGTTGCTACAATCTTGAACTGAGTTTTTTTTTCCAGCTCTTTTATTTTCATGCAACGCTCCAAGAAAAGGAATGAGTAGACAAAGAAAAAAATAGAAATCTAATTTCCTGGCAATCATTTGAAAAGAATAAATCAACTTATAAAGTGCCTATAATAGCCTGTGATTTCCTTTCTAAAACCTAGTACCAATTCTATGCTGGTACAGAATAAAAAAAAAAAACTTTTTTTAGAATAAAATGAAAATTTTAGGGAAAGCAATATACTTTCTACAAGGCGGCAGTAAAATATTTTCAGCTTAATTGCTTCTTTAGTCTCCCAGTCTGTTTTCTCTCTGCTTGCTTTTCACATGTGCATGGGTTTATTTATTTATTTTTGAATCCTTTGTAGTTACCTTCATGATCATAGGCTGTATGGAAGATAGATTGTTAACTGAGTTGCTATGATTCAAGTTGTTATAGATATATGTGGGCTTTATACTGTTTAAGAAGAAATTATATTTCCATTAGCATGCCCATATTAGTACAACTATACACAGTTATGTTTATTAAAGCCTGAATCTGTTGAGAGGACAAATTGGATCCATTTTTTTTCATACTAAATTCTACTCCCTCACTGTTCCATAGGCATTGATTCTTAATGTTAAGCTGCAGTTATTTGACATCTGTTTTAGCAGTCCTTAAGTTTTAGAATAAAGGCCCATATGACTTGTTTTCTCTTTGTAATTCACCCTTGCATCTTCTGACCTCAAGCCAGTGTGATTTTTTTACACTTTTTCCAAACTCTCAGCTTTCTCTGGGAACCTGCATTTTGTTTTCTATGGAGTAGATTCCATTAACTTATAATACACTCTATGACACCCTAAGATGCCCTCTCTTAGAATGTCCTGACCATAGCTCTATAGTAACAGGCCAGAGGATGCTGTGTCTGAGTGATATCTTCAAGACTGGTTCCAGCCCTTCCCACCAAGGCTGGGAAGAGCAAGCAAGCCCACAAAACAGCAAAACAGCCAATGCTAAAACCTCTTTAGAACCAGAGCTCTTTGCTAGTCTCCTTCCACTCCATCATTAAGGAGGCAGCAGTAGGAACCAGGAACACTGCAGTCAGTGTCCCTTCCCACATTACCAGCCTCTCAGCCTGATTGTCTTCATTGCCCTTTTCAGATTAAACACACATCTCTTTGCCAAGCCTGTCTCCCCACTTCCACTTCATGAATATAAGAAGACAGCATTTCCAAGACTATTAATGAGTTTTGGAGAGAGTAAAGGATGCAGATATCCAAACTGATATAAATCAGAATCACGCTTCTAAATTAGATTGTAAGGTCACCCATTTCAGAAAATTTGTTGGAAATTGCCAGCTCCACAGATTTGAAAACAATAACAACAACAAACACTGGCAGTCTCATGCTGCTTTTAACCCGACAACTATAACAAAATGCTGAATTTTTGTAGTTGCCCCAGTGCTACTTTGGAACCTCACAGCAGCATTACATTTTCAGGACAGAGGTTTACTAGCTCTGTACTAGTGATGGAGAAACACCTCAAAGGTTAATTAATTTTGATTAAATCACTTCTCCAAATACACATATCTCCTTGCAGAACTAGCCTTGCTTCTAGGTCAGAAAGTTTGAACCCATAGGCTGTGTATAATCTTGCCTTCTCTGGAACACCGGTGTAATCAGTACTTGCTGACTGTGCTGGGCTTTGCTATCAGAGATACTCCAAGCAAGGAAGGCTGAAACCTGAACCTTTCTTGGTAATGACTTGCATCCCCCATGATGTATGTTTTTGCATATTTTGTTATAAAGATACCAAGCTTTGCTGACATATTAGATTCCTGACATATTGAGGGCTAAAAAAATGACTGTGTTCCTTTGAAAACTACTAAACATATAGGATTCAAAGAGCCAGTCTGGAGAACAGTTCCCAAACAGTTCACCAGGTTGCACCTTTAGCCAAATAAAAAGGCTTATTCTTGGCATCCCATGGCATAATTGATTTCTTAATTATGCAAAAGTTGCTTTCATGAGTTTGATATATGCATTTATAGGCCAAGTTTGTGACTGAGAGGATTAAGGTATTTACCCACCTCAACCTGGGCACATTTAAAATGCTCATTAACAGTTCTTTCCAGATGCATGATGACGCAGCCCCCACACTGATAAGATCGTATTCCTTTAGACTTCAGAGTTTGGCTAGACAGAACAGTAATGAGGTATAATAATTGGGTATGTGACATTTTTACAGAGGATCAAAGTTTATTCTTGTTTCTCTATTCCCTTTGTCAATTAATTGAGTCCGGCATACCCATGCCAAGCACTGTGCTAAGCCCTGGACCTGCCCGTCACCATAATCCTCAAGTGAGTCACCTTATGTTAAGAAATGGAGATGACGCAGCCCCAACTAACTCTTTGACAGGACCTGGGAAAATGTATTTTTAAAAATAAGGTTCTGCTGTATACTGCTGATTAGGTGCCCTTGCCTTGTCTCATCTTTTCTTTATATAACATGAGAGCTAGAGCATTCTGGATGGTTTTAAAGGAGGATTCTTTTTTTAAAGGAAAGGAGAGAAATGGCTTTTCTGATGGTCTGTTCCATCTGCACTATGATCATGAAGGTCAGAGAAGGGTGTGTTTCTGTGCTCATTTGATGTGGACATGTGAGTCCTAAGCCTTCATTCTCTTTCTCTGGTTCCTCTCTACAGTTTCCTTTCAGCCTGCTTCAGGAATGAGCTTGTGCAGCCCCGGAGAGAAGCTCCGACACAGCCTGACGTCTTCTTTAGACATTCCAACCCCCCAAACCACTCAGTGTTCCCATAGAGTCCCGTCTCTGTGCTTGAGCATGTGTGTTTGTGTGTGCGTGTGCATGTGTCCATGTATCCAGCCCTCACAAACAGGACTTGAAGACACTTTTGGCTCAGAGACCCCGCTGCTCAAAGGCACACATCCACTAGTGAGAGAATCTTTGAAGGGACTCAAAATTTTACAAAGGAAAGATGCTTTCTGCACATTCTGTATCTTTAGACCCTGCCTTGGTTGGACAGGAACTACAATTGTGAGTGTCTGTGAGGTCTCCATTGTCTTTCCAAGGAGGGAGGGGAAGCTGTTGGGAAAAAGGCACTACCGTGTTCATTGGAACTTTTTCTGTTACCTTCTGTTGTGTTTCTAAAACTTATAATAAAGCTGTTGAGCAGGTCTCAAACTTAAGATGTATTTTTAAGAAAATAGGGAAAAAATTGTTATTGTCTTTGCCTAAGCATTATGTTGACTGAGAGATTTGGGCCCTTTGAATGCTGACTGGAGTAGTAAGACTCAGGTGTCAAGTGTACTGGGTTGGGATTCTTTTGATAAATTGCATTTTTCGTGCACTCTCTTCCTATGTAAGTAGAAAGCTCACTAACGCTTTGCCAGGTCCAATCTCAGACACTGTACATTAGCATCTGCCATGATAGTTGTCTCTGCAGAGCGACCTACTCCTCAATACTGTTGTTTAGGTGCCAAGGCAGGTAAACTACTTTTGTGATGTTAATAAGAGATGAAACTACCCCAGAAATATTGCCCCAGGTACTTGCTTACCATTATTCAATGCCGGGAGAGTTCAATGTTTCCTCATCACATCTACGATTAATTTGTTTAGTTGGAGCTGCTAGCCCTCAATCACTTTCTACCATAAAAGAAGCCAGATTTCTCACTACTGTTCCTATGCATTTCTCTGGAAGAACTACTCTCTGACTAAATGGTGTCTAAGCACACAGTTATTAAAATCAACAGTCCTGGCGTAGAAATTACAGAGAGCTTAACAAAGTCTTTTTCCTTTTAAAACATTTTCCCCAACTCAAAAGAAGTGACAGAATCCCTGTTTCTTTCTTCAACATCCCTGCCCCCTCCCACCTCAACCATGTCACCGGTGCTTTGTTCTATGTCACCAAGACAACAATTTCTTGTGATTGAGGCTGTTGCTTTGTGGATGTGTGGTTTTAATTTTCAATAAACTTTTGCATCTTGGTTTATCTTGTAGTTTTTGTTTCCGTCTCTCTTGTCTTCCCCCGGTACAGCATATTCTCATGTCTTCAGTGCTGCAAGTGCTAGGTGTGGGTCTCAGCACCAAGCATGAGGGGGTGGTCACTGTGGTCCTGTCTCTCTCTCTCTTTTTTTAACCTATTTAAGAATGTATATTCAGGTTATCACTCTGAAAGTTAGTGACAATGTCTAAATGAACAGCAAAGAGATTTTAGTTCTGTAAGTGATTACATCCTAGCCTGCCAAAAGGCATCTGAAGAAGTCTCAAGCTTTGTTTTAAATCACTAAGTTTACTGAATTAAGTTTAAGCTAAGTCCAAATGTATTATATGATTAGGTTTATATGCCATCTGCTTTAGCAAATATTTGGAAGGAGTTCTAGAGTGGGGCCAACACCCTAATTTTTTTGGTTTAAATTTTTGTGTCTTCTGAACTTTGTGTTAGTATAGTTTATATTTCAAAGTAAGTTTTTATAAATGCACCAAAGCAAATAACAGATAAAAACATAAGACAAAACTATCTGGACATGAGATTAAAGTAAATTAGTAAATGCAAATGTCCTTGCCATGTTTCAGTAAGTAACTTTGAGCCATAAGTACTTAAAGAATTGGAGAATGTACTTAGATTTTTGACATTTCTTTCAGAAATAATTTTCTCCTTTAGCCTATTGTTATGTACATTTTTCATGGACTTACAGTAGCCTTTATATGTATGTATATGTTTAAAATGATGGAATATATTTCTAATTTATGGTTGGCCTTCTAAACTTTTGGTGACCTTGGTTTTGGGAAGCAAGATTACCCAACATACATGCCACAGAGAGAGGAGCTCTTAGGAAATACTGAGAAGAGGTATAATTATTTTTCTATGTCTTCCTGTTTTTTCACCTTCCTTATCTTCAAAGCATCCTTCTTCTCAATTCCTTTCCCATGTCGACATTCAGCATTCTAGAAATGGCTTGGAAAATACACTTATCCGATGTGTCACCAAATTGCAGTTAAAAGTTGTCATTAATATAATAAAAAGACTTAAATCAAGAAAGAGGAGCAAACACATGTTTTGAAGGCCATGGACATAACTTGTAACTTATCATGAAGATTGTCCTTCACCACATAGACTTGAGAGGTAGAATCACGTAGCCTAATTTCTAATTCCAGATCATTTAAAGTTAGATCTATCCCTGAAATTCTAAATTTTACTTTTAGCAATGCATACAGAAGTTTATGGATTTAGAGTTAAGAATGAAGAATTGTGGGCTTGGAGCAAATAAAATCAGTGGTAGAGAATTTGATAGCATGTGCAAGTCCTAGTTTCAATCACCACTGAAAAACAAGTAAAATAAAACAACAACAAAAAGCCTATGACTTAACTTTACTAATACTTTCCATCAAGACTAGAACTACAGAAGACTTACCTGTCTGTTTCTCTATAATTCAGTCCCTAGCAGACTCTAGTAAGCCTCTGCAGAAATGTTCCCACCTGGGAACCATATTACATTTTTCTGCAAACAGTTATTGTCATCGCATTATTGGTTGTTTGACCTTTGGTTAGGGTGAGTGATGAGGACAGAGGGGATGAGAAAGAAAATCAATCAACATGGCATAGCTTCTCTTTCGTTTTAATTTGTCCCCTAAGTTTGGAGGACTGTTTACTGAAGGATCATGGTATTGTGCTTTTAAAAGCCAAGGAGTTAACTGCTTTTTATGACCTTTGAATTGGCTGTGATCTTATTCAGGATCACACTTTTTCCTACATGTGTGATGGCTGTCCATTTCAGACACTGTGGAATTAATAATGATCAGTGTCATGACCTTTGCCTTTGTGTCAGTAAAATTCACTTTAGTGTTCTAGTGGTTCCATTCATGACCTTTTGACATTAAAATCATTTTTTTTTATATTTACTCAATTAAGAATCTGTGTCAACTCTGGATTACTTCTTCCTATAAATTCATAAGTTGGAACCTTCTATTCCTTGGTCAAATACAAGAGCATAAACTGACCATTTGGAACTGTAAGGGAAGAGGAAAGGACCAAGATTCCTGAGTATCTATAAAACACTGGACAATGTCCAGGAGTCTCACTTACTCTCATTCAGACTTCATAGACACTCTTGTAGGGAATGCCCAAGAAAATGAGGCTCAAGAGATGACTTGGATTAATTCCTGTCACTTCATAGGTTCAGTTCATATCTAGAAGAAAACAGACGTTTTGATTGGCTCCAAAATTCATATTTCTTCTCTGCTTTGTTTCTGGTCTCCCTTCCAGAAATTAAGTTGATTATAGTGAAAAATAGTAGATTAGCTAATAAGGTAGTTAAAGAAATTAATGACTACAAAGAAAATAAGGTTTTAGCAGGATCTAGAAAACAGCAGTGAACTGATTGAAAGTCTGTGGACAAATGTAAACTTTATGAATGTATTTTCATCTTTCTGACTGTGGTTGTTAATGGTTAAAACTATTCTTATCATGAATTTTGGCTACATATTCAACTGCTTGGGGAGATGGAAACGAATATGGAGTCTTCAAATTAAAGGTTCTGTCTGTATCTGGAATCTGAAGGACTAGCTCTTCGTTACCTTCTGGCTTTTCAAGATGGGTACAGAAGCAGTAGGGACTAACACCTCCCCGATTCCTTGCTTTGTGCTTCCCTGTACTAAGATATGGATTCACAGAGGGTTCTGGGTTGGCTTGGACATGTTCACGACCCAGCATGTTGCTATACATTGGTGTTTCATAACAGTTGGATTCCCTTTACATAGTCATTGTTCCTTGCCTACCTTGGCCTTTCACATTATCTTAGTACTTCAACAATTTCTTGATTCAGTACCCTTGTTGTCCACCATGATTATATTTCTAGGAGCATGGCCCAAAAATAAAAAGAAACAAAAATCATGGGCTAGGTGCCAGGAGACTCATTTCCATTCTTAACCCATGCATCTAGCAGTGAACCTTGGGCATTTGAGCACGTTCATCTCTTAGAGTTCCATATTTACTTCTTTTTCAAATGATAATGGACTTGATCATGGACTTCCATGCTATGGAATGACATGCTCCATTGTGGTGGCAATCACCCAAACATGGATGAAAAGCAGCCAGGTAATCTGAGGTGTTTCATAAGTGAAAGGATTTATTCTGTGACGACTATTTGTACCACTTAAAAATGCTAAACAGAACAAAAATTAAAGCTTTGTTGTAATTGTTCTAATTCATGCAAATAACTATAGTGTGAATTGTTTGCTTAACCCTAGCTGGTACTCTACACTGATACATAAAGCAGGCTTCATGTTTTCAGCAACTATGGGGAATTCCATACATCTTCAAAAACTACCTAAAGTACAAATATTTAAAGCCACCATTTAAATTTAAATATTTTTCAATCATTACACTGCATTTGGTTGTAACTTGCATTCAGTTACAAAGCATTTAATATTGATATTCCTCATACACATATATGAAACCACAACTCAGACATAAATTTAAATTTGTCTATTATAACTATGGGAATATGGGTGTCACAGAAAGAAGGTAAATCAGAACAAAAGAAAACATCTTGTTTGATAAATTCAAAGAAACTTTTTCTTCCATATGTCAGAAACACACTCAAAACCCAATCCTCAGTATCTAGTTTCTACTCACTGTAAATGCTATGGTCTCTACAGATGGTCCTCTTATCTCCTTTCCAGTTTCTGTCTCAGCCATATAAGGAAGAAAGGCTTGCTATCCTTGTTAGATTGTTAGCCCATGAGCCTCTCAAAAAAAAAAAAAAAAAAAAAAAAGAAAGAAAAAGAAGAAGAAAAAAGAAAATACATTTTAGGTTTCCTGCTATTAACAGTGTAGCGTACAGCAAGGGTAAATGGCTGTATCTGTAGATTATTACATAGCTATAGTTTTTAATATAGCTACTATATTTGAGGACATGCGCATGCACACATACACATAGAAGACTCGCAGAAAATTATCACCGTGGCTTGGGTTCTGAGGTTCTCCTACATAGACTATCTGTTGACGTGGACTGGGTCCTCTCTCAGCTCATATTCTCAGCTGCTAAGTGTATGTAAGCCTTGGGGTTTCTGTGGGACAGGAGGGTGTGCTGTCAAATGCCTCAGCTGATTGGTTTTTTCAGGTGTTTGCTGGGCATCCCTAATGGCTTGGGAAGCTATAAGTGGAAGGCCTTCGTTGTGAATTCAGTTTAGTGTATTTCTGTGTTTCATCAACCTGTGTGCTTTGCTCAGTTCTTTTCTCTCCCTTTTGGTTTTTGAGACTTATTTAAGTTGAAAACCAATAGCAAGAAAGAAGATGGGAAAAACAATAGAAGAAAAGAAGTATGTAAAATTTCCCTCTCACAAAAGAGATATTAAATACTCTATTGTGTAGAGTCTAGAAAACAGTGATTTTTGTGATATTTTGGGAGTCCCTCCCAGTGAGGGGAGTCTTGCCTGAATGGTAAAGGACTCTAGGCCATTAATTATGAGGAATATCCAGCATGTACGTAGTCTAGGCCATGTTTTACTGTTGGAAGTGATTGGTCCTGCTTGTCAGTGTCCTGTGTTGACCATCATCCCTTGTTTGTTTTCCTAGGACCTCGATGCAGTCTCAGTCTTCATATGGTAACAGCTCTCCACCTCTGAACAAAATGAACAGCATGAACAAGCTGCCTTCCGTGAGCCAGCTTATCAACCCACAGCAGCGCAACGCCCTCACCCCCACCACCATGCCTGAGGGCATGGGAACCAACAGTAAGCACATCTCTCCTCAGCTGCCAAAGATGAGCAGGGCCAGTGAGGGGAAAGAATGCTTTAGGGTGGCAGAAACACACCCTTCCCTTAGCTAGGTACGATAGAGGCACAGTGGCCTGAGGAGACCACAGCCGGCTGACTTGGCTTTCACAGTTAACCTATCATTCTTGAGGTATGGGCTTCATTACAAAATGCCCTAGTAGAGACAGATGTGAGGTGAGGGTGTTCCCTCAGTAGGGATAAGGATCTCTGAGGCAAGAACAGTTCTCTTCCTACCAGCCTGATGGGGGCCTGCTTCTCACCTCCTCTGACACAGTCTAAAAGAAGTGTGTCTGAAATGAGGGCAGTAGCATGGTGTGCTAGACTGAAAGTGTAAAAAACATCAATTCTCAAGAACCTGGACTCTTGCAAAATCAGCTGTGCAACTGCAGATGAGTCAGTTCTCTGCTATTATCTCTCTCTATCTAAAATGATCACCCCAGACATTTAGTGTTTTATGTACCTCTGGCTTTATAGTCTTTCTTCATTGCATACACAATAATAAGCAGGAATCGATCTATAAAGTAGTTTCTTCTATAAGCACACAAATCCCTCATTGTAACTAACAGTAGAAATAGAAGGCAGTGCAAAAAGCTGGGTCTACATAAATGGATCAGAATTGGCATGTAGCTTTTCTATGATCAGATTTACCTTATCCATTTTAGTAAGTCTAGCAAAAGGGACACAGAGACTTTAATGAAACAAAGAACAGTAAAAATGCAGGATAAATAACATCTTCAGTGATGGACAAAATGGAACACTGTATAGTTCCTAGAATCCCCATTCTATGAAAAAAACAAAGACTTAACATCTGGTCCTTCAAAAGTCCCTAATCATTGTGACCAAACCTTTTGATTTCTTTTTCTTGGGAAGCCCATCCTATCTGACAGAAGCTAAGAGAGCCTGAGATTGTGTCCATGGTCTGGTGGCTCATGTTCCCTCTTCAGTGCAGTAGCCCGACAGCTGGGACTTTACAACAGGCTGCTCTCTTAAGGTGATAATGCACCCTGGGGTCCCAAACGGGACAGTGAAAGGAGTAGCCATTGAACTTTATTTCCTTTCTTGGGACATAGTTAACATATCCCAGCTTGTTCTAGGGACAAGATAGTGACAATGATAACCACATCTCACATTTTTGCAACTTTCAATTTACTTACATTTTATTCATAGTACACAGTTCCCTGAAACCCTCAGGCAAGTCTGAGGGGAGCCCATGAAGATGCCATAGGGTTCTGTTTTGCAGCTGGCTGTCTCACGGCAGGGGTCCTCACCCCCCATCCCTGGCCACTCTTCTAGTTACTAAAGTAGAAACAAATTATATTCTTTCTATCTATCTATCTATCTATCTATCTATCTATCTATCTATCTATCT
>NW_026596064.1:5911919-5943639 GCF_907164565.1 Psammomys obesus
TCTATCTATCTATCTATCTATCTATCTATCTATCTATCTATCTATCTATCTATCTATCTACATTTTTGTATTTTTGACCAGAAAGCTAAGTTTATTTCACAAATTTTATTAGCACTAAGACCTTGAGGAGGGCGGCAGGGGAGGGCATGTCAGTGAATGCTTTGAAGCTCTTGGTTATGAAAAATGCCCCAAATATTGGTGATATTGATGAATTCAAGTGGATTATACAATGACGTTAGAATGCTGAAGTGTAATTTTTTCCTTACTAAGCATAAAGTTCCCAAAGCAATACTGAGGTAAATCCTCCCATTTCCAAGTAGATCTTAGTCACATGTGTTTCTTCACATTTCTCTCAGAATCGGCTCTTGTGCCTTTTGCTGTAGCAGGAAGTCGGCTGTGCTTGTGGGGGATAGAACCACGGAGCTAATCTCCATGCTGTAGGAGATAAGGGCAGTGAGAAAAACCAAAATACAACCCCTTCTGGCCAGTAGAAGGAGAAACATATCAACTTTGGAGAAAAGAACAATTAGAAGAAAAGAAAGATGGGAAGAGAGTCCTGGGAGAATAAAGGTTCAGAAATCTGACATTAGTTTGGAGTTCTGATTCTATTCTGCTCGAATAAGAATGTGTGAAGGTATAGAATGTGTGAAGGAATACAGAAAAATTAGGTCGCCCCCACCCAAAAAAAAGAAGCAAACAAACAGGCAAACAAAGCCCACAGGTGTTTGGTACTACTCAACAAGGCAAGATAGAGCACTTGGGACGCTGGGGCATGATAATCTAGTAACCCTTTCTATTCCTCCTGCTTCTGTTCAGTTCCTATGATGGGCACTCACATGCCAATGGCTGGAGACATGAATGGACTCAGCCCCACCCAAGCCCTCCCTCCCCCACTCTCCATGCCATCCACCTCCCACTGCACCCCCCCACCTCCGTACCCCACGGATTGCAGCATTGTCAGGTGAGTACACAGCCTGTGCTCCTGGGGGCAATCCTACGCATCTGTGGGTGGAGGGCCCATACTGGCAAAGCCGATAAAACAGCTGAGAAGAAAGAAATGTCTTGTGATTTAAGGAAGTTGAGTCTGGCATAGCTCTATCGAGAACCCCTACAACCAGTGTGGGGAGAGTGAAATTAGATGCACGCAGGTTTCAGACCTGTTTCTTGGTCTTCACTTACTCCCTTCTCCTCCCTCCTGTTTTTACAGGTCAGTTGTGGCCCATGAATTGGTGCTCAGGGCTGGGGTTCCCCAGAGGGATGTACACTGGCTATCCTGCTCCCTTTCCTGCTCTCTAAGGCCTCACAGCTCTCAGCCACCACGGGACCTAATTTTGGAGTTGGTTGTCTATAAAAAGTTTTAATATTAGCAAAAAATGTGAAATTTAAAGGAGCGCCTGCCACTCTGCTGGGAAGTGGGGATACTCCAGGAAAGGGGGTTTCATATAGGCAGAAGATAACAAAGCCCAAGAGGTGTTTCTCACAGAAGCACATGCAGCTCCACATTTCATGGCTAACGTTGGTCCTCTGCTTCAAGGGAAGCATCCTTTGTCCCTTTGGCTTCTAGCGGAGTTCATTTTGTCCATGTGCAATCTTAGCCACAGAGACAGTGTAGTATGGAGCTTAGATCAGCAGAAATTGGCCTTGGCATAGGTAGTGATATCACCAGTTTCAGGCCAACCTTACAAGGAAGAATGTTTGTGTTTTAAGGACACAAATCAAGAAGTATAGATGATCTTCTGGAGCATTAGCCTACAATATCTTCACTATCTAAAACAGTCTGAGAAACGCCCAAACACAAAATCATAAATGTAGAGATTCTCAATTTGATGTGATCCAGGAGGCAAGAGGAGCGGGAACTTAATCCCTGGGTCCTTCACCTGTATCTCCTGGAGCGGCCCCTCCTGCAACTACGTAAAACCTTAGGATACCTCAAGTCCCCCCCCCATCAAAAAATCACCAGTTTCCAGAAGCTTCTCCTTGATTTTGGTGGCAGTTTTCTGAAAGTCCAAGTTTCTAACTATCCTCAAAGCTCAGATCCAAGCCTACCCCCCGCCATACATGCACACTCCAATTGCCCCCATTCTCTTACGCAGGGCATCCAAGGGCAAAATGTTGGGGTTTCCTTTATCTTGCCAATGCAGTTGGGGTGAACTTTCTTTTTCTGTTTCCTCCTTCCTCTTCCCTTCTCCCTCTGCAGTTTCTTAGCAAGGTTGGGCTGTTCATCATGTCTGGACTATTTCACGACCCAGGGGCTGACCACCATCTATCAGATTGAGCATTACTCCATGGATGTAAGTAATTGCTAGACTTTTCTCTCTCGAGTAAAACTTCTTCATTTTCTCCCTCTGGTACATAATGCCTCATAGTTCCATCCACGCTAGTTTTAAACTTCTGTTCAGGTCACACATCTAATCCTCCATTCTGATGGAACCCGTATCCCTGTTAGAAAGATTCTCCAGGTTAGAGGAGCAGCAATCATGTGCCCGATCCATCACCTGTGGCCTATTGCACTCATGTGCATGCAAATTGAGAAGGAAAATATTTAATTCAAACCATCAAGAAGTTTTAATCTCAAGACACGTGGCTGAGAGCCAAGCAACTGGGAGGCTGAAACAGGAGGATCACTTGGGCTCAGAAGTTTGAATCCTGCTGGGGCAACAGAGCGAGACGTCCCCAGAGATGGCTTAGAATGATCTCGTTCAACCGTTTAAATCATCTAGCCCGAGAGCGGAGAGGACATAGTGTGTTTCTCTTTTAAGTATACAGAGAAATGATCAAATTGTCATTGGCCATAGTGAGGTGATGGTGGAATCACTAAGAGGGGCCTGGTTGTCAGTCTCTAGCCTGTGACCCTGTTCACTGGCCTTTTCCATTTCCCAAAGTAAGGGCTTTAAGGGTGGGTCAGCTGTTCCTTTCACTATTTTTTGATCCTCCATCCAGTTCTAATTCTGTCAGCCCAGCTCACTGCCCCTATCAGGAGTTCAAGTCCTGGGCATGCGCTTTCATAGCAATGAAATTTGAGGCTGTTACTTTGCCTCTCTGGGGCCTCCAGCTAATCCAATTGAGTTAGAAATTGCTCCCTCCTGACTCTGGCCTTCTTTGAAACAAGCTGCATGTGATGGAATGTTCTCTTGCTTTCAACCTCATGTCTCGAGCTTCTGCTTACATGGGAGCTGCTTTGTTGGCATTTTCAGTGACCTGACCCTCCCCATTCTTCCTCAGCTGCCCTCTCTACTGCTCTCTTTGGCCTTTGCGGTCCTCTGGTCTAGCTTCCAGATGGTGCTTTGGAGCGATGGGAGCAGACAACCTCTGCCTCTGCTGCTGCTTCTGTACCGGGGACTCCTTCCCCTCCTTGAGCACCGATACTTAGAGATGCCCCGAAAGCATGAGAGTGGCCCAGCCCCAGAGGGATGAGTGTATACCATGCTGCCTCGTGCCTATTCCCCTCCACTCCGGAAGTCACCCCTGGTGCTTCCTTGTTAGAGCATATCACCGGTTAAAAAAAGAAACTACAGAGAACACTTTAAGAATAAGTTCTGCAAGGACTTTGATAACTTAAAAATCACTTCTGTCCACTGGTAAAAACAGAGTGGCCCCATATTTGAGAAACACCTGACGTGGAGTCCTGTGTGGTGGAACAGGAAGTCTGCCCCTTCCCTCTGCTTTGACATAACACCTGTTACTTGTAGGCCTGTCCCCTGCAGGGAGTGCCGGGATGCCCCTGCAGCCGTTAACATGCAGAGGTGCTTTGCACAAATCTTCCTCTGCTGGTGTTGCCTCGTAAGTGGTGCTGAGAGCATGGAGTCTGGGGCTCGTTCAGGGTTTCGGAAGTGTAAAGAAGTGCAAAAGCAAAAGAGCACCCTAACTTAATCTATGTGTTGAGTGTCTTCTGCAACAGAAGAAGTTAGTAGCTGCGATGGTTGAAAACCCATTTAATGGGACAACATGACACCCTATTGCATATTTCTGAGTTGGGAAGCATTGGAAAGCTATTCAGATTTCTCATCTCCTTCTCCCTTCCCTGCATATACCTACCTCCCTACCCCCCGGTGTCTTCCTGCTCATTTCTGGAAACAGATACCACATGTGTCTGGGCAGCAGCCAGTTATTTTAGTGTCCCTTTCTAGTAGAGAAATAAGAATACATTGGGTATCTTCAGATGTAAAGTTGAGTTCATAATATAAACGATAAACATTATAGTATGTATTTTGTAATTTACACAGCACTATCATACCCACACTTGCCTATGAGCCCATAGTATCTAGAATGCAAAGAAGAAATTGTATCCAATGTATACAAGTAGGAAACTAAGATCAGATTAACATCTGCCAAGCTGCTTTCTGCCTGCTCTGCTCATTGAACTGTAAGGTATATGGAAAAAAAAAGAAGAAGAAAAACCTAATGTCAATACATACAAGACATGTACAAGCACCTACTTAAGACTGACCCTATTGGAAAGGCCTCTTGTCCCTCCCATAGTGCATAGATACAACTGCTGTACACTTTGATGGATTTTATTCAGACACTGTGAGACTTTTTGATCCATAGGATAATTTTAGGCTCAAAAACTATCCCCTAGTTCACAATGTATTCACATTGTTACATAACATCAAGGCTTGATAACCTTCAGTTTTGCTCTCCATTAAAGTAGGTATAATAATATCCATCACTGATTTCAGGATTACATCAGATTATGAATATAAACTAGTCTATTCAAGAAACTTAATTCCCATTCTCCCTTCTTCCCCCACTGATAGTGACCTTCCATTAATACCTTTCTTCTGGTGGCTAAAGCCCCACAGGTTTGAATCATGAAGAACCTTACATTTTTTTTTTGAGATATTTGCCCTCTTACATAACTACTATCTACACTGTTTCGCATATGGAGAAACTGAGGCCGGTGGAGAACAAGCAAATTATTGTCCACAGCACAGATGAGACACAGCATAGCAGTAACATAATACACTGAAGACTACCAGAAAGCTAATTTTATTTGCCAAGTTAGTGATAATCAATTCATATAATTCCAGCCAGGAACATCAGAGAATGAAAAACAGCATGCAATAAAAGTCTAGGTGACCGCCTTCTAATGCCTGACCTCCTCCCTGTTGCACAGGATTTGGCAAGTCTGAAGATCCCCGAGCAGTTCCGACATGCCATCTGGAAGGGTATCCTGGACCACAGGCAGCTGCATGACTTCTCCTCGCCTCCTCATCTCCTGAGGACCCCAAGTGGTGCCTCCACAGTCAGCGTGGGCTCCAGCGAGACCCGGGGTGAACGCGTGATTGACGCTGTGCGCTTTACCCTCCGCCAGACCATCTCTTTCCCACCCCGCGACGAGTGGAACGACTTCAACTTTGACCTGGATTCTCGACGCAACAAGCAGCAGCGCATCAAAGAGGAAGGGGAATGAGCGCCCTGCCACATTGCTGGGCTCTTCCTCTGGGCTTCCGCCCACCCCAGCCCTTGCAGGGCATACCTGCTTGCTCTTCACAGCGTTCTTGCTAGCTCTTCCCCTTCCCCTGCTCAGTCTAGTCTCTAAAGAGACAGAGAAGAGGTTACCTGTTACCTAAAGTCTGACCTGTCATCTGATTCTGATTTTGGCTTTAAGCCTTCAAAACTCTTGCTTGCAGGATGCGCTGACGTTGCTAGATAGAAGTTAGCAAAGAAGCAATGGGTCTCGTTAAGCAGCGGAGATCTCTCATTGACTTTTATAAAGCATTTTCAGCCTTATAGTCTAAGACTATACATATAAATATATAAATATACAATATATATTTTGGGTGGGGTGTTGAGCATTGTTTAAATGTAATTTAATGGAACTTGAGTTGCACTTATCAACCTTCTTTGAAATTTGCTTGTTTTGGATGGCTGATCTGTACCCCTTTCTCACGGGTATCGTGTATGGTGACAGATTTCTAGAGTTGAATGGTCTACGTGAGTAACAATGATGTATAGGTCCTCTCGGTTCTTCGGATGGTTGGATTTTAGCACATCAAACCTGTGGATTCATCCAGTGTGTTTCTTACTATGATGGAAAGCTGTATAAGTCTATGTACACAGGTTTGTTTGTTTGTTTTCTCTGTCAGTGTATTTTATGTTACTGGTGTCCACTCCAGTTAGGTTGGTTCACTCTGTGGTTATTACAAACAAGATTTTATGTTCAGTGTGTCACACACGATAGGAGAGGGCATCATCTCTTGCTTTTGTTTGAAAATGAGGAATGCAGTTGTTTGTTTGGGTTTTTTGTTGTTGTTGTTTTTGTTTTTGTTTTTTTAATTCTTAAATGGTCCAAGGCAGCCATTCCAAACATCTGATGAGATGTAGCCAAATATAGCCCCTTGAAATTTAAGGCCCAATCCCTAGTATTTATTGGGAAAACATTTGCTGCCATTAGAATAACCCTAAAACTAAATTTCACTACTAGACTGACCAAGCAAAATATATATTCTCTGCTGTTGTGAGAATCTGGGCCAACTAGTCAGGATGAGTAGAGTTTGTCTAGTTTTTACAGGGAGCTGTAACGTCTATTAGGAATATTCAGGAAAAACAAGAATGACTCGGAAATACCGAGTCTCCACTGAAAAAAGAAAGATATCCCACCAGACTCTGAATTTAAATTCCTTTTGAAGCAGAGAGCTGTGCTTGGGAAATGTGTGCCTTTTAAAGTCTTTCCTGTCCGTAAGACACTGCATGCAAAGGCTGGCTTATCTCTCTTCAAGGTCTAAAATAAGAGCAGTGGTTTGGAAAGCACAAACCAAGGAGTGCACTGCTTTTACTCTCCTCTGGATCATCAAAGCCACACTGCTTTGGAAAGCAGATGTAAAGATTCAGTTTTCCACCTGACTCCTTCCAGGCCATGTGTAGACCAAGAAAAGTCGACATATCAAGGGCAAACTTTTTCACTGAAGGTGTTTAAACTGCATGGACAAAGACTTGTTTTTAGGCTTTGTGAAGGCACACAGTGACAGTGTTCCCCCCTGAATGTTTTGGAAACATTTTGAGACAAATACATGTTTTCCCAGTCTAAAACATGTGTTGTGTATATGCTAATGAGCTCTAAAATCCTCTCACCCACATGAGCTCCCATTTTTATTTTAAAGTGCAAATGGGCTAATACGCCTTTGAAATGTAATGTCTGGATTTCTCCAGAAAACCATATATTGTGTATATGCATTTGTGTGTGTGTGTGTGTGTGTGTGTGTGTGTATGTGATTGCGTGTGATTGCATATCTTGCTGTTTTTGTTTGTTATGGTTTTTTCTTTGGGATAGTTGGGCTTTCCAGAACCACGGATGAAACTTTTTTGTTCTTTTTTTCATATATTGACAGAAACACCATTTACTGAGAATATGATGTCAAATAAGACAGGATACCTTCATTGTAAGATTGGGGGGGGGGGAGAAAGTTTTTTTTTTAATTTTTTTAATTTTGTATGTTAAAAAAATGAGTCCTTAATTTCAACCTTTTGTTGTGTTTAAATAATGATTTTAAGCATTGTTAATTTCTGTAACAAGCTCACAGCTTTGCAAATTCAGTAGGTGGAACACGAAGCTGTGTCTTGGTCATGCTAGGAAGACAAATGGCTTCCTGTGTGTTGTGAATATCCGGGCTATTTTAGCACTGTCAAGGTGGCACTGGGGAACCTGACGCATTTCAGCACTATTTAGGTAGCACTAGGGACTCTGAAATTCCTGTACTGTATCCAAAGATTTTGGCACCAGTCTTTGCCACAGGTAGGCACAGTTCCTCTCCTCACACCAGGGCTGGGTTTGTGAGCAGTAAGAACTGCAGTGAAAAGGTATAGAGAAGTGTCTGCTCAATGCCTCTCACTGGAGAATGAGGTTTCTTTGTTTGGCAATGAAGTAACCAGGATAGAAAAAGCAGGATTCTCTTATTAATCCAGTTAGCTTTTGCTTTCTTGATATTCCCCCAAATACAGATGGGGGATGTTGACTATGAGAGATATGTGGGTTTTTTATTTTTATAATTGTACAAAATTAAGCAAATGTCAAATGTTTTATATACTTTATTAATGTTTTTTGAAAGGTACTTTCATATAGACATGATACTTTTTTTTTTTTTTTACAGCTTCAGTTGCTTGTCTTTTGGTATTTTTTTGTGTTATGGGCTTTGGTGAGCCAGAGGCAAATCTATAAGCCACTTTTGTTGCCAGGACATGCAATAAAATTTAAAAATAAATGAAAATACATTGAGAAATTGTGTTAATGCCTGTTTCTATCTATTTGCTCTTCCTTCAGACATCTTGGCCTTATTTCTCTTGCTGTGGGAGGGGAAGAAATACTTCAACTGAGGTCAAAAAAGAGTTTGCTGTCTAAATGGAGACTAGACTTCAGTGTGTCCTATGTTTTCTATTTTTTAATTGAAAATAAACTTTTGTACAATATATTCTGATTATTATTTTCTCCTCATCTCCTTCCAGATCCCCCATCCGACTCCATACCTTTCCTTTCTCTCTGTCGTTGGAGAATAGGCAAAAAAAAAAAAAGTAAAAAAATAAAATCTCATACAAAGCACTATGAAAAAAAATCTCTGAAAATGCCTTTGAGTTTGTATTGAGTTTATATTGAGCAGTATTTTGTACCAGTCTACTGCTAGGCATGGGGTCTGTCCTTGAGTGTGGGTTGTAGAGCCAGTGAGACTTCCCTGGAGAAAGCTAACTTTTCCTTTATAAGAGATTGTCAGTAGGAGATAGCTTCTTGGTTAGGGATGGAAGATCATGGCAGTTGTCCCCTCTTCGTGCTGGGACCCTACCTGGCTTTTACCTATGTAGTCCTTGGGCATGCTACCAAGGCCTGAGTTCATTCATGCCTTTGTCCTACTGTGTCTAGAAGGCACTGTTTCCTTGCTGTCTTCCATCCACTGGCTCTCACAGTCTTTCTGCCTTCTTATCCCTGAGATCTGAGAGGAAAGTTGATGGAGACATCTCATTTAGCACCGGGAATTCTAAGGTCTCTCATTCTCTGAACATTATCCAACATTGGCCAGACAAGTATATATTCTACTTTTGACTGCACGACCATCCCATGTGATGTTTATAAATAGCCTCTTCAACACTGAAGGAACAATGTGCAGAACACCCTGGTTATATAGGGAGATAGTGGCCTCTGAGTGAGATAGTCCAAGCAATATCTTTCCATTAAGTACATATATCATTCAGAAAATAAATGATCTCTAACAAAATGATCTAATAATTTTTATTAAATGGGAAACTTTATCCTCTTGTAGACCAACCTAGGGTGGCATGAAAATATCTAAAATATATCAAGAATTTTGCAGAATATTCATTATATATGTGAAGGACCTGGATAGAAAGACCTGGAGAGGACAGGAGCTCCACAAGGAGAGCAACAACCAAGAAATCTGGGCCCAGGGATCTTTTCAGAGACTGATACTCCAACCAAGGACCATTCATGGAGATAACCTAGAACCCCTGCACAGATGTAGCCTGTGGCAGCTCAGTGTCCAAGTGGGTTCTCTAGTAAGGGGAACAGGTACTGTCTCTGATATGAACTCATAGGCTGGCTCTTTGATCACTTTCCCCTGATTGGGGAGCAGCCTTGCCAGGCCACAGAGGAGGACAATCCAGCTAGTTCTGATAAGACCTGATAGGCTAGGGTCAGAGAGAAGGGGAGGAGGACATCCTTTAGCAGTGTACTTGGGGAGTGGAGGGGCAGGGGGGGAAATGAGAGAGGGAGGGAGGGCAGGATTGGGAGGGAATGAGCTTGGAGGCTACAGCTGGGATACAAAGTGAATAAACTAGAATTAATAAACAATTTTTTAAAAAAGAAAAAAAAAGCTATAGACACAAAGAGGAAAACGAAATGTAATTTCTTCTTATGGTCAGAGGATCTCTTAAACATTTTATAGCCTAGAGTAGGTTGCATAAGGTTAGTGATCTTGTTTCTTCATATCTAGAGAAATTTTCTTTCCTGTTTTGGCATTATAAAAACTGCCCTTTCCTTATTAATCAATTCTAACAAAAACCTTCTTCCTCAAAAAGCCATCACCATGGTTCTCTTTCTTTTATATAAGATTATCATATAATCACATCGTTTTCTCTTCCCTTTTTTCCCTCCAAAGCCTCCAACATATCCCTCCTTCATCTCTTTCAAACTCATGACCTCTTATTTCAGTAAGTCTCATCAACAGTATGTTTTTAAATAAAAGAAGGAGATCATTAGATATAGTGCCATTTAATGTGATAGCCACTAGTTACATTTGACTACTGAATCCTTAAATAGGGCTCAACAGAACTGAGATCATGAGTGCAAAGTACACTTGCACTTTCAGAGATTTAGAATAAAAATTAATGTAAAATAATTTTCAACATTTTGTGTTGATTACGTGCTGAAAGATAATAAGTTAAATTTCTTTAATTTTAAAAGTTCCTTTTCTAGATGCCTTCACACATTTAAAATAATATGACACCTAATTGTGGCACTCTCTTATTAACCAGCCTACAGAATGACACAATGAGAACATAGAAAGATGATGATACAAATATGCTATTAAATACTTGCATAGTTTTATACAGTCTTATCCATAAATAACACACCACCTTTCAAGAATGTTTGGAGGAATACAAAGTATAATATCTCTGCAGTCAGAATTTCATTTTATTTTTACAATGATACAAAGATTAAAATATTTTTAAAGAAGATAGTTCAAGCTTGTTAAGCTAGAAGACAACAAATGGAAATATGATGTGAAATTGATCATAAATTAATCCTCAGAGTGACATCCATGATGTTCTAAATTTAGTTTCTCAAGAACAAAGTTCAGTGGGTAAACAATTTAAGTCTCTGGATAAAAATGACAACTTCATTCAGAGAGTTATTTGACAGGAAAAATTTAAGCAGGTACTATTTTTGTAACAAAACCCTGACCATCCTAGGAGGACATGAGTTAGTATTCTCTTATATCTGATGATTCCCATGGACCAAATATTATGAGGTACCTCACAAGTATACAAATGTTAACCATAGGGCCTATCAAGGGTCACTGGAAATAAGCAGACAATATGAAGCTCAACTCTGAAATGAAAAGTGTAATTAGTTTTTGCAAATCTAATTACAATTTACAAAGTATTTTGAAAGCAAAGGACACAAACACTCTCTTCTAAATAATTAGAATATGTAATTTGTTCCTAACTTATTTTGGAATTTTGGATTTCCATGATGTAAATATGAGATGTGCAGTCAGAAACAACAAAAAATAAGAATATGCACAATATACGAGATTTCTGTTTATAAAGCAAATACATTCCGCATAACATGGCAACTCACAGGCAGTTTACTTCATTAAGGTCAAGAAAACAGAAAAATAACATTTTTTGTTTGTTCTTTAGTATCCCTTTAGTCTTTCTATTTCATTGGTAAAATTACTAAAATGTGTAAGAGCCAGAGGACCAGGAAATCTGCTGTGAGAGTGTGTGTCCTAAAAATGACAGGGAAGCTCTCAGATGTGATACCTCAGCTACATGACTGTGTAAATGACATCTGAACAGGGGTAGCATCAAAGAGGTGTTAACTGGGAGGAGGGAGAATCTTGCTAGGTACAGAGTGATGGGCAACTAAAGAATGCAAAGAGCAGGAAAATTAGTCTTCCCCAGTGATGAGTCCTCTATGTGGTTATCCAATACCAATTGGTCAGACCTGCAATCACATAGCTTCAAGCAACACTAAATGGACTCAGCTGATTGTATTTATTTATCCTCTGTGTATGTGTATAGATATATACAATATATGACTATGGATCAATATATGACTATGGCACAAAAAGAAGCCATAAATTTGAGAAGGAGCAAGAGGGAATGAGAGGGAGGGGCTGAAGGGAGCAAAGAGAAAGAAGGTAATGGTGTAATTATATTTTAACTTTTAAAAAAATTACTAAAATGTGATAAATAGAGACAGTGAAGGCCAGAAAAATAATGAATGATAAGAGTTCTTGGTATTACTTATTTAACATTAACAGTTATGGAGCCTAATTTGAAATAAATTTGCTAGAGCTATTTAAAATTTTCTTAGGATGTTTGAGATGCAAGGCTATATTTTAACGGTAAGTGCTGTGTTTGCCTTATCTAATATGATAGCACAACAATCCTGGTGGGAGTTGGTGCATTCTTGTTGGTAAGGTAAGATGACGCAGCCCTTTACTACATCAGAGTAATGGTATACAGTAGATCTGGAGAATATAGCCAGGCTCTGGAGTTGAATGGCAGCAAACCAACATATGTAGGGTTCAGCCTCTTTTTAAAGGTTCTTTCTCATTCGTGTTCACAATTTTCTGAGTAGCATGTGGTAGTGCAATCCTAAGTACAGAGTTCTTAGCGTTTGCTTTGTTCCTATAAAAGATGTAGCACCATCATTTTTCTGAACTTGATCGGCACTGTAATTTTTCCTGGTACTTAAGAGTTATTAAGTTATGCTGATTAGTGGATTTTTTATGGATAAATGCAGAGTGGAAGAAACGCTGGACTAAAGACATCTGGTGACTCAAATGAGATACTTGAAAATTGTAAGATGAGAGCCTTGAACCCCTGAGTTGTCCTTATTTCAGTAATACCTTTTTGGAAGTTAGCTAAAGAACAAGATTTTTAAAAACTCAGCAATGTAGAAAGGAGGTCATACTATCATGGCCAATCAGAGTGCCATGGAGCAATGTATACTCAGTATGGATTTTAAGCAAATGGAAACTTACTGCTTCTCCAGAAAATCCTTCCACAGAAAGTGTGTGTTAACATGGGTACAGCTCAGATATGTGCCGTTCACCAGTTTAGAGCGGTGGTTTTAGAGTCATGTTGGGTGTGTCTTTGAAATTTATGGGATTTTTTTTTTTTTTTTTACTCCCTACACTAAGTCCAAATCTGTGTTTGCGCCAAGTGGGTGGCAAGTACTGGCAGGTGTGTGGTTTTTATCAGAATTCTCAACCTAGGACCTCAGAGGACCAGCCTTTTGTAACTCAAAATAAAAGTTCAATATAGAGAGACAAGGACCAGGAAGTACTTTTGACTAGAGAGAGCTGAGATCAGAAATGACAGGAAATAGAGATGCAGTAAGCCCACAGTAAGCTCAAATGAGTTTGGCTCTATGACTGGGGAACACAGCCGCCTCATCTATCAGTTAAATTAGGGTGGTTTATGTTACAGGTGAGTATTTCTAAGCAGTAGGCATTACCTTCTATTAGTTGATCACTGTGCACTTCTGTTTTTTAACCAAGTTTTCACCAGCTGATCTAATTGTCCTCCAACTTGTTATCGCCCTCCTAATTAATAAGCATGCCTTATTAATAAGCATGAAAGCACTTTCAATACTTAGAATGCTGAGTGCGAGAATTTAAAAAAAAAATAAAAGGAAGCACAAAAGGCCAACCTATTTGCCAGATTCTGGACTGTGAAATGAATAGAAAAATTCTGTCATGTCACTCCGTGGGGCCTTCTGCCAAAAGATGTTTTGGAAATGATTAGAAAGTTTGTGTTCAGAATTGTGAGAATTAGAGGGACATCGGCACCAACACATATGTTGTATTAGAGCATGGGCTGACACTTTGTAAGTTTCCATGATAGAGTTCAGAAAAGATTGCATGTACACAATTCATTCTTCATTACCTTTGGGATTAGGGCAACTCTATGCCCCTTTCTCTTTCTTTTTTATTTTCTTGGCCCCTTAAAAGTATTGTCAGCCCAATTAACTCACTCCTAAACATCACAGAGTCAGTAAACATATATAGAAATTTGCTTGGCACCATTCCATTTTCCTGTTTCCCATCTTTCTGCAGAAGACACCGTGTTATATTCCATTCTCCCCTCAAACCCGATGTCACCAGGTTTGTAGTGGTGCCTTTTGGTGGATTTGATGGACAGAGCAAAGGCAGTGTTTTCATGTTATCATGTTTCAAACCTGAGCTTATAGATAGCTGCATGTCACCTCATCCTTATGAACGCCCACCCTCAGGCCTATGACACCTTCAAGAGCCGCATGTAAGGCAAGAAGCTGTGTGTAAGCCTGGTCTCACCAAAGGCTCACCAAAAGGTACCATGCTGTCTGATGGCTGTCTAGTGTTTGGTCAGCATTGAACAATCAGTGGGAGTTCTGTCTCCTCAGATAGTGCCCGGCTTCTTCCCTGGAATAATATCCTATTCATCCGAGAGTGGTTTGGCTGGCTTTCCTCTCTGTCTTTCATCTCCTTTAGCCTCATTACTTCTTGTCCTGCAGTATAATACCACAGTCTTTGCTCATCATCACAGCCTCTATAACACTTTGACCTCTCTTGGTGAGGGTGGCAGGAGAGTGAATGCCCGGTCTCTCCCATGATTGTAATGCATTCTTTCCTTCCCCAAGGAAAAGAGCTCCTCTGTCTCTTGGCTGAAAGATGATTTTCTTCCAGACTGCCCTCCAATTATTTCCAGTACGCTTGTGTAATACCAGGCTCTCTCTTCCTGTTGAATGGAATGGGTGTATTCATGGTGAGGAAATCAGGGATGATGCATGTTAGTAAGTGTGAGAAAATGATGCATAGATTGATCTAAGCAAAGGTTTGTGCATACGTGGTGTCACGTGGTGTCTTGGTTCTCTTTGCATTTCCTGTCAAAAACATTGCTCAGCTTCCTCTGACACTGTGCAAAGCATTTTGGGAATTTGACATTGAAACAAACACAGCTCTATGATTTTAGAAAGACAAACCTAGAAAGAATTGAGGAATCATTCTCATTGCACGGAGTAGGAAACTGAGCCCTGGGAAGAAGGGGAAAGGTACAGTTTCACAGGAAGGGAATTTTTAAATGGTTCGTAGTAAACCAGCTGACTTGCATCTTCAATTCCATTTTAGTGCAACCCCTCCTGACCTCTCTTTGCCTCAAGGCTCTCTTCCAGGCCATAGCACTTCCCTTGTGACTCTCTCTCTCAGTGGAACTTACCAAGGAAGCCTTTGGAGTACAAGTGGTTGTCTGAGGCTCATTCCTTTTCACCTTCAAGCTGGTTTTAGCCATAGACACTTGTGACCCACAAAAGTCTAGAACTCACAGTAGGAACTATTGGGACTACTTGTGAATTTTACACCCTTATATTGCCTCCTGCGGCCCCTGCCAGTTTGGTTTGATTCTTTTCTATCTTTGGATTCTAAATAAAAAGCAGAATGTTCACTTGCACCTGGATAAATAATGAGCAACATTCTAGACTGCACTAGGAGAAAACAAGTACCTGTGTGAGTCAGTGAGTGGTGTTGCCTGTCTACCAATAATTCCCTTTGGAAAACTTTGCCACGCCTTGGCTAAAGACATTCTGTTAGAACATGGGGCAGCCTGGGCTTAATGCCTGTGTTGCACACTATGGAGTAGTCAGCATCAGAGGGAACAGAAAGGAAATATGTGTTGAATGGCAGGGTAATGAGCACTTGCATTCTGTGGGCTGATCCCCTAATTCCATCTCAGTTTTAAAGCTGATAATCTAGAAAAGGTTATTCAAATTCAAATTCATTTTGACTGACTCATTACTTGGGTAAATGGAGATAGCTATGGTATTGTGAAACTTTGTTTGGAAATCTACTTTAAAATACCAAAGCATTTAAAATATATCTAAAATATGCTCAGCACTATTATTATTATTATTATTATTATTATTATTATGTGTGATATGTAAGTGGGGATATGTGTACAAGTAAGTTCTCTCCTTCTGTCCTTACATATATTCCATGGACCTGGCTGACGTCATCAGTCTGGCACAACAAGCTATTTATCTGCTAAGCCATCTCAGTGGCTTATCGCTTTCATTTTTAGTGAGGAAACATCAATATTTCTAACATGGGTAACACCTGGCACCCTACCAGGTCAAAGCTAATCTGTGCTTTAAGGTCTTGAGAATGGATTTCTCCAAGAAACACCCTTTTATGAATCATGGTGCTGAAACCAGCCTTTCCTGGCTCGTTTGGATTTTGTTTCATTGTTTGTTTTCTTGTTTTTGGTTTTGTTTGCCAAAAATGTGATTCCATACTTTGGAAGAAAGGCATCACACTAGTGACCTCTCTTCCCCCTCCTTTCCTTTCTCCTCTTCACTTACCTTTGCTCTTATTTCTTTATTCCATCATTTCAAACACAACGCAGAGTCCAAACGTGGGATATGCAGGGACCAACAGAAAGAGAAATTGCGGGAGTATTCTACAGGAGTGGAAGGGGCAAAGCCTGGGTTTTTAATTTTACTCTCACATTTATGAGTGCATCCTTAGACTGAACAGGTAGATCCTCGTCTCCACATCTCCAAAGACAGCGTGGAAAAGCTGGGACTACTCCTCTCCTTTCGCTTTTCTAAAGATTCATGATAATACATGTCTTTCCCCACGATTTGTGGAATGAAAAATGAAACAGAGCCTTTGAGAAATAACATGAATGTCTAAGTCACAAAGCTGGTAGAATCAGGGTCACACCAAGCCTCTCTTTTTGAGCCCAGAGCTCCTGTTCATGGTACAAGTGTCCCCAGTCATCATTTGATGGGTCATACCTTTGGGCTAAACATACATACACCTAGGAAACAGGTTATCTTGCTTTAGTGAAAGAGAGAGTAAACCTTCTAAAGTCTTCTCAGTTGCAGATTACATCCAGTAACCCCGAATCTACCAGACTCCATGAAACACGAGACCCCTCCAGGAGCATCCATGGCCAGCAAGATACCAGAGACTAAAGTCTACCAACTTTACTATTCAACATCCCTGGCTACAATTCATCCTTCTCAGAGAACTGCTTTTCTGTTGCTCTCTGATGGGTGTCAGTCCAACACTCGTTAAATAATCATTTGTAGAATTTAAAAACTCCTTGAATTTTCAGGTTTTTATTTTATTTTATGTATGTATGTATGTATGTATGTATGTATGTATTTATTTATTTATTTATTTTTGCATCTGTTACACCATTTACTTCAGCAGGATGCCTGGACCCAATGCCATTCATCTCAGTCAACTCTTTATACTTCATCTTTTAAGAACCCAAACACTTCCTCCACACTGAAGCAAACTGATTCCCCATAGAAGACTCCACAGTACTTAGCTGAGTCCTGTTTCATGAAGAGATGGGATGTGTGTGGACTCTGCCACTCAGTCTGACCTGTATTTGAAAGCTAAGAGGCATTTTAATTGTTTTGAGGCAGGGTATAAACACACATACCCATCTGACAGGGAAAAGGAAATGGAAAAATTTACGAGTGTCAGCTACTTCCAACTCTCCCAAGTATGTATTAAAAATGCCTTCTGAAAAGCCCTGGTAGGTATCCTTGACACAGATGAGCCTCACTGGTCAGCATGTATATTCTGGATGCTCTGTGGCATTCACATGCATCGTTCAATAGGTTGGATGAACTCTTACCTTTGCAGATGTCACACGGCCTGCTTTATGTGCCTGTTTTGTGGCTGATAGTTTAAAAGCTTCTCCCACACAGGAGGCATTTCTCCGAGCTTCTAAATAAGGTCCTGAAAGTACGCTAAGCATTTAGTGAAGGTTCGGCAATTGCGCGGTAAGTTATAATAAATATTACGCAAGCTGGGAAAATGGGTGATATCCTTTTCTGTATCTGAATGGGCTGTGGTAGAAGAAAAGGGTCGAGGGAAGAGGTTCAGGGAGAGCATATCCCGCATTGATTTTTCACACGTATTTCACATATTTATGGTGTTTTCCTTGTCAGGCACACTACACGTAGCGTCAGCTGTGATCTGTTGTCTGTCCTTAAATGGATAGTGCTGTATTAATGTTGTTTGTTTGTTTGTTTGTTTGTTTTCAGTCAGGGCTGTAGATTTCACCTGCTGTTTTCTCTCCGTTTCTTCCCAGATCCTTGATCATCAACATGGTTCACCATCACTTCTCCTTGAATCTCCATGACCTTAACAGTAACATGTTTCTTCGGGAAGGAAAAGCGTTCAATGTCTGTAATCAGAACTGACGCTTTATGGAAGCTTTTCTCTAATCTACATGCATTTGATACTTTTAAAGATTTAGGAAGTTGCGCTGGAGAGATGGGTTAGTGATTAAGAACATTTGTTGCCCTTGTAGTGGACCCAGGTCCAACTTCCAGCACCCCTATAATGGCTCACAGCCATCTGTAATTCCAGTTCCAGGAAATCTAATGCCCTCTCTGACATCCAAAGGCACCAGGCACTCAGGAAATGTAGTCATACATGCAGACAAAACAATTGTGAACACACATCAAAATATATAAATCTAAAAAGAAAAAAAAAGATATGGTAAGTTGAAATAGAATCTTATGTGTCTACATATGTACTCCACAGAAATTATGACTGTTAATATCTATTAGTATTTATTACAAGATATATGTGTTTGTTTTATATAGATCAAACATACCATGTAAAACTTTCTTCATGCCATGGCCACAGACCTACACATCTTTGTTTATTAGTCTATATTATATTGGGTAGGAAACAATGTGCCTCAGAAGTGTAACTCCTCCAATCTAGTTTTGAGCTGATCTTTCTGGTACAGATAGCTAAAATATGTGGAACTAGGATAGTAATCAAAAATGTATTCATGTGTGGCAGCTCTGGGACATCTTACATCAGATTCTATGTAACCTTATCAGCCTGTAAACCAAGTAACTTGACTGATCTCTCACACATGATATCGTCCAGGCTTTGCCAGAGAAACAGAACCAATGGAATAGAGATAACGGGAGGCTCATGGATGCTAGATGATAAGCAGTCCAAGGATCTGTTTGCAAACTGTAGGACTGTGAAAGCTCTGGTATGACTCTGTGTGAGCCTGAATCCTGAAAAGTGATGGTATGAGGGTGTTCAACTAGGAAGGCTACTGTTGGAAAAACAGAGGGATTTTCTACCTTTTGGACAAGGCAGACTTCTATTCATGGCTTGGTGGATGAGGTCCACACACACTTCTGGCCTTCTATTCCACACAGTCCAGTGATTCAAATGCTAATCTCTTCTAGAGCAATGTCTCAGGCACATCAAGAAAAATGTCTTGCTAACTATTAGGGGTTTTCTTAGCCCAATCAGATTGGCACACTGAGCTAGCCATATTACATACAAAGCAGCAAAAGTTCAAACATTTGGAATAACTTACCAAAGACCACTCAGAGATTCAGTAGAAAAAGCAGAACTGAAACTTTTGTTGTTGTTGTTGTTTTCCCCTTTTTCTTTTTCATTCCAGAGCTTTTTCTCTACTCTCTGCTCTTGGTATCTCTTCTAAAATAATTGAATAACGCACACACACACACACATACACACACACACACGAATATGATTGTAAGATGTAGGTCCATCTTGATGCTTTATCTTTATGGCAATATATCTTGGCTTTTTCTGTTAGGTTCACATTATCTGGAGTCTGGGAAAAAGGCACTTGAAGACATAGATATACAACCAGTATCAGTGAGACCTTATAATGTAATATTCCGCTATGAATGACTTGGAGAAACATGCTTTGGGAAGGAGATCTGGAGGATGTCAGAGGAGAGCAGGATGTGGACTCCTTTATGTTGAGATCACAAGAGCAAAACCCTGATGGTATGCCAACATAGGAGGGCTTCCATAGCTAGAGACATGAACATGAGTTTCAAACATGATTAAAGCTCAGGAAAATAAAACCAGAGCATTTACTGCATTTCTAGTATTCTACAACCAAACTCAACATCTACAAATTGTTTGTTAGCCAGCCTTCGTAATACTAAGATTTTTTGTTGAGTTACCCCTAGAGTAGGAGCTTGCTCTTTTTAAGCCAAAACATGGGAGTTGCAAGGAGGCTAACAATCCTCCATGTGACTGTCACAATGTGTGCACGTTGTGTGGAAGAAGCTGATGCCAATCAGTGTTCACAGGTACTATGAGTGATGACCCTGCCACTCTACAGTTAATGCTATTCCACGTATCATCAAAGTTGATCTCCTAAGATCAGGAAGCCAGTCAGTGATTGAGCTGAGTGACTACTTGACTTTCTTTTTCATATTCCTCTCAATATTCTATCATACTATGGTAGCGTAACATTCTTAAGCTCTCCCCATCTTTCTTGGACAAGGCATGTTCAAATTCACCTTTAACTAGTAGCATATTAGCAAAATCCTATAACTGAATGACTTACCCCGTATGTAATTAACTGAACCTGCATTTGGATTCATTATTCATGTCTTACATAGCATAAAGGCAAGCCTGTCTTTCTCTACATCTCCCTACTGGATTGTTTAGCTTAATCAAAAGAAATAATGCCCGTCATGGTTACCTCACATGGTTACTGTGTGCCACTTTACCCATACACTGTTGTTTCCAAGACAGTTTAGAGACAGAGCTAGCAAAAAGGAAGTTGATGTATGTGGACCTAGGTGGAGAGCCAGTTTCATCAAACCTAGGGAATGCTTTATTCTTCAAAGACCTTAAGTATTCATGTTGTTCCAGTTTAGCTAAAGCCTGCCTTGAAAAGAGATCCAGGATGCTTTCTGCCACTAACCTAATCCCACTGAAAGCTTCTTCAATTAAATCAAGCTTTAGGGTCCAAGAAATAGACAACTGATTTAACCCTCCATGACTCAACTTCTCCTTCCTCATTGCTCTTGTCTACCAGCCAGGAATGTGAGGAGGAAATGAGTTGGATCAAGACTATGCACCAGATCCATGAAGCCAAGAACCTGGCCCTGAACACACCCGAGATTGTTTTCCAACAAAATACCTGTACTTTAGAGTAAGCATATTCCAGTATGTGGGTCCCGGTGAGTAAGAATCTCACATTTATGAGTCTGGAAAGAACATGAATGAGAGGAAGGTACATATACCCATGCAAGGAGTTTTGGGTGTGGCCATCATATTGGCATTAACAAGAACTGGCTAATTCATTACCATAGCCTGTACTGATGCTACTTCTATCGTTTAGGAAATAAAATCATAATATACAAATGATTTAGTTGTACTGTTCCAATGGAAAATAATCTGAGGATGCTGTAACTGACCTGGAGAGGAGAGGAAGCCACCCAATTAAGAGGCACCATGTGAGGCGAAGTTCTGAGACAATACCTTTAGCCTGAACTTGAAACTGAACTCTACTGTGTCAAGTTCGGATAAAGGGACTCATCCTGAAGCTGGAGATAGTGGAACTTCACTTACCTCCCATTGATAAAATGCCTCTTTCTGAGTTAAGTAAACTTCCAGGCCCTTCCAACTTTTGGTGTTGCAATAAATCCAAAGACAGCCATGGTTACTGGCTATGGAGAGTGAAACCTGTTAAATAAAGTAAATATACATATTCAAGAACAAGATTTCTGAAATGTGTAGAGACACCAATCCAACAGCATCACATTGATTATACTGTGTGAAATTTCCTTTTTTTATTAATTAATTCAATATTTTCAGGTCTTTTTTTTTCAGAATTCTTTATTTATTTTTTATTTTTATTAATTGCAGTTTATTCACTTTGTATCCCAGCTGTAGCCCCCTCCCCAATTTCCTCCCTATCCCACCCTCCCTCCCTCTTCTCCTATGCTCTTCCCCCAGTCCAATGATAGGGAAAGTCCTCCTCCCCTTCCATCTGACCATAGTCTATCAGGTCTCATTAGGACTGGCTTCTTTGTCTTCCTCTGTGGACTGGTCAGGCTCCTCCTCCTATAGGTGGAGGTGATCAAAGAGTCAGCCCATGAGTTCATGTCAGAGATCGTCCCTGTTCCTATTATTGGAGAACCCTCTTGGACACTGAGCTGCCATGGGCTACTTCTGTGCAGAGGTTCTAGGTTATCACCATCCATGGTCCTTGTTTGGAGTATCAGTTTCAGAAAAGACCCCTCGGCTCAGATTTTTTGGTTCTGTTGCTCTTCTTGTGGAGTTCCTGTTCCCCCCAGGTCTTTCTATCTCCCCTTTCTTTCATAAGATTTCCTGTACTCTGCTGAAAGTTTGGCTATGAATCTCAGCATATGTTTTGAATACCCTGCTGGGTAGTCTTTCAGAGGCTCTCCGTGATAGGCTCCTGTCCTATTCCCTGTTTTCTCCCTCTTCCAATGTCTTTCCCATTTGCCTTTCTGAATGAAAATTGAACATCTTACCTAGGGTCTTCTTTCTTGATTAGCTTTCTTAGGTGTACAGATTTTACTATGAGTATCCTGTATTATATGCCTAATATCCAATTAGAAGTGAGTATATACCATGTGTGTCTTTCTGCTTCTGGGATACCTCACTCAGGATGATCTTTTTCCCATTCCCACCATTTGCCTGCAAATTTCATGATTTCCTTGTTTTTAATTGCTGAGTAGTATTCCACTGTGTAACTGTACCACAATTTCTGTATCCATTCCTCAACTGAGGGACATCTGGGTTGTGTACGTTAGGCACTCACTGTACATAGAACTTCAAGCCCAGCTTGAATGTTTTGATACTTTACATGGTCCATAATAGTTGCCCAAGCTGTTCTTGATCTCAGTATTTAAACCTGTCAGACCTAAACTGATATTCTTACATATACTTCACATGGTGGATTGGGCACCACTTACACTGTGTCATACGTTATGTAGCTCAGCATTCCCACTATATTTATTGGTTCCATGATTTTGCTTAGGTTATTATACCTGTCTGCAACTCAGAAAGTAGGGAAGTCATTTTGATAAATATATAAAAGAGATCAGTCCAACTTTTAATAATCCGGTAAGAAAGTAAAATATCTCAATAAATATGTATGCTTTTTAACACAGCAACAAATAATATTCCTCATTTATTTATGCAATACACACTATACATGCACACACACGCACAACACCTACACGTGTTGTAGTTTCCTATCTAACAGAAGTTACAGATAAATTTAGACATATTTTAACAGGCAAGACAAATTATCAGCCTGTGCACACACAAACTGGCAACGTTATAGGAACAGGAAGAATAATGCCCATAGCTTGCAATGTTTGGGAATCCACATTTACCAACAACTTGAACAGAGATAACTATCCCTGGCTTTGTAGTTTTTCATTTGTTATCCTGTGGTGTCTGGGAAAGGCGTTGTGCCCCCATTATAGGGTATCTGCATTTAAATTCCTTTTATATTATAAGTAAATGTACATGTTTTCATTTTAGGAAGATTCTACAAAAGTGGTTTCCATAATGCGTTGTCAAATGTCATTAGTGTTTCTTCACCATACTCTCTCCTTAACCCTGCCCTTCCATTGCCTGACCTATTTAACACTTCCTGTTCCCTTAGTCCCTTTTCCCCTTAAAAGCCATCTGTGATTAACCCTTTCCCCTTGTAATCCCTCCATGATCCTTCCTCGATTTCATGACCTCTATGAGTACTTTGATTTTTAAACCCACATATCTAAAAATTCAAAGCTACCGTTCATTTATGAGAGATAATATTTGGCTTTTGTACTTCTGAGCCTGGGTTACCTAATTCAGAATGATTATTTCCTGACCCATGAATTACTTGTAAATTTCAACACTTTATTTATTTATTTGTTTACAGCTGGATGGTATTCCATTGTATAGATGCCCCATATTTTCATTGTACACTTATGAGTTGATAGACATTTTAGGCTACTTCCGTTTACTGATTATTATGAACAGAGAAACAATGAGCATAAATGAATAAATGTATTTATACTTGGATAAAGATTCCTTTGGATATATGTCCAAGAGTGATATAGCTGTCTATATGGGGGAGCTATTTCTGACTTTTTTGGCAAGCCCCTGATTTCTATAGTGGTACTCTCGTCAAAAATACATAAGCATTCCACTTTCTCCACATCTATTTGTTACAATTGTTGTCATCTTTTTTTATCTTATCCATCTGACTGAGGTGAGGTGAAAGCTCAAAGTAGGTTTAATTTGAATTTTCTATGGCTGAATATACCACATAGCATTTGGAAACATGGAGAAATCAAGCTGGTGCTCTGATACCAGCCTGGATGCTTCATTCCTGTTGCCTACTTTTGGAGTTCTGCAAAGTTATATGCTTGCTACTGGGGGCAAAGGGAAGTAATCAACAGTTTTATCCAGCAGAAATCCTGAGCTTTAGTAATGACTGGTCTGGCAAGGCATCCTCATGTGTGTGGTAGTGGCATAGTATGTGATGGAAGTAACTAACTACTTCTGATTAAATTTAAAGTCCACTCTAACATGATAGAACTCATACCAGTACCAGTAACTAGACCAAAAACCTATGGGTGCCTAGATTGTAGGCCTTAAATGAGACCAAACTACTACCGTTCTTTAAATGGTCATAGTGTTAAACCACATTCTAATAAGTTATCTCTAAACACATATATTAGTGTTGGTTTCCACCATCATCAAAGAAGCTTCTTTTTCCAGTATCTGGCAATTAGTTCAGAGACTCACAACTGGTCAACATGCAAAGAATAAAGGAGTGTGGAGTGCTCAACCCTAAATGGTACATCTATATCATACTCCTTGCCCCTGAGGCTCAGGGATCTTTATGGAAAAGGGGTATAGAAAGATTATAAGAGCCAGACCTATTGGGTGATGAGAGTAACGCAGTGTTTTATGCACATGAAGAGATTTTGCACATGTGAACTTACAGTGCCTGTGTGTTTGTATACAACACCTGAAAAAGATCAAGCCAGGCTAAAATCTCAGCATGGACTAGAAAGCAGTAACTGAGGCCTCATCCCATATTGACATTTGATGGCTTATAGGGTAAGGTTTTTTTTTTTTGTTTTTTTTTTTTTTAGGGACGGCCCTTGAAAGCCTATCCTTGCTTTAACAGATGGTCCTACACCCATAGGAGGCTGACAGTACTAAGTAGAGTCTGTTTTTTTTTTTTTCTGCACATAAATTTAGGTGAGAAAAGTGGTTTGGGGGCATAGGGGCAGAATTGGATAAAAGATAATAGGGATTAGATTTGAACAAAACACATTATGTGCTTTCGTGAAGTTCTCGACAATTAAATGTAAAGATACAAAGAAGTCAGAAGGCAGGCAGGGTGGTAACTTTGCAGTGACAGCCAAGAATAGAGGGCAGCAAGGTCAGAGTCAGGGCAAGACACCAGATCAGATCATGCACAGGCAAAATAACACACACTATGGCATACAAATTGTATTTAATTTGTCTGGAAAAAAAATCACTAAAGAGTTCCGAGTACACAAGGACGGATCTCAATCATGTTTGTAAGAGGCTATTCTCTTTTCCATATGACTCCCTGAGAATATGGTATTTGTATTTATGCCAATCACTTTCTAAAAACATACCCACATGTCACACATTATTCTAGCTCAGTATGAAAACTTAACAGCAATAGTAAGCCCTGTTTTGTAGGCATAAGGTTGCTGTATAATTCAAATTCTGGTTTCTATACCCCACCATTTTTGGTTGCAATCCTCGTTCTGAGAATCTCCTGTCTCAATGTTGTGTTAACACTGTTCCCCAGTTGTCCCCTGGTATGCCAATAAAACAGCTTATAGCAGATTGCTGAGGAGGGGAAAGAATAGGGCTAGACTTCCTGCCAGCCAGGGGAGGAGAAATGAGAGGAAGAAGTAAGGAATTTAGCCATAAGCAGATGTCCAAGAGAGATCAGGAGAAACAGCTCAGCAGGGAAAGTTACAAAGTGCAAGTATCTCTGGGATGTATTTTGGGAAGAAGCCAGATTAGTTTAGAAGGTTAAGAATAGAGTTAATACTGCTCAAGATTGTGCTATGAAGCTTGTTAAAATAATATAATAGAGTCTCAATTATCTGTATAATAGCAAGGTTAAGAGAGAAACTAAGGAAAACAAACAGTTTTATAAAATTAAGCTTAACACTGTGTACTCTTTTCCTTTGTGTGATAAAATTGTATTTCAGATACTAGCAACAGTCTAATATTTGTAGAGTAATAAACATAAATGATCTCTAATATAAAGATTAAATTGTGAAAGCACATCATAACATCTTAACCTTTAATTTTTATACTGGTCTCCAGTTTTCATCCAAGATTTTTGTGTTTTGTTTTGTTATTAAGTATAGTATCTTTCCTCAATATAACTACCTTGCAGAAATCTCTTGTGACAATGCACCTGGTTTGCTCAAAGAAAAACTGTACCACTGGAAATATTTTACCTATACAATTTCAAGTAAATGTCCTCCATTCACATCTATGTTTGCTCACCACTGACTCCAGAGCAAAGTCCAAAGTCTTACCCAATAGTATGGGTCTACACCTCCTCCTCCTCATCTAGCCAACTTCTCTGTACCTTTTCTACAATGGTCTGCAATAACTAGTCCTCATTGTCCTACAAATTTGTACATTATGTACAAATTTTCTGTGTCATTGTTTATTTCTGTTACCAGTCTATATACGATCTCTCTCAGCCAAGTTCAAGTCTCATCTGTGTTGTATTTAGGGCCACTCAAGTCTCACTCTGAATGATTTTTTTCAGTTGTCACACTTATTATATCATCTGTATGATTATTACTGATATTCTAAAGACGATGTCTTCATGAGAATCTTCAGAGATTCCATTTAGTGACCATATCTTTGTGGTCTAGAAACTTGGTATACAACACTGGACTTTAAAATAGATAATTCAGACATATCACTATTTGATCATTATTGAAACCTCCTCCCTCTCCTGGTAAGTTTTCTCTCTAAAGCATATTTGAGTCTCAATTCACACACTTGAATGTGCAAGAAATTTAATTTTTATTAAATTTTATATTAATTTACATTTCAGTCTCTCATCCTACCTTGTAATGTGCTGGTCCAAGTTCTGATTGGGGCTTCAAGTCTATTCAGCCTATATATTCAGGTCTACATTAAGGATGCTAGAGTCCTATCTCATCCTCAGGCATTGGTCCATGATCTTTGTTTTTCAGAAGTTTTGTTTCTCCCATGTTCATGAGCAATTGCAGGCCTGCATCATTATCCATATGGGCTCAGAGGCATGTTCATCTCTGTGATGCTGACTAGGTTCCGTCTGCCAGTTCTCATGATTAGTGTTTCCATAAAAGGTCTTAGTATATTCTTGGGTCAGAGAGCATGGCTCTTCTCTCCTGTGTCCACATAGGTAAATTCTCATCTCTATTTAATTATGGTTCCTTCTTTCTCTGTGTGTGCTGGTTAGATTTTTGTTTCTGTTTTGTTTTGTTTCTCTTAACTTGACACAGGCTACAGTCATTTGGAGAGAAAGATCCTCAACTGAGAAGATGCCTACATCATATTTACCTGAAGGCAAGTTTGTCTGGCATTTTCTTGATGAATGATTGATGTGAGAAGGCCCAGAGCTCCATGAGCAGTATCATCCCTGGGAAGATGGTTCTGGGTTATATAAGAAAACAAGCTGAATAACCATGGAGTACAATTAATTTGTGCCTCTAAGTTCCTTACTTGAGTTCCTAAGTGAGCTTCTCTCAATGGATTAAGACCTAGGATATATAAGACAAATAAACCCTTTCCTCCTTCCTCTTCTTCCTCCTCCCCATTCTACCTTTCCCCCTCTTTCTCTCTCATTCTGGACAATATCACCTTTCAAATGTTTTTCCCTTTTGCACCAATTCTGTAAGTTACAGAATTATATCCAAGTTTACAGAAAGCATTAGATAATTATTTTCCAACTCTATTTTGAAACTTCTCTTTTTAAACCAACAGCACTGGAACAACCATTGTTTTGATGAAGGAGATTTATTTACATTGCCAGAAAAAAAAAGTGAGCTTAGTATTCTATCCTATCATAAACATTTTAATAAATATAATAAATATATTCTCCTGTACATAACCCATAAACTTAGTGTCTATCTTGTTGCACTTCTTGTCCTAGAATTAGGCCTGATTGCAACAGGTATACCTAGAGGATCTCCTTATGAAAATAATTAATGAACTACTTCAATAATGAAGTAGTTGGAGATGAAATATGGATGAAAAGAAACTGCATGCTAGAAGTTCAGGTGAAAAAGAAAACAGATTATTTTTCTCATCTTTCTGAAAGTACAATTGCTCTAGACATTTGGCACACAATATTTTGTTAAGAGTGATAATGCTAACAGTGTTTTTTTAATTTATTTATTTTTATATTAATCACAGGTTATTTACTTTGTATCCCAGCCGTAGTTCCCTTCCTCATTCCCTCCCAATCCCACCCTCCCTCCCTCATCTTCTCCCTGCCCCTTTCCAAGTCCACTAATAGGGTAGGACCTCCTCCCCTTCCATCTGACCCTAGCTTATCAAGTCTCTTCAGGACTGGCTGCAATGTCCTCTTTTGTGGCCTAGCAAGGCTGCTCCTCCCTCGGGGGTGGAGGGTCAAAGAGCTCGCCATTGAGTTCATGTCAGAAATAGTCCCTGTTCCCCTTATTAGAGAACCCATTTGGACACTGAGTTACCATGGGCTATATCAGAGCAGGGGTTCTAGGTTATATCCATTATAGATCAATTATACGTTTCTTTTTCTTCTCAAGGAAAGAATCTCCTACTCTTCAAAGCAGGGAGCATACTTCTTTTCCAAAGGTCGCACAATATCTGCCCCATCACTGAGAAAGTCAGGCAGCAACTCAAAGCAGGAACTGAAGCAGAGATCATAGAAGAACAATGCTTACTGGCTTGCTCTCCATGACTTGCACAGTCTGCTGCCCAATCATGGCACTGCCCACTATGAGCTGTGCCTTCCTACATCTGCCTGACAGACTGCCTATTGGTCAATCTTATGGACTCATTTTATCAATTGAGAATTCCTCTTACTGAGCTCTAGTTTGTGCCAAGGTAACAAAATCCAACCAGGACAGTTGAGGAAAAATTGTGGGCCCAGCGGTCTTGTCCTTCCTTGCTTAGCACTTACACACTAATTTACAGAAACAAAACAAAACAAACATCATTTTAGGTTCCGTCCCAGCAGAAGCTGAAATAAAATTATTGGAATATACAAGACCAGTCCTCACTCTCAGAAATTTTACAAACTGATTTTGGAAAGAAAACAAAATTGATGGAAATATAAAATATGAGAGCTGAAACTGTTGAAGACATAAGACATTAAGGAAACACCAAGAAAGGAAGGAGTGACTCCAGCTAAAGGAGAGTGGTTCAGTGAGAAAGTCACATTTGACCTGGAGATTTTGATTTTCCAGGCAAAGAAGGCAAGGAATGCTTCCCAGAAAAATAAATAAAATATTCATACTTGTATCAGGGAAGGGAATCATTTTGCCACAAAATTTAACTAAGGTTCTCAATTCAGGTGCACAAGGTGTGGGAAAGAGTGATGAAAGATGGATCCGGTAAGGCTGGTTGCATTCTGGCAAGGTCACATTGTACCACGCTTGCCAGAACTTCAAACTCTGTTTACGTAAATATGGTGCGCCACAATTCAAGCATGTGACATAGAAACTCAGGGAAGCACTGAACAGGAGTGAGGCATTCTAGAAACGTCACTCCGGAAACTCTGTGGCAATTGGAGGAAAGCAGAGGGATAGTGACCGTGCAGGGTCAGGTGCTATGAAATAACGCCAGCTAGTGCTCAGCAGAGCAGCCCTGTAGAACACTGTGGGCTAACTTACACTAATCAGGGAACACTACTCTAAATCAACGGTCCCTCCTCCAGCCAGAACACCACCCAGCTCAGTCCTGAATCCTTTTGTGCAGCTCATTCCCGAGGTCAAAAAAGGAATCGACGTGTTTTTCTTCAGTGCCTTTGTCAGGAGCTCTCTGGGGCGTTTTCCTCAGTTTGGAAATACTCATTTAGAGGTGAATTGCTAACAAATACCCGAGCTTCTTTACCAATCTGATCTGAACCGCCGAGAATTGTGTCCGAGTTTGACCCTTTGCAGTCTCTAACACTAACAAAAGTCAGGCCATATACTGGGCAATCAGTAGTTGTTGACTATGGAAGATGAACGAAAATGGGGAGAAAATAGAAGGGAGGCACGGTACTTAGAAACAGTATTTATTCATTTTTTTAAAATTTATAAACAAAAAATTCAGCAGCCGATTTAATTATTGTTATTATTATTATTATTATTATTATTATTATTATTATTATTATTATTTTGCCCTTTACATTTACATTTTCTGTCCAGCTTATTTTATTCCCTGGATGCAAAATCCCCAAATACAACGCCACCAGCAGCATTTCATTCTTTTTTTTAACCTAGGGCAAACAATTTTTCAATCATGACTTTAAATTTGATGAGGTTCCATTAAGAAACCCCATGTATGTCCTACTTCTAACAGGCAAACATATAAAGAGACCGTCAAAGCACTTCGTTAAAGGCAGGAAGATTAAGGAAGAAGATTGCACAAGCAGCCACCCACACGGGTGTTGCAAGGCTAACAGTCAGCCTGAATCATCACCCTAAAGCAGCCTGTACTCCTTCCAACTCCTGGCTTCAGCTCACCATTCAAGATGCAAGAAAGTAAAATGTTGGTGTTGGTGACCAAGAAAGCAGGTGTGTTTCTTTTTCCTTAGTTACTCTTATCCCTTGGGCAACAATTGTTTCTTGTTTTTGACTTGGTAAACAAATCTCTTGGGTGGTAATTAAAGAACTTATACAAGTCTTAAGATCACAAAGAATAATATTTGGTCCTGTTTCTAGCAGGAGAGGTACTGGTTTATCGTCTCAGAAACTAGCTTTTAAATAAGCTTTCTCCACCCATAGCTCCATTCAGCAATGGCGCCACACATTAGTCACCCCTGCCTTCACTGGACTCTTCTCTGAACCCTTATTTTTCTCTTCTTTTATCTCACTTTATGCTTGCTATCCCAAACTGCAGTATAGCTCTAACAGCAATTCCAATGATTCTTGAATAGTCAATCGAATCTTGTTTCCGCAGTCTGTCTCATCAGTCTTAGCTAACTATAACTTTTTGCCTTCCTCCAACACATAATCTGTGCACCTTATACATCATTTTTCTCCTTTTTTCCACTTTTAATTTAGTTAAAGTATTATTAGACTACTTTGTTTCTGTATTATCTTGCTTTTGGATCGCTAATCTCCCTTAAGTCAAGAAATAAAAAAATATAAATCTGTTCTATTTGAAACCCAGATTGATGTGCTAGATAATGTAAGCAAGTGAGAGCAGGTAATGAGTAAATTATTATTGAAAACTAATTTAAGAATCTTCATGATAGCAAATATAAATACAACAGGGTAATAAGATTGCAAATAGAATAAATGATTGTGTGAAAAAAGCAAGATCGTTGTGATTGTTGTATTTAAGTACTGATTTTCAAATCAAACTCCCAGGAAATCAATGAGAGAGGACAGAAAACCAGCAGATCAAATAACACTTATAATTTAGTTAGAGGTAAGAGAAAGTGGGAATTTGTTCTATTAAAGTTTGAAAATCGACATAAGATTCCCATAATGCACTATAAAATCAAGTTGATCTACCAGTAATCTCTGAGCTGAAAGAAATTAAAATGCCTCCCAAAGGGATTAAGGTGGTGGTATGGATGTTAAAATTTTACTCTGTCATTTCAAGCACTCAATTAAGAATCACTTGTTTTTCCAGGGCACCGTAAAATGATCTAGAGATGAAAAAATCTCACTAGAAACAGGCTAGTGTGGGCAAATATATACAGAACGAATCAAAACAACATAACAACTCAATTCAAGAAAGTCTTTGTACCTTAGTAAAGATACATATGAAAACATACCCACCCTTGGGAAATTATTTAATAAAACAAAGTTAAGGGCTGGGAAAATGGCTTTGTTGGTAAAGTACTTGCTTTGCAAGTCTGAAGGTGAGTTTGATTCCATGAGCCAAATGGAAGAAGAAGAAGAAGAAGAAGAAGAAGAAGAAGAAGAAGAAGAAGA
>NW_026596064.1:5943649-5948608 GCF_907164565.1 Psammomys obesus
GAAGAAGAAGAAGAAGAAGAAGAAGAAGAAGAAGAAGAAGAAGAAGAAGAAGAAGAAGAAGAAGAAGAAGAAGAAGAAGAAGAATCCAACAATAATAACAAAACGAAACAGAAAAAAATGGATACATCGACAGGTACCCAGACTTGGGGAGGATGATACAGGGAGTCCTCGGGGGCTTGTTGGTCAGCCAGTGTGGCCTGCTTGCTTATTAAGAGATCCTCTCTCAAAAGGAGGGAGAAGGGGGAATAGGTAGCATCTACAGGAGGCTACCTGAAGTGGTATGCCAGCACACACACACACACACACACACACACACACACACACACACACAGAGAGAGAGAGAGAGAGAGAGAGACATTTATGTTCCTGTACCCACATGTGCATCTGCGCATACATGAACACAAAACACAAACACACACACAGACAAACACACACACATACATCCATCAAAAAGAGGGCCAATGGATATTTGCAATACACAAATAAACACAGCGTGTGAGAAATGGACACAGTCTCCCACCTCTAGCCAATAAGGTATCTACAACTGACAGCTACTTGCAAATGGAAAATTAGTTTTCTCCAATGCAGTCCTATTGGGTATATATAACCATAATTAAGGGAAGGCCCCATACCCAACAGTAAGTGGCCAACACAGAACTAACTCATAACTCAAAAGAATTTTTATAGACATTTTGTCTTATACACATTTTTTTTTCAATGAAGCAACAAAAAGTTTGGTAAGATAGGCTCTTCAGCACATGATGCTGACTGGAGGAAAAACGGATAAACTTGAGGTGTTGAAAATAAAATTCACGCTCTAAAATTTGGTAGCAATCGATATTATGTTTCAAAATGCATAGAAAATAAAGTAGTGGTCAGAAAAAAAAATAATGGCAAAATTCAGTGTTAAGTGAAATTCGCTGAAAGATATACTGAACAATCCTAGATGGTGGCAGGAAGTCAGCCCCAAAGAGTGATATTCCAGAAAGCAGGGGACAGGATATATCTGTAGACAAATAGAAATGGCTCCAGAAAGCCCAGAAGAGCAAAGGTAATGCAGGGTCCTGTTCACAGTGTGTGAATGTTAGAATATCCGACAGCAAGATGCACAGGGGCCTGAGTGTGAAAAAAATAAAAGTAAACATTTCCAAGGGAAACACTAACATTTTACTAAACCAGTCCGTGACCATCAGGGTAAGCCCTAAAAAGAGAAAAGCAATTCTGTTTAATAAACTGTTAGGTTAGTAGAATGGTGGTTAATGAAAAGAAGGAAATCAAACGAAACGAAAGACCAGATGGAGCAGGCTCAGGGAAAACCAGCAATCTATGGTCATCGATGACCTGAGAGACTTCATACTTCTCACTGGTAAAAATAAAATGCACATACAATTTATAAGCTATTCCTCAGATATAAAGATGTAGGAGGTTAAAAAACAATGGAAGACAAAAATGAGCACAAGACTTGAAAAACAAGATGGGTACAATTATAAACATCTTAATCTGATACCAACTTCAATGCATGAAGAAAATGTGACACAATTATCAAGTAAGACATGTAAAACTTTCAGTCGCTGACACAGCTCACTGTTCAGTTCAGCAGAAATGCAGAACGTATGACTCATATAATTAACTGCTTTGCTTTTTATGTTCTTTTTAATTTTTTTAAACTTTATTCACTTTACATCCCGATTGTAGCTCCCACCCTTGTCCCCTCCCGGTGGTCCTTTCCTCCCCACCCCCCTGCCAGCTCCCCAAGTCCTTACAAAGAGGCAGCGCTCTTTCCTTACCCAGCTGGCCACAGACTATCAAGTCTCTTCAGGGTTGCCTGCTTCTCCTTCCTCTGTGGCCTGGGAAGGCAACCCAAACGGGGAGGGGTGGATCAAGAAGCAGGCTCCAGAGTCAGAAACAGCCCCCCTCCCCCGGTCTGGTCTCCTCACTAGAGAACCCACATGGAGACTGAGCTGCCTATGAGCTACACCTGAGCTGGAGGCTTAGGTCCTCTCGGTGCTTGGTCCTTGGTTGGTGCATCAGTCTCTGCAGGCCTCACTGCACCCAGATTTGTTGGATCTGTTGGTCTTCTTTTGGAGCTCCTGCCCCCCGCCCCCGCCCGGATCTTTTTATTCCCCCCACTCTTCCCTGCACTCTGCCCAAAGTTTGGCTCTAAGTCTCAGCATCTGCTTCGATCCCTGATGGGTGGAGTCTTTCAGAGGACATCTATGGTAGGCTCCTGTCCTGTTCACATAAACTGCTTTGCTCTTAACAGTTCCAAGTATAAAATAATGAGAGACCATGTTCACACACACAAACACACACACACACACACACACACACACACACACACACTGTGCAGTGTTTTTAGGAAAGTATTTCAAAATTCTTAAATATTTCATTTAATATGTTTCTAGGGGTAACCACTCAATAATTGAATAAATAGTAATATAAATTTTAAACTAATTCAGAGTACATACAAGTAAACATATAAGAGAGTAAAATTTTGGTATGCAGCTAAAATTGGTAAAACAGTAGCTTTTCCTTCGTAGTTATGTACTAGTAAAGGAAAAAGCAGTATTACCTGAAGAAAATGTATGCTTTTATGTTAAGACATTAGTAAAACTACATCAGTCAAACACCAAGGAAGCAATAGAAAACTAAAATACAAAAGAAAAAAAATTAAAAAAGAAGAATTGGTTTCCTATATAATAAAATAAAAGGGTTAGTCATTTTAGCAAGAATGACCAAGGGGAAAAAAAATGTAAGCTACTGATGTTAGGAAGCAAAACAAAACGTATTAACACAGAAGTAGAAGAAAAATAAATGAAAAATAAGTGAACGTGATAAACACATTTTTTCTTTTTTATTTATTACAATTTATTCACTTTGTATCCCAGCTGTAGCCCCCTCCCTCATCCTCTCCCTAACCCACCCTCCCTCCTTCATCTCCTCCTATGCCCCTCCCCCAGTCCACTGATAGGGGAGGTCCTTCTCCCCTTCCATCTGACCCTAGCCTATCAGGGCTCATCAGGACTGGCTGCATTGTCTTCCTCTGTGGACTGGTAAGGCTTCTCTCCCCTCATGGTGAGGCAATTCAAAGAGCCAGCCACTGAGCTCATGTCAGAGACAGCCTCTGTTGATAAGCACATTTTTATCAATAAATTTGTAATTGAACTACAATTAAATTAACAAATTGAACATGAAGCATAACTTATCAAAACAGACACAAGGAAATGAGTAAGCATAAATATTGATATATATAGTCTTTGAAATGATAACGTTCAATCAATAATAGTAATAATCATTAGTTCATTGTGACCCGTGGAAAGGTGGCGCCAACAGTGCTGTCAAAGATGGGAGCAACTTCCATTATAAAAGGTCTGTGCCACATGTGTCAATATCACTCCAGTTAACTGCAACTTGGATCATTTGGAAGGAATATTGCAAATACTATAAAAATGGTAAATTATTTTAATCGGTGTGCTAGGATAAATCTAGTGATGTAATTAATTAATTGAGACATCCAAAAAGTAGGCGGAGAGACATATGGATCAAAGAAAACAAACAGAAAACCGAATAAAGCATGTTAGAGAGGTTGTATACTGACAAAGAACTTATTTTAAAGACCTTAGGGACTAGAGAGATGGCTCAGCAGTTAGAGGCGTGCAAAGAACCTTGCAAAGAACCTCAGTCCATTCCCAGCACCCACATCAGGTAGCTCACAACCACTTTTAACTTCAGCTGCAGAAAATCCTCTTCTGGCTTCCACTGGTACCAGCACTTACATGCTCACACATGAACACACGCACACACACACTAGCATACATGGACACGAACACACATGGACACACACAAACACATGCACACTTTAAAACGATAAATTTAAAATAACGGAAGGAAATATGTAAATCTAAAAACTTTGGTGGAAGGGAAGATATACAATGTTAACCTTAATAAAAAGGGAACTAGGAGAGATGTTTTAATTTCGTAACAGGCCTGAGAGTGAAGCCCACTAACACGGATAACGAGGACTACAGCAGTTGAGGCAGTGATCAACTCTTAGAGAAAGTAACAATATTTAGTGTATGTGTATCCCACAGTACAGCATCCAAATATGTAATTTGAAACTGGTAAAACTGAAACAAAACAACAAACACACAATGACAACAAAAACTAGGTAAACCCACCAGTACATCTGGCAAAATTTCAACGTTATTACTTGAGCAACTGATGAAACCACCCGACAAACATTCTATAAGGATGAGAAAATTCCTAAACAACAGTGTCAATCAATGTGATCAGGGTGACTTTTAAAGGATATGCTACCCAACAATGGCACAACCCGCATACTTTACAGAATTGTATAGAATATTCACCAGAAAATATCACATTCTGGGCCACAAAATAAACTTTTACAAATTCAAGTGGAAAAAGTTACATAGAATCTGTTTTTTTAAACTATAACAGAATTAAAAATTTAAGGATAATAAATTAAAATAATTTATTATCTATTATATTAATATATATTAGTGGCATGTTATATAATAACATAATATATTATTATGATTTAATAATGATTATTATTAAAAATAATAATTTAGAAAATAGGTGAGTTTGGATATGATGGCTCAGGCCTTTTCTCAGCACTTGGGATGCTGTGGTTAAGGGGATCATGAGTTGAAGGTCGACCAGGACTACATAGTACATTCCAGGCCAGCCTGTTTTACTAAACAGGAAGACCCTCTTTCAGAAAACAATCAAATAAGCCAGGGAAGGTGGTGCATGCCTGTAATCCCAGCATTGGGGGAGGCAAAGGCAGGCAGATCTCTGTGAGTTCGAGTCCAGACTGGTCTACAAAGTGAGAGCAGGACAGCCAAGGCTACACAGAGAAATCCTGTCTCAAAAAAAGAAAGAAAGAAAGAAAGAAAGAAAGAAAGAAAGAAAGAAAGAAAGAAAGAAAGAAAGAAA
>NW_026596064.1:5948618-5963983 GCF_907164565.1 Psammomys obesus
AGATTTTATGAAGTCACCCTACAAAACTCCTATGAAAAGAAGTAAATTCTTTGAATGTGCCTGTCTAGTAAATTAGTGGAATCAATAAATAACCTTCAATAAAGTAACAATAGGCCACCATGGCTTCATATAGTGCAAAATAAGATATTTCAATCCTCAATTATTTTCCCCCAAAATAGGAATAAACAGAACACCTGTTAATTCATTCTATAAGGCAAATGTGACTCTAATAGCAAAAACCTGATAAAGATAGCATACAGCATGGAAAGCTGCAAACCAAAATTTCATATGGTTTTGGCAAAAAAAATATCAGAAAATTATGAGCAAACTAAATACAGGTATGTATAAAAAGTAGTATATATGCCATCAACCAAATAATATTTATTCCAGGTATGCAATTATTGGTTAGACATTTGAAAATCAATGTAATTCATACATCAAAAGACTGAAGAAAAAATTATATTGTACAAGAAAGGTATTTGATAAAAGCTAACACCCACTCATAAATCAAAAACACTAGTCATAATAAACTCTCCAGAGCTAAATATATGAAGAACATTCTCATCTTATAAAGAAGGCCTGTGCTCATGTTGATGCTTGAACGCCGAAGGCTTTCCTTAAGACCAAGACAAGACACGGATGTGTGCTGCTACCATTCTATTCAAAGTTGTGCTGGAAGTTCTGCTCCGTCTGATGAGACAAGAACAGAGAATGCTGTGCACATGGATGAAGGGCAACTATCCAACATTGTCTTTGTTCCCAAAGGGAACATTTGGGTAGAAGTTTTCATGTGCAAGTGATGAGCAATACAGCAAGGGACAAGCTCTCAAGTTACAAGGTCAGAGCCTGGCATTTTTATATATATTAACATTAAAAATTGAAATCACAAAATAGTACGTTATTAACACTAGAAAACCAAAATGCTTTTTTCTATAACTATAAAAATACCAACTTAATAGAATTATAGAAATCTCAAACTGTGATGACACAAATCAAATACGTAAATAGAAATATGTCAAGCTTGTATTTTAGAAACATCACTGTTGTGTTACTTCTCAACATGATTTATAGATTCAGTTGCAGTCCAATGGAAGTCTCAACAAACTATTTTGTAGGTAATGGGAACTCAAAGCTCTAGACTGAGTGACATCACAGAGAGAGAGAGAGAGAGAGAGAGAGAGAGAGGGAGAGAGAGGGAGAGAGAGAGAGAATCAATGGAATGAAATAAAAAGTCCGTAAACACTCATGCAAATACAGTCAGCTAAAAAAGTTATAAAAAAACAGTTCAATGGTCAAAGTATAGCATTAAAAAAAGTGATGCATAACTATATATTACCCCAAAGTAACCTAGACAAACCGCATACCTTCCACAAAAAGTCAGTCAAACTGAATATAAATCACATCATCTTTGAAACGAAAGCACTGAACAACTTATACTTTGGAAAAATTAAGCCTTCCTCTCTGATGAAGTTATGCATGAGGGCACTAGTACAAGCTGCAGAATCAGATAGCATGTTTGGGAAATATGTGACCAATCAAGGCCTTATATCGGAAACGTAGACAATCTCTTTAAAAACCCACCACAAGAAGGGCCAAGACAGTGGCTCAGAGAGTAAAGTGTTTGCTTCAAGACATGAGGACCTGAGCTCAAATCCTGCACACTCGTGTCAGAGCCAGGCATGACCATCTATAGCCCCAGTGTTTCAAGGCAGAATCAGACTGACTCCAGGGCTTCTTGGACAGCCAGTTTAGACAATAGTGCTCTCCGCGTTCAGCGACAGACCCTGTCTCTCAAGATTGAAAACAATAGAGGAAGAAAGCAACATGAAACCCAGACTCCACATGTGCACTCCTGGGCCAGCATATCTGCACAGACACATGTACGTGCGCACACTCACGCCCACAGGCACACACCAACTCACTAAAAATGAGTAAAGGATCTGAACATACCTGTTATCAAAGAAAATGTGCGGATTCTAAGGAAATGTATGAAATGAGGTTGGATAGGATTGACTAGTAGAAATTTAAAAGTTAGGTTAGCACTCCACATCCGTTTGGCAAAATTAAGACAAGTATTGCTGTAGGTTCCAACTCTTCCAACTGTTAGTGCAGATGAACAATACCAGGGGTTTCTATTACTCCCTAGCGGTGACTTCAAAGGGCCTACTCACTCCGATAGATGGTGTGCTGATTCGTATAACTCTAAATTTAGCTCTAGGGTACAGCAGTCACACCCAGGTTCATACCTAATTGATGTAAGAGTCGAAGGTACAATGCAACCTGCACACAAATGTTCATGGCAGCTTTATCTTTATATTCACCAATTCTGGAAGCAAATAATATGTAACGGGAAGCATGGACTGTGGTATGGAATTGTTGCCAGGCAACAATATATAGACAAAGTGCCATACAATGATTTAATTTCCTGTTATACAATGGAAAAAGTAAGCAAACTACGAAATTTGTCAGAATATGAAGAAGAGCCTTCAAAGGCAGGACTGCATAAATAGTAAAAACTCAGTGTGGTTTATTCAGTAACCAGTCAGCCCTAGAAGTATACGCAAACATCGACACTGAACTGGCTCAGCAGGTTGTGTTTGTGTGTTTGTATATTTATATGCATACTTAATAACAATGCTAAAAGAAGAGGAGGCTGGTAAATTTTGGAGAAAGCAGGGTGAAGACAAAAATGGGAAGGGTAGGAGGGAGGAGAAGGATGGGAAATGATATGATTTCATTTTAAACCAATGCCTTAAAAATGTACTAAAAAAAAAAAATCAAAGCCAATATTTCTTAGATCCCAGGAAAGGTGAAAGATGAAGGACTAGATTAAGAGCTGGTGACTTTTGGAGCATGGGAACTATTTGGCATGTCCCATATGATATGCACACCACATTCTGTGTCAATCAAATCTACAGAATCTTATAACCATTAGCATGAACCTTAATGTATGCAAATTTAAACTTCATTTACATAGTTCGAGAAGTCCAGGGAAGAATGCAGACTGTGAAAAAAGTAAGTATGCCACAAATGCAGGCAACCTTACTGAAATGGAATGGATGGGATGATCTTTGGAAAATACCTGCTGTATAAAGGAAAAGCAAGAGACACTCCGCATAGTACATCTTAATTTCTACTGTATCCAATGAGAGTGGGTTAGTGCCATATGTGTTCACTTGAACTGAACAATTAAATAAGTCAGTTGTGGGTGTGGAAGCCAGGGTTTTTATTGGAGGAGTAGGAGTTCACAAGCAAGCAATGGAAGGAGGCTTTAATTATCCAAAGGCTAATCAAGTGTGTTTGGAGACACCAGTTTGAAATGTCTAGCTTAAGTTATGGCTATGGAAATGTTTGTAGACAAAGGTATATGTATCCGTTAGTGTATTTCTTTGCTCTGTGAGCTGATGGCATGGACAATGTTTTTAAATGACACAATTTATCAAGACTGAAACAAAGGAAACAGACTACCAAAACACATACATCTACTGGAGAAAATGAATTCGCAATTAAAAACCTTCACCTACAGAAAGATCTGGTCTCAGACTCATTAGTGTATTCCTCATTGCACACATTTTAAAAAGTAAATAAACTCTGTATAAAATCTTGGGTAAAATGTCAGTGAAGACATCCCAACTCATTTAAATGAAGTCTTAGGATTATCTTCATATGAAATTAAATGGGAATATTATAAGAAAGGAACTGGAAAGCCAAAAAGAAGAAAAAATATGCAAATACTTTTATCAGTTTAGCATCTTGAACCCAGAACTATATAAAAGCCTCAAGACACCAATCCAAGTATGTTCAATCCAGGATTGTAAGAATGTTTGTTAATTAAACATTTGGTGAATTAAAATTGTGACAGAAGCAGAATAAATAGGGAGTTTTGTCCTTTTGTAATGTATAGGGGACTGAAAATATTCCTCAATAATCTGAGTATCTACTATTTTTGTAGAGGATCTGAGCAAGGTTGCTATCACTCAACAGGCTTTAATTCCAGCTCGAAAAAGGTCTGACAGCTCTAACCTCCATAAATACCTGCTCTCACCTGCTCATACTCACACAGAGACACATATACACAGATAATTTTTAATATAGAAATAATATTTGGCAAAACCAGTACCCACTTATATCAGGATAATTCTGACTTCATCCAAGTAGGAATAGAAAGAATTTTTAATTTGATGAAAAACATTCAACAGAAGCAAAAGCTGACTTTACACACAATAGTGAAAGAGATTCTGACAAAATTATAGACTTGAGGCAGAGATTTGAAGAAATTAAGGCCATTTCTTTGATTAGGGCTCATTAACCGGTGATAATTATACTCTATTGCATGCCAGATCAATTAAAGATTTTAATAGTTTTCATGGGAATATAAATTGGTGTAATGGTTTAGAAATCGAGCAGATGACAGAGTCAAAGCTCTTTAAAATGGTCATATCCTTTGACCTAGAGCTTTTACGTCCACAAATCTGCTAGGAAATCTTATCAAAGATATAGGCAAATATTTATGTATAAGAAAGTTCACTGGACATTTTGTTTTTGTTTGTTAAACTGTGAATTGGACCTGAACTTTAACATTGTGATAACAAACACTCTTCAACTTTCCTTCTAAAGTACACAATTTCTTCCTAAACAATTTAGGGACTAAATGTTCTCTACATTTCTCAAAAAGGAAAAGCACACAGCTATTGTGTTATGTCTTTAAAACAGTGAGGGAAATAGTCCATACCATGTATAATATACATGTATATTATACTGTACACTCCTTTTCTATACAGACATAAATACACATGAAAGTTTTACAGAATTGTGAGATGTACTTTCAAAGAACTTGTGAGAGATGCTGTCATTAGGGAGGATTTTGCTGAAATCACAGCAACAGTGATAACAAAATTAGCTACTAATGAGAGGCGGGGCTAACAAATTTTGGTATAAATGTATAATAGGATTTTTATCTAAATAGTTATGGTTATGAGAACAGACAGTAAGAGTATTTCACTATTCTGTGCAGTAGGCGCTACATTGTACATGAATTAATATTTCATGTGTTATTTAATACTAGCATACTATCATATATGTGCAGGAAATATTAATCCTGAAAATGTTGGTTTAACTTTGAAAGTACACTTTAAAAAACTAACAATAGGGGAGGTCCTCCTCCCCTTCCATCTGACTCTAGCTTATCCGGTCTCATCTGAACTGGCTGCATTGTCCTCCTCTGTGGCTTGGCAAGGCTGCTCCCCCATCCAGGGGAGGTGGTCAAAGAGCTAGCCACTGAGTTCAGGTCAGAGACAGTCCCTGTTCCCCTTACTAGAGAGACATAGGAAGAGATGAGGGAGGGATGGTCTGGGAGGGGAGGAGAGGGGGGGCTACAGCTTGGATACAAAGTTAATAAACTGTAATTAATATAAAAATAAAAATTTAATTAACAAAAGTAACAATCATTTTTATATGTTAAGAAACATATAAGAATTATTTATAAGGAAATGTTTCAAATTTACCTCATGTTATTGCTAAATATCATCATAGGCTGGGCTAGAGAGATGGTTCAGTGGTTATAAGCATTTATTGCTCTTCCAGAAACCCCTGAGCCTTCTAACTTCCACGGACACCAAGTATTCATGTACTGCACAGACATACAAGCAGGTAAAACATTCACACTCAGAAAAATAATCTAAAAAATATTGTTATAGAAATTATTTCTTAAAAAATTTACACAATGATATCTACAAAAAAACAAAACAAAACAAAAAAAAAAAACAAAACTAAAACCAGAAAAAAACAAAAAAACAAAACAAAACAAAAAAAAACACACCTCACTGGGAACAAGCTTTAGCTATAAGACTAGCAAAGAGAACTCATAGGATTAACCATAATATCACTGCACTGCACTAAATAAATTAGTTTATAATGCCATTTTATCTCGAGTTCAACAAATAAAATAATTCTATTATATTGGATGGTGGGCATTAATCTTATTTACTCTGCAGCAGAATTGACAGAAAGAGACTCATGGATCACCAGATATGGCTTTTAAACCTTTTGTAAGATTCACAGAAATTCAGACTGATACTTTAAAAGTGGGCAACATAATTTGATGATCTCATTGTTCCATGGTCTCCAGCTTCAGTGGGCATGTGGGTCATCTTGAAGAGCTTAAAATTATAGGCCCATAAGGCCCATGTCTGACTGACCACACCAAATTCTCTTGAGTTTTCATTTAGGGTATACATTTGGTCCCCATCAACCCCAGAGAGTTTCAGTATGAGTGCTTGTTAAAAAATAAAATCATTTTCTAAAGTTCAGTAGATTTTTTTTTAAAGTGTAAGTGGAAAACAGTGAAAATGATTCTGTCTCAGGTATGCCTCATAATATTATCTTTTGTATAATTCTGTGCTTGAACACTTTGGTATAGCCATTTTCCTTCATTTCCTCCAAAGAGAACACAGAGTATTAAATAGAAGAAGCTGCTGAAATTGGAATCAGAACACTGACTGCTGACTTGATATCTTCAATAAACAGATGGAAGAATCCCTGCCTGAACTAATGTATGAAGAGTTTATAGAAATTCAAATAAATAAAAGATGTAAAAATGATTTGATAGTTTACATTCCCACCAGCAAAGGAGGAGGGTTCCCCTTTCTCCACATCCTCTCTAGCATGTGTTGTCACTTGAGATTTTGATCTTAGCTATTCTGATGGGTATAAGGTGAAATCTCAAGGTCATTTTGATTTGCATTTCCCTGATGACTAAGGACACTGAAAATTTCTTTAAGTGTTTCTCTGTCATTCAATATTCCTCTATTGAGAATTCTCTGTTTAGCGCTTTACCCCATTTTTTAATTGGATTACTTCATTGGTTGCTGTTTAACTTCTTGAGTTCTTTATATATGGTGGATATTAGCTCTCTGTCAGATATAGGGTTGGTGAAGATCCTTTCTCAATCTGTACTTTGGAAATCAGTCTGGTGCTTTCTCAGACAATTAGGAATAGTGCTTCTTAAAGATCCAGCTACACCACTCCTAGGAATATATCCAAAAGATGCTCAAGTATACAACAAGGACATTTGCTCAACCGTGTTTGTAGCAGCTTTATTTGTAATAGCCAGAAGCAGGAAACAGCCAGATGCTCCTCAGTTGAGGAATGGATACACAAATTGTGGTACATCTACACAATGTAATATTACTCAGCAATAAAAACAAGGAAATCATGAAATTTGCAGGTAAATGGTGGGAACTAGAAAAGATCATCCTGAGTAAGGTATCCCAGAAGCAGAAAGACACACACGGTATATACTCACTCATAAGTGAATATTAGACATAGATTATAGGATAAACATACTAAACTCTGTAAACCTAAGGAAGCTAAACAAGAAGAAGGACTCTGGCTAAGATGGTCAATCCCCATTGAGAAAAGCAAAGAGGATAGACATCGGAGGAGGGAGAAAACAGGAAACAGGACAGGAACCTACCATAGAGGTCCGATGAAAGGCTCTACCCTGAAGGGTATCAAGGCAAATGCTGAGACTCATAGCCAAACTTTGGGTAGAGTGCAGGGAATCTTATGAAAGAAATAGAAGATAGTAAGATCTGGAGAGGACAGGAGCTCCATAAGGACAGCAACAGATCCAAAAAGTCTGGGCACAGGGGTCTTTTTTGAGATGATACTCCAGCCAAGGACTCTCATGGAGATTGCCTGGAACCCCTGCACAGAGGTAGCCCATGGCAGTTCAGTGTCCAAGTGGGTTCCATAGTAATGGGGTCAGAGACTGTCTCGGACATGAACTGATTGGCCTGCTCTTTGATTACCTCCCCCTCAAGGAAGAGCAGACTTATCAGGCCACAGAGGAAGACAATGCAGCCACTCCTGGTGAGACCTGATAGATTAGGATCAGAGGGAAGGGGTGGGAAGACCTCCCCTATCAGTGGACTAGGGGAGGGACATGGGTGGGAAAGAGGGAGGGAAGGTTTGAATGGGAGGGGAGGAGAGAGGGAGGTACAGGAGGGATACAAATTGAATAAACTGTAATTAATAAAAATAAAAATAAATTAAAAAAATTATTTGACAATATAGTTTGCTTCTCTGCTTTTTGGCCAAGATCAAGTGGTGAATTCTTTTAAAATCAATCACAAGATTAGATTAAGAGACATATATAAGATCAATGGGCCTTAAACTGATTTTCATATTATAATGGAACCTGGGTTTTTTTTTTAAACCTCTGATGCCTCCATATTAAAATTTTTAATATTCTTCCAAAAGATTCAAATACGCAACCAAGTTCAGGAGCCAGGAGATTAGGTGAATTCTTATATTTCCAGCTTGGTAAAGATCCAGTTTCAGTAGGAATGACCAAGCCCAGATAAAATCCTGCTATAAAGCCGATTCATTAGATTTCTCTGTGATCAACTCCATTCTCACCATAAATCAGCCATGGTTTATGATAGGGTAAGAAAAGCTGCCAGGTGTACCATTTTCTTATTATCCTCCGACATGATTTCTCCTGTGTGGCAACTGGCCTTCACTTAAGGAAGTTGGCAACCAAATTAGGCGAGTCTCAAGAAAACAGCTGCCATACTGTACCTTGCCTTGGGGAAAGATCAACCCTTCACTTCTGGGAACAGTTAGTCATCGGACATGTCATCAGCTTTACCAAGTGTTTAGTTCCTTTTCCCTTGAGGTAAGATTGACTCACTTTTCCAGAATGGCAGCCATAGATGGTAGAGAGACGAGATATGTTACCAATGCACGGATAGCTTATCTCACTTAATTTATTCAACATGCATGCCTTTGGGTACCATTAGTCCAAAAAACCATTAAGCCATTCATGTACAAGTCTAGATAGTGTCCTTGGCCTCATAAAAGATTCATTTTGGTATAAATGTAATCCCTTATTTCTGATAGCAAGAAGAACAAGCAAAGAAATGCCTTGTGGGGCTGGGGAACCAACTTAGGAGGTGAAGTACCATGTACACAAGCATAGGACCTGGCCTCAGATTCATAGCATCACTTAAAAGTCTGGGAGATGGCAGTATGTTCCTGTCATTCTAGAGACAGGAAGATGAGACCTTTGATGGATCAATCAGAGACCTTTTCACAAAAGTGAAGAATGAGAGAGGAATAAGCCTAGGTCAGACTTGGGCCTCTAGAGTCAGCATGCTCACATACACACACCTACATGAAAAGTACACACACACACACACACACACACACACACACACACAAATAGAGAAAGAATGACAGGAAGAAGGGAAAGCATCATGTGGCTGAGGAAACATTTGAACCAACAGGACTCTGTAGGACTCTTTATCCAAATCAGCCTTCTGACATCTTTAGAAGTGTTTCCCAAGCCCTTCCTTGTCTTCCTTGTGACCTGCACCAGAAGGTTAGTCCTGTTGACTATATCCCCTCATTAGTCTGTCACAAAATGATTTATGTCTCTAGCACACCAATGTAACTCCCAGCCCCACCATTAATTCTCACTAGAACCTCACATCATGGATGCATCCTTTTCTTCATTTTCTTCAAATTTAATCCAACACTATGAACATGAAAAGGGACACTTGCATGTCACCTTTGTCCAGGAATACGCCTGTCAGTTGTTAGTATGCTGACTTCTCTTTATTGAATCCATAAAGATGCACTAATAATTTGACTCTCTAAAGAACTAGAAGACATTAAAGTAAAGAACCATTTTCTAAACCAATGGTCTCAACCTGTGTGTCTTGACTCCCTTGGGGTCAAACTACAAGGGTCACATATCAGATATTTACATTACCACCCATAACAGCAGCAAAATTATAATTATTCAGCGGCAACAACAAGAATTTATGGTTGGGTGTCACCACAACATGAGGAACTGTATTGAAGGACTGCAGCATTGGGAAGGTTGAGAAGCACTGTTCTAAACTGTAAAACTGTTACCAGGAGCTTCCATTGCTGGGAGCACTTTTCCATTCACATACTATGTTAATATCCTGTCTATTGAGGAGGTCCTAATCTACCAGGATTTATAAAAAAGAATGTCTTTCGTGTTGTGTATGAGTGTACACACTTATTAGACTACAAAGCAGGGTGATTCAGGATTCATGAGCGATATGTCACTGCTTAAAGATTCTCTTGTTACTGAACCAAGAGTCTGGCTTTCTCCTTGGCTTCAAAGACAGAGTTCACCTTCTCTATCTTCATTCCTAATCTCTTCTTTTCTCATAATAATTCTGATTCCTGGAAGTAACCTGTAGTACAAAGTTCCCTATGAACGCCCTTACACAGTTTTATTAAAGAGAAACTCATCCAATTATAAAGTTTTGGCTAATGTGAATTTATTAATATAATACAAGCCCAGTGTTCTATGTGTAACTCAACACCAATATTTTTAGCGTTTAATTTATCTGCATTTTGGTACCATGATAATTAAATCCTTGTTGGACTTCTTCTAGCATTCCCATTATTACTAAAATGATAATGACCCCAAAACAATTTTATTCATGGTGCCTGAGCTCAAATCTTCTCTGCCTAACTTTCTCACCTCCTCTTCTTCCCAGGGCTCATACAGGTTTCCTGGTTCTAAACTCATCTTTAATGAGTTCCTCTCAAACCCTAACAGAACTTCATTAAGAATATTTCTCAAATGTATTTTTTTTCTTTTTCTTTTTTTTTTTAAATTTTCCCTGAAAGAAGCTCAATTGATGCCTTCCTAGGTCTTCCCCAGATGGTTGCCTTAGTATGCCATTGGATCCCTCTGCTTCCAGAAAGGTTCTCTTACATATTACTATCCAATGAAAAATGTTCTAGACTGCTCTAGAAGATCACCATCTCTTATGGGTTTGATTTCTCAGGTTCCATGTGATCTTTACATGTCTTTCACCTCTATATTTTGTATGGATATATATATATATATATATATATATATATCCTACTTTCACCTTGCTAGAATTTTTCCCCATCTCTACCTCTGTCTGACTTACAAACTTTGCTATTTTGTCTTCAGTAAGACTTGGTTTAATCATTGACTTCTCCAGGATCCCTTTCAGGTTCCTCTTACCTAGAAATAATCCTAGTATCATTAAGTTGTCAAGGGTTAACTGATTTTATAATATTTGATACCTTCTAGCCTGCAGGCTTTTATGACTGTTGTTTGAGATCTCAGGAAAGAGGATCATGCCTGATGAATCTCTGATTCCCTTAGACATTTTAGTTGTCAGCAAAATGCTCATTGAATGACATTTAATTAAACGGAAACCAGGATATTAGATTATCTCATCTGTAGAGTTAAGACTCCCTCTTTGCCTGAGCAGTCTTACATGCTACAAGATTTTCAACATATTTGCTGTCATTGTCCCCTCTTTCCTATTTCTACTCTCTGCCCAGAAACCATATCGTTTTTTTTTCAATTATTGTTTGATGGCATCTATGATATGACACAATGATTACGATCATTTGCTCTAAGTTCTGCATAAGAAAATCACACAATCAGAAAATTATACTGATCTAACAAAGTAATAAATATAATTTTTCCATACAGGAGATGTAGTTTTGTGTGAAAAACTCCAAAGCAAACATAATTGCTTACGTTTTATAACTTTCTATATGTTTCTCTTATATTTGACTTAGTAAATTATAAAATTCTTTGTTAGTTAATTAAAACTAATGATAAACTATTTTTGGTAGGTTCTGTGTGTCTTCACATTCACATCCTCTAATTTTTTATTATTGGCATGTTGTATTAGTATTATGTCTGTTACAATTGACCAACTGAAATCACATTGTTGATTAAAGTCTATAATTCACGTGAGGGTTTGGTTCTTGTGTTATAAATTGTGTATGCTTTCATGGCACATAATGTATGTATGGCTATAATGATGTATAGCCACAATTTTCATTACCCTGAGCATCACGTGGTGGTATTTACCAGTTCCTCTTACCAGCCCTTGACAGCTAGAGCTCTTTACAGTCTCTCCATAAACTGTTTTGAACTAAACCACCTTTTTCTGTTATGGCATACACCAAGAATGATGCGCATTCAGAATGATTGCTATTATTTCAAATTGCATTTAACATTTAATAATTCTCCTCATAGCTTGATGCCTAATTTTTAAGTGAATAATATTGCATTGTATAGATCATGTGTGGTTTATTTATCTATCACAAAAGGATATCGTTTTTAAGTAAAAAATGATAAATGCTTATGAATGGGTATTTGTATGGATATTGGATTTCAACTTACTTAGTAAATACCATGCCACATGATTCCCAGAGCTCAATGAGAGTGTGATTCTTTCTATAAAAAACACTGCCCAACTGTCTGCCAAAATATCAAGGCATTTGCAGAAATGGTGGATGAGACTTTATGCTGCCTTACATAAATACCAGCAGAGTGTTGTATTAGAGTTTTTTATTTTTATGTAGTCCATTAGATAGGTGGTGTTTGTTCTTTTGTTCCTTGAACTTTTGAACTTCTTGTATAAGTGATAACTGCCACCTTCCAGTATGATTTTATACCCTCTCAGCTCCTTTGTTGACTAGATGTCTACTCATAAATGATTTCTATCTTTTTCTTGAGGCTCTTTCTTTTCTTTCCATGGTTGAGTTTTGTGAGTTTTATCTATGGTTTAAGACGCTAGTCTATTCTCTATTTTGTACAAACATTTTCTTCAAGTCTGTAGCTTTTGGTTTCATTCTCTGGACATGACTTTCACAGAGAAAATTTTATTATAATGATGAGCACCTTGTCATTTTATTCTTCCATAGATTACACCTCTGATGCACTTTAAAAACCACAATCAAACTCAAAGTAGATTTTTCTTTTACACTATTTTCCAGGAATTAGTTTTTTACTTTTTATTTTACATTTAGTATATGCTCATTCCAAATCAATCTTAGGAAAGGGCAAATGACCTGTGTGTAGACATTTAGGAGAAGGTATATGAAGTCCAGTGTTTTCAGAGACAGTTATTGAAAGAACATTCTTTCTCATCTTGCTGCATCTTCTTCACAGCTGAAGGCATATTGACTGTGTGTGTGTGTGTGTGTGTGTGTGTGTGTGTGTGTGTGTGAATTCACTTTCTTGTCCCTTTCTCTGCCTCTGTGATGAATTTTCTTTTGGTCCACACCAAAGAAAAGACCGTCTTAAAGGCTGTAAATATAATTTTATAGTAAGCCTTGAAGTTGGGTGGCGCCAATATTTCAACTGGGTTATTATCTCCCAATATTGTATTGCTCTCCTAGAACACATTGCTTCTGGATTCAGAACTGCAAAGGAAACTATGTGATAGAATCATTCCATGTAACCTATTGTGCACTTAGTTACCCACTAGACTAGTGGTTCTCAACCTTCCTAATGCTGTGACCCTTTCATCCACTTCCTCATGGTGTGGTGACCCCCAACCATAAAATCATTTTGTTACTACCTTAAAACTGTGATTTTGCTACTGATATGAATCATAATGTAAATATTTGTGTTTTTCATTTTTTTAAATTATACTTTATTTACTTTGTATCCACCCTCTAGTTCCCCCCCTCCTCCCCTCCCAATCCCTCCCTTTCTCCTCCTTCTCCACACACTCCCCTCCTCAAGTCCACTGGTAGGGGAGGGTTTCTTTTTCTTCCTTCTGATCCTAGGCTATTAGGTCTCATCAGGAGTGGCTGCATTGTTGTCTTCTGTGGCCTGGTAAGGCTGCTCTCCCCTCAGGGGGAGGTGATCAAAGAGCAGGTCAATCAGTTCATGTCAGAGGCAGTCCCTGTTCCCATTACTATGGAACCCACATGGACACTGAACTGCCATGGGCTACATTTGTGCAGGGGTTCTAGGTTATCTCCATGCATGATACTTGGTTGGAGTATGAGTCTCAGGCTTTCCTGTGCTCAAAGTTGTTGGTTCTGTTGCTCTCCTCATAGACCTCCTGTCCTCTCCAGCTCTTACTATTATTTCCCACTTCTTTCATAAGATTCCCTGCATTCTGTCCAAAGTTTGGCCATAAGTATCAACATCTGCTTCAGACAACAAGGAATAGCGCTTACTCAAGATCCAGCTATACCACTCCTAGGCATATATCCAAAAGAGGCTCAAGTACACAATAAGGACATTTGTTCAACCATGTTTGTAGCAGCTTTATTTGTAATAGCCAGAAGCTGGAAACAATCCAGATGCCCCTCAACTGAAGAATGGATACAGAAATTGTGGTACATCTACACAATGGAATACTACTCAGCAATTAAAAACAAGGAAATCATGAAATTTGCAGGTAAATGGTGGGATCTGGAAAGGATCATCTTGAATGAGCTATCCCAGAAGCAGAAAGACACACACGGTATATGCTCATTCATATAGACATATAATATAGGATAAACCTACTAAAATCTGTTCACCTAAAGAAACTAATCAAGAGGGAGGATTCTGGCTAAAATGCTCAATCCCCACTCCAAAAGGCAAAGAGGATGGACACCAGAAGAAGAAGAAAACAGGAAACAAGTTAGGAGCCTCCCACAGAGGGCCTCTGAAAGGCTCAGCCCTGCAGACTACCAAAGCAGATGTTGAGACTTATGGCCAAACTTTGGGCAGAATGCAGGGATTCTTATGTAAGAAGTGGGAAATAATAGTAAGAGTTGGAGAGGACAGGAGGTCCACAAGGAGAGCAACAGAACCAAAACATTTAAGCACAGGGGTCTTTCCTGAGACGCAATATTTGTGTTTTTCAATTGTCTTCCGAGACCCCTGTGAAAGGGTCATTCAACCTTCAAAGGGGTCATGACCTACAGGTTGAGATCTGTTGCTCTAGACAGTGGGAAACTCAGAGCAGTAACTGACATGTTTGTTTTGCGTTATTCAATAATGAGAGATTGTTGTACGGTGTGACATAAAGAAAAGCATTAAAAAAAATCTTCTCTTGGACCTCCCCTATCAGTGGACTTGGGGAGGGGCATGCATAAAGAAGGGAGAGGGAGGGTGGGATTGGGAGGGGAGGAGGGAGGAGCTTATGGGGGGATACAAAATAAATAAAGTGTAATTAATAGTAAAAATAAATAAATAAATAAATAAGTAAGTAAGTAAATAAATAAATAAATAAATAAATAAATGTGATAAAAAAATCTTCTCTTGTTTCATTGATCAATAAATTGTCAACCGTGAAATAATTAAATGCATATTTAGGTTCTCCTCTGTGTTCTAGTTAGGCTCATTATTAGCAATACAAGAGTTAATAAACTTGGACTATATTCTTATTAATATATCCAGACATTACTTAAAACATAGAAACTCACCATCATTATATATATGTATAATAATATAATATAATAAATATAATGTAATGTAATGATATAATAATATAATATAATATAATATAATATAATATAATATAATATAATAT
>NW_026596064.1:5963993-6046913 GCF_907164565.1 Psammomys obesus
ATATAATATAATATAATATAATATAATATAATATAATATAATATAATATAATGAAACTACTGTAAAAGCCACCACACCAACCAAGGTAAGGTAAGCCTGGCCCAACCACAAGGGTTTTGGTTTGAGTACTGATTCTCTATAGGTAAAATCAAGTTCTTTAATATATACGCAAAGTATTCAAATATCCCAAGTGACCTAAGCAATGCCTAAGCAATGTTGTGCAGACCAAAGGGGAAAGGATATAGCTGGCTGTAAATGAATATGTGATTTCTCTTAATCACTCAGCATAATCCTTTCCTTCCTAATCCTCCCCCAGAGTGTTCTCTTTTTCACTTATCTCATCGCCCTAGGAGTCACTGAAGTAGATGTTTAGAGCGTGAGTGGAGCGGTTGACAGCGGTGCGCTTGTAGGTATGTGTTTTTCCATTCAAGTGCAACACAGAAGCTTATTGCGAGGATACAGAAGGCGGCTAGAAGAAAGGAGGCGGGGTTTTCTGCTTGTTTCCTGGTCCTTTCCTTATGCATGAGTGTATGAGTGCTTGCCCGCCTGTCCATATGAACACCATGTGCATGCAGTACCTACAGAGACAGGAGGGACATTGTGGGTCTTGAGAATTAAATATTTTTAGATTTTTTTAAAAATGTATTTATTACAATTTATTCACTTTCTATCCCAGCTGTAACTCCCTCCCTCATACTTTGTCAATCCCGCCCTCCTTCCATCTTCTCATCCCATGCTCCTTCCTACCCCAGCCTATCAGGTCTCATCAGGACTGGTTGCATTGTCCTCCTCTGTGGCCTGGTAAGGCTACCCCCCTTCAGGGGGAGGTGATTAAAAAGCCAGCCACTGAGTTCATGTCAGAGACAGTCCCTGTTCCCATTACTAGAGAACATACTTGGACACTGAGCTACCATGGATTACATCTGTGCAGAGGTTCTAGGTTAACACCATGCATGGTCCTTGGTTTGAATATCAGTCTCAGAAAAGACCCTTGTGCCCAGATTTTTTGGTTCTGTTGCTCTCCTTGTGGAGCTCCAGTACTCTCCAGGTCTTTCTATCTCCCCCTTCTTTCATAAGATTCCCTGCACTCTGCCCAAAGTTTGGCTATGAATCTCAGCATCTGCTTTAATACCCTACTGGGCAGTCTTTCAGAGGCCATATGTGGGTAGACTCCTGTCTTGTTTCTTGTTTTCACCCTCTTCTGATGTCTATCCCAATTGCCTTTCTGAATGGGGATTGAGCATCTTACCCAGGGTCCTCCTTCTTGCTTAAGCTTCTTTAGGTGTATAGATTTAAGTATGATTATCCTATTTTATGTGTTTAATATCCACTTATAAGTGAATATATACCGTGTGTGCTTTTTTGCTTCTGGGATACCTCACTCAGAATGATCTTTTCTAGTTCCCACCATTTACCTGCAAATTTCATGATTTCCTTGTTTTTAATTGCTGAGTAGTATTCCATTGTGTAAATGTATCACAATTTTTTTTTTATCTATTTCTCAATTAAGGGACATCTGGGTTGTTTCAGCTTCTGGCTATTAGGAATAAAGCTGCTATAAACATAGTTGAGCAAATGTCCTTGTATACTTGAGCATATTTTGGATATATGCCTAGGAGTGGTATAACTGGATCTTGAGGTAGCACTATTCCTAATTGTCTGAGAAAGTGCCAGATTGGTTTCCAAAGTGGTTGTACAAGTTTATATTCCCACCAGCAAAGGAGGACGGTTCCACTTTCTCCACATCCTCTCCAGCATGTGTTGTCACTTGAGTTTTTCATCTTAGCCATTCTGATGAGCGTAAGGTGAAATCTCAGTGTCGTTTTGATTTGCATTTCTCTGATGACTAAAGATGTTGAGCATTTCTTTAAGTGTTTCTCTGCCATTTAATATTCCTCTACTGAGAATTCTTTGTTTAGCTCTGTACCCCATTTTTTATTAGATTATTTGATTTGTTGCTGTTTAACTTCTTGAGTTCTTTATGTATTCTGGATACTAGGATTGGTGAAGATCCTTTCCCAGTCTGTAGGCTGTCGTTTTGTTCTGAGGACAATGTATTTTGCTTTACAAAAGTTTTTCAGTTTCATGTGGTTTCATTTATTGATTATTGATCTTAGAGCCAGTGCTGTTGGTTTGTCTCCTGTACCAATGCATTCAAGGCTCTTCCCACCTTTTCTTCTAACAGGTTTAGTGTGTCTGATTTTATGTTCAAGTCTTTGATCCACTTAGATTTTAGTTTTGTGAAGGGTCATGAATGTGGATCTATTTGCATTTTTCTACTTGTACATATCCAGTTAGACCAGCACCACTTGTTGAAGATGCTATCTTTTTTGCTCATGGCTTGGCAGGATTAACATAGTAAAAATGGCTATCTTACCAAAAGCAATCTACAATTGCAATTCAACACAATTCCCATCAAATTACCAACACAATTCTTTACAGACCTTGAAAGAAAACTTCTCAAATTTATATGGAGTAACAAGAAACCCAGAATTGCTAAAAACAATTTTCTACAATAAAAGATCTTCTGGAGGTATCTCCATTCTTGCTCTCAAGCTGAACTATAGAGCAACTGTAATAAAAACTGCATGATACTGGCGAAGAAACAGGCTGGTAGATCGATGGAATCGAATAGAAGACCCAGAAATAAACCCATATACCTAAGGACATCTGATTTTTGACAAAGATAATTCAATATTTTTAACTGTAGTGCCATATCAGAAGTCTCAGATGACAGTTACGTATTAGTTAAGAAGTTACAGGAGTAATTAGTCATTTGTGAAGACAGCCCTGCCCACTTGATGTCCTTTTCTGAATATGTGTTTATAAAGTTCTGAGTACATTCTGGGCGTTATGCTGAGCACAGCAGAGACCTCAGTTCTTTCAAGGGAAATACAGTCTATGCAGAGAGAAAATTCTTCCAGAGCCTCTAGCATGGTGCCATTGTTGGTGGAAATGTATTGAAACACAATCAAGTAATTGATTCCGTAAGTATTTATGGAATTATCAAACACCATTCTAGGTGATCAACGTATACTACTAACCAAGCCCACAAACCTAAGACTCTGCTTTCAAGTTGTTTCTAACATTTTTCTTTTTTTATTATTATAATTTATAACAATTTATTCAATTTGTATCCCAGCTGTGGCTCTCTCCCTTATCTCCTCCCAATCCCCCTCCCTTCCTTTTCTCCCCTTCTGCCCCTCCCCTAGTCCACTGATAGGGGAGGTCCTCCTTCCCTTCTATTGACCTGAGCCTATCAGGTTTCATCAGGACTGATTGTATTACCTTCCTCTATAGCTTGGCAAGGCTGTATCCCTCCCCCATGGGGAGGTGATCAGAGAGCCTGCCACTGAGTTTATGCCAGAGAAAGCCCCTGCTCCCTTTACTAGGGACCCCACTTGGATACTGAGTCTATGGGCTACATCTGAGCTGGAGTTTTAGGTCTTCTCCTTGCATTGTCCTTGATTGGGGTATCATTATCTTCAGGGGCCCCAGGGCTCAGTTTTTTTTTTTTTTTGTTCTGTTGGTCTCCTTTTGGAGCTCCTGTCCCCTCTAGGTTTTTCTATCTCTCCCTCCTTTCATAAGATTCCCTGCACTCCACCCTAAGTGGTATATACTCACTCATAAGTGAATATTAGCCATATAACATAGGGTAAACGTACTAAAATCTATACTCCTAAAGAAGATAAACAACAAGGAAGACCCTAGGGAAGATGTTCCACCCTCTTTGAGAAGGACAAACGCGTCAGACATCGGAGACAGGAGAGGACAGGGAACAAGACAGGAGCCTACACAGACAGCCTCTGAAAGACTCTACTCATCAAGGTATTGAAGCAGAGGCTGAGACTCATAGCCAGAGTTGTTTCTATCTGAAGGGAGAAAAATTCTAATGGTACTAAGAGAGGGAGAGAGGTTCCAAATAGCTTACTAAGAAGCAGGAGTTAATACCTCCTGCTGAAGGACAGAGCAGTTAGGTTGGATTATGAAGCACTGAGGAAGGAAGCGTATATTGTATGCTTTTAAATACTAAATGCAAGTCAGGAGTGAGAGACAGATGAGTCACTTTCTCCAGTGATGAGGGGGTGAGTATGTAACACAGGATCCTGAAGTACTTTGCTCTATTTGGGTATGTTGATGTACAGCTGGGGTTTCTAAGGTATGACACTGAAAGTTAGACAGGAGCCTACTGGCTCTTAATACAGAGCTGGAGAACTGTCACTGTGTCTGGAAAACAGAGAGGACTCGGAGAATTAAAAAGGGAAGGATGGCTTCGTCACTATGGATGTTGTAGTATGATGGATGCTAGAGGAGGGAATCGGAAACAAAGGCCTCCTTCCCTAGTCCAAGACGACAGATGCCTGTGATCCTGCTGCATCCTGTGGACAGAAGATGAAGCTGGTCCAGTGAATATCCCTCATGCCTCATGACCATGCCATTGGAAGGGCACCAAGGTGTTAGTGAAGAGCGTTGTCTGAAAGCAGGATCTGTCCCTCCACACATGCCTCTTGAGGATGCTCTTCTTAGTCTAAAGGATGTTACAACAGAATATTTTGGGGCTTACACTTCATGGTTCCCACCCATATGTCTGTGCAGTCCTGAGCCACAAAAGAAGCCAGCTCAGAACAATGTGTCGACATGGCATCTCTGTTCACAGTTGGCCTCCAGGAAAATGAGGAGTATGATGGCTCTCCACATCTAACTTCTTAATCATCTCCATGGTTGGTCCTACGGAGCTGTCCAATCATTGTGTGCCGAAGAAATGAGAGCAGGGCAGGGAGGTTATGAGGGGACACTGCAGCCTTGTGAGAGATGGTGATGCTTTTGGGAGGGGAAGGGAAACTATGAACTCTGGTAGAATGAAGGCAGCCATGACAAGGTGGCGTCAGGCATGTAACCATCTCCCAGCAATGCCAACCAGTAAAGGGCAGGCTGTTTTGCACACCGAGGCCAGGGGCATTGAGAAATAGAAAATGTAAAAGCCAAAGAAAAGATGAAGCACACACTCAGACAGCTGTGGGTGGTTCCCAGACATCCAGTGAAGGATTGGTCAAGTGTAATAACTGTGGAGCACAGAGGAAAAGATGCCAGCATCACAAATTTCAGTGTAGTATTTGTAGTATCTGGTAGCATTTGTGCTGAAATTTTAAAGTGACATGGATGGGCAAGGGCTGTCGGATACCTAGGAAATGATATGACCTTTGAGAGCTGTGTGGCTTACTCTGATTTCCTTGCTCCTTTGTACTTCCTACAGACATTTGTCCCTCTCTTTGGCCTGCTTTACACAGCCTAACAGGCTCTTGTTTGCCTGCTGAGACCCCAAACAGAAGCCTTTGGCTTTCAACTCAGTCTTTGCCTTCTTTGTCTTTTACTTATAGCAGTTATAACCATTTTGTACTTTTAGGTCTCCATTGTCTATAACTAGCCCTGACTTCAGGAATGCCTGGTCCTTCCTTGTTTTCCTCACCAAGGGCAAATAATATAGCCCTTGGTGTGTTTGAAAGGCACAATATACGAAGGAGCAGGCAACACATACAATCAAATAAACAAAGCAGCACATGAGCTGCTCACCCCCTTCTTTGCTCTACCTGGCTTCCGTGGGTGTAGCCAGTGCTTTCCAAAACACTGTGAGGCCAGCTGCTGACTTGCCCTGTCCTTCTGATGTCTCTGTGAATTTGCCTTTGCCATGTAGGTCAGCCTCTTGCTGAGTTGGAGAGTGATGCAGCCTGGGTGTTGGGAGACAGCTCCAGCCCTGAGTCACAGTGCCTCTGGGTTCTGTGGTTCCAGTCCGTGTGAAAGGTCTTTCTGTAGCATTCTTGCAAGGTGAGTTTTCTAATTAGCTTTCCCTTATAAGGTGCCAGAGGGTACGATTGGTCAGAGTTAAGGGCCATAGATGGGGTAACAGTGGCCAGGAGATTTTGCCTTAGGCTGCTGGGTGGGAAGAATTCTTCCAGTTGACATCTGGTGAGAATTTAATGACTCAGAACTCTATTCTCCACCCCTGGTCTCTCACCCACAGGCTCTCTTCACTCAGCCAGGCCTGGGCTTTGAGAGCACGAAATAGTTTACATCATGATTACAACTGTACTCTAGCTATACTTGGGGTTAGATCACACGTTCTTCAAATGGCCAAAAGAGGATGAGATGGCTCTTTTGAATACTGTTCAACCCTCACATCTCTCAGACACAGATGCCTTCCAGTAAAAGGCTGATGCAAAACCAAAGAGTTGATAGAGTGGTCAAGAGACTGAATGCTGACTAAACAGCAATGACATGGTGGTCTTCAACTATCTAAAGTTTCATATGGTACTGCATACAGACAGATGTATTTTTAATGCATATATCCTTAGTGTAACATCAATAAATATTTCAGTGTCAAAACAAAATTGCAAATGAGAAATACTGAATAAGTTCATTCATAATTCTAACATGTAAAGATAACTCATGTTTATTACCAGGAATTTTTCTTTCTTTCTTTTTTTTAACATGTCACACAGATCCTTAAAAGGAGCTCTGATTTTCATTTTATACAGGAAGAATGGATGTGCTAAAATGGCTGAAGGAGTCATTCAGGAATGGTAGGATTCAGCAGTTCTTATCTTGCAATTTTCATAGATTGCATAGAGAATGTCTAGTCATTCATTTCCAATTTACTGGTTCTTCAAGTTTCTCCCAGTCCTAAACTTCTGCCTTCAGAGAGACTAATAGGATTCAGATCCAATATTAATATAAACTCAGTGCCTTTAGATGAGGTTTGATCTTTATTTCCTAAGTGTTGTAAAAAAAAATGTTTGTGTTTCATCAGTGGGAAGAGATACCTAAATCAACTCAACTCTAGGTTTGTGACTTTAGGATTTCAGTAAATGAAGGACTGCTTTCTAAGTTGGTTCTTTATCCGATCCATGTTGAAGTTCATTACTGTAGTATTCTTAGATTACTGAGGTCTAAGAAGAGAAGAACATAAGAGAGCTCTAAACACAGTTTTGAGGGATCTGCAGCCACTCCAATCCAAGCACAGGGAAGAGGCAATTGCAGCATCCACTGTGCGTATGCTAGCAGCCAGTTGTGGTGTAAAGACAATTTCAACATTCAAATTATGTCACATCTTATGATTAAACATAGATTAACCATGGGCCAATTCTTTTCCTATGATTCCCAGACAGCAGGGCAGGAAAAATCTTCCTGGAATAGATGAATATTGAAGGAGATTTTTTTTTTAAATGCTTAGTTTCCAAGAACTGACCACGTCATTAGGAACTACATCCATCTTAAGGCAGAAACTAGTGTGTAGGGAAGGAAAGAATTTCTAGGCTTTATATTTATATTGCTGACCTATAGTCTTGATACTTTCTATCTAGAGGACAACATTGTTTCAGTGGGACCATAGGAACCACTCTGTGAACCCCTGGAGAGACAGGTGGCTTCTGCCATTTTTTTTTTTTTTTTTTTTTTTTTTTTTGGTATGCAACTCTGCTTAGGAAGCAAAAGAAGAATCTTTGGAACACCCGTACCATTCAGAAATAAGTATTTTGTGTTGGTGGAAATAGTTCCAGCATTGGATTAATTGTGTTGTACTGCGGATTGGCAGAAAAAAGTGGTGAATGGCCCAAGCATGTAACTGGCACAGATACCCCTACAGTATTATTTAAAGCCTGCTGAGTAATGATGACTGTGGAGACAGAAATGACCACAGCTCCTGCTCTCTGTGCTTGGCTTGACCTCCATGATTGTCTCTATAACCCTATAAAAGAGGTTTCATTTCTTCCATTGTATACAAGTAAGGTAGTGTTCACATGGAAGGCAAATCTAGAATCCCTTAGCTACTCATTAATCCTGTTAGAGAGCAGCCTGCACAATTTCTTTCTCTGTTCAGTCTTCTGTTTTTTTGTTTCAGTCTTGGATTGAGTGCATTGCAGAGACTGCAGGAAGCAAAGATGACATCTTGGAGTCCAGGCCGTGGAGCTGAGAGGCCATCACAGGCAGACCCACTGTTCTGCCTGGCATGGCTGGGTGACATTTTGCAGCCAATGCTGGTAGCCTAAACACAGGTCTGCTCTCATGAATTACTCTTCTTGAGGTATGGTCAAAACAGTGGTTCTCAGCCTTCCTAAGCCTCTGACCCTTTAATACAGTTCCTCGTGTTGTGGTGATCCCCAACCATAAAATTATTTAGGTGCTACTCCATAACTGTAATTTTGGTACTGTTATGAATCATAATATAAATATTCACTTTCTGATGGTCTCAGGCAACCCCTGTGAAAGGGTCCTTCAATCTCCAAGGAGGTCACGACCCACAGTTTGAGAGCCACTGGTCTAAAAGCTGATGGGCAAAGCAACTATCACGGGACCTGGGGTAGAATTAGGGAACTGTACCTGTTTTCTGAATGTGTCAGGGCTGATCACAAACTCACTTATCTTTCCTCTGCCTCTAACAAGTGTTTTTATTTAGAAAAAGAGATTATCATTAGACAGAAATGGCACTGATCTCCTGACACCTGATTAAAAGCAAAATAAAGATAAAATGATTTCTCTATCCTTCCTGGCCCGAGAAGCCAACATCCCCCACTCCCCACCCCCAGGGTAATGGCCCTCTCCCAGCGGCAGCCTGCTCTTCACTTTGAAGTTACTTCTAAACCTGTTTGGTTTTGGAGCTCCAAAAATGTTTGTGCTCGCTGCCGCAGGCTGGCCCAGCAAGGTTGCTCATGCTGAGACCATGGCTGGCTTCCCGGGTGAACAACCACGACAGTTAATTACATCAACCCAATTAGCAGAAGCACCCACCTTGTGCAAGCAAGGCTCACCTGCAGACTCACCCGTCTGGCAAAGGGCCCCCAGGCTTTAGTGGGGAAGCTGCTGAAGTGAGAGACTAAATGTTTACCAGTGACCTCTTTTCAGTACCCTCTTGTCTTACAGATAAGTAAAGGAACTGGAAAAGGACCAACCTCTTACACCATAGTCTGCTGAGCAGCCTGCAGATAGTAATGGCTTTCAGATTGTTCCACTGGGGAGGAACGGTCTTCCCTCAGCACCTACGAGTGATCGGAGGTGGAACAGGATCAGATATTGCCTTTGGTAATGAGGTTGTTTGCTTGCCTCTAACAGAGCCCTGAAGAGACAGAGCCCTCTCTGAAAGGCAGGCTGGCGAACGTGACAGCTGTTTTCCTTGGCTCCACACTCACACTTTCCACCTTCACGGGGAATCCAAAGTGCTGGGTTCAAAGATGAAATCAAATCGTCTGTTAGCTGCCTACTGGGAGCAAGTTGCTTATACTCTCTGAGCCTTTTAGCTGTTTGCTAAAACCGTGAGTGCACGCACTGCAGGGACAGAAAGGCATCAGTGGTTGGCATCAGGAGGGAGAGATCATCTCCAAGGGGTAGCATAGGGGTTGATATTATCCTACTGGGAAAAGGGCTCAACACATTTGTCAAAGGCGAATAGCTAAAATCTGAGGCGTCTGAATTTTGCTGGATGCAAAACTCAAAATCATGCCCTCTAAAAGTTGATGAAAATCACTTTCAAAGTTCAGTTGAGAGAACAAGGATGGTAACAGATTCAGAAGTATCGAGCAGAATGAATAGGCTGTGTGGGTCCTAGATTTGTACCAGAGGCTTTCCTTTCTCCCCAAGCCCGTTTTCCTCACCTATCAAATGTGAATTCAAGTATTATTTTCTCTAAGCATAAACACTCAGGTCATGGTGGTAGTGAGATTATTTGTGAAAATGCTTTCTCCACACTCATTCATCGACATGGTTTGAATGTCCTTGTTGAATTGGGTCCTGTCATTGGCCCTCCATGGTGGAGATGGTGTCTCCCACTCTAGTGCCCCTCCCAGCCTAAGAAGGGAGGTAGAGTGAATAGTATGTACATGAGGATCATGAATGCTACCCTGTGAAGTTCAGTGGCAACCGAAGGCCCCTTATTTCAGGATAAGGGAAGCAGAGAAGACGTCCCGGTAAAGAGATTATTTAAAATGAGAGTTGGATGAAGGAAAGTCGCAGGAAGACTCCAGAGAAGCCAGAGAAGCAGGAACAGTGCAGGCTGAGAGAGTCACTTAGGAATAGAGTGTCTATCTATCCATTGCTTGGGGGCCCAGAGATTCATCTTTACGATTACGCAATATGGTTTGCCAAGTGCCTCTACTCCCATGTTTCACCTCTTCAGTTTCCTGTGGCAATTTGTAGGCAGCTGGGGCCTTAGCCCTTAGCTCCTGCTTGGAAATCTGGGTCAGAGCTTCTCTGATGGAAGAGGATGACCTTTTAGTTTCCTTCATCTGTTTTGCATAATCAATCACTCACCTGCAAACCTGGGGGTTTCACTATCTGATGGCAGGTGACAGGAGTCATGGAAGGGATTCAAGTCTTCTAAGGTGGCTCGATGATGTCAACCCAATTACCCGAGACAGCTTATCTGCCTGGCAATGGCCCTCGGGTGTCAGTGCCTGTGTGGACTTGGGTGGAATTCTTTGCTGGGACACTTGGCTGACAGAAAGTTTGCTCATCCCTGCCTCTTTTTCCCCTCCTGAAGAGAAGGCAGCATTAGCCCCTGGCCAAAGCCCAGAGAACTTGCATTAGTTCTGGGGATGACAAGATACACTGCAACTTTAAATATGCTGCTAAAGAAAAGCTTCAGGCTGCACAGTCCTACCCCTGAGCTAAGCTTACCCTCTGCTTAATTGATTCCAGCCTAGACCACAAATAGCTGCTTCCCTTATTTCCACGCCTGTGCTGCCCCACTCTTTATTGCTTTGACCACCTTGGTTTCCTTTCTAGAACTCATGGTGCCTCTTCACAATCCAGATTGAATGGATGAGGCCAAGCATGGAGGGACTGTGAACTCTGCACGAGGCTTTCCTTTGTCTTGAAAGCGTGGCGTGTATTGGTTTTTGGACATTGTGGCTAGCACTCCTTTGGGAGACACAGGACATTAAACATGTGGACTTAGTGAACTTGTTCATTCCAAAGTATTGTACAACTTTAGCTGTCTATGATCCCGTAAATGCTGAGTGTGGACATAGAAAGATCCTCTCAGGATCCTACAGCCATGGCACATCAAGCCACACTCTACAGGGATGTGCTAGAGAGCCACTGAAAAGTCTCAGACAAAGGCAGAGATTTAGCAAATGGAGTTCTCGGTATCTGGCATAATGTTGGAGCTTGGTACCTCCTTCTGTAAGGTGAAAACCAAATTCCCAGTGCAGTTCAGTAAAGAATGAGGAGAAAATACACACACACACACACACACACACACACACACACACACACACACACAACTTTCCAAGGACATTTCCACAGCAACAATTACACTTGCAATTGTTGTCCTCTGCTGTGCTACCAAACAAGGTGACAATGGCAGAGCTCTGTTCAAGCACACAGGAGATCCATCTGATAACAGCCATGCTGCAGGTCGGTTAACAAGAGTAGGGCGCTGACCTTACTGGGCTCCTTTGTCTCTCCAGGGAGTTAGACAGGGGAAGTGGAACAACCGGTCTGGGTCTTTGAGCTTGGGGTGTGGCCTCCTTAGCTCTTAAAGTAGCTTCTTTAAAGGTATCGATTCATCTCTTTGTGCCCTTTCTTCGTGTCTCAAATGGTGGGAGATTAATTTCTCATCCCTGGAGGTAGCATGGCAGTGGATAGAAATCCATAGACATGATTGCGCAGGGGAACTTCCGTTTTCTGAAGGGATGCTATTTTTTTTTCCAATGGGCCACACTAGAACACTTTCTCTGTCTTGTCTGGAGTTCCTGGTCTTCATAACTAATTTGGGGATCCACCTACTCTGAGGACCATTGGGCTGGTGCTAGGGGAGATTTCCAGGTCATAAAGGGTGTCAGTGCAGGCAGGCCTTAGACATCAGAGGTGAGTGCCTCCCTCTCTACCATTTTCCAGGATCTTGGGGCAACTTAGCCCTGGGCTGTGACTCGATTCCTGCCCTGTTATGAAATGCCTATGCCAGCTCGACACAGTCACCTGCCTTATTTGCATTTCTCCACATGAGGCTTTCTCATGCTTCTGTGCACATCGCTCTGCTCAGTTGTGGCTTGTGCAATGCCTCACTTTCCTGAGTTAAGGCCTTTGGCTTTTTTACTCCATTTACTTTTAGCCAGAAAATCCGATTCTTGTCTCTTACTTGCCATTGCTTCCTAGGCTCTGAGAAGCATCTTATTGAGTTTGATATCTCTGTTTTATGGTTGGAAAAAGTGAGAACTTAGGAATAAAGTGTTTTTTTTCACTGTGTCTTAAGTCTTGAGTGATTGAGTTATAATGTGTAACTCTCAGTCCATTGCCCTTTACACTACATGCTCATTTTTTCTTTTAATCCTGTGGACACGAGTTCATGTATTCACTCACTGAGCACTTCTGATTTTCTTTTCTTTGTTATGTACCTTTTTATGCTTTAAAAATGGAGCAGGGAATAGATTCTAGAAACTATCTCAAAGGGGTGCAGTCAGTAAATAAAGTAAATCAGGTGAATTGCAAGTAGAAAGTTTGATAATAGAAGCATGGCACTGTTAAACGGAGAAAGGCAATGGTATTGATGAGTGCAGAAGTTCAAATGGCCAGTTTCCCTGAGAAGGTAGACTGTGATTTCCCACTTCCCACACATAGGACACTTGAGGACCTATGAGCACTATAAGTAGCAGTAAGTGCAAAGGCCCTAAGGCAGGAGAATGTCAGTCAATACCAGAAACAGTAAGGAGGCCAGAGCCACTGACTATAGTTTTGTATTGGAAACAATACAGAGAGTCCAATGGCTCCAGTGCCCTGGGAAATTATAATAATTGGGCTGGTCTGTGGAAGAAGTAGTGAATGATTTTGTGACATGGTTTGACTTGTGTCTTATAAGTATTACCTATTTATTTCTGTGCTGAGAACATACTAAAGGAAAGAAGCAATGAGAAACGCTAATAGGCTACTTTCAGAGAAGCTGTGTTGCGGACTTGGAGCAAGATGATCAGAATGGTGGTGACACAGACGTAGTGTTTGAGGACAGAGGCGGGCATAAACATGGGAAGCATGTGTATAAGGAAGGTCACAGACAAGAGAAACGTAGGCCAGCCTGTTCAGGAGAGACTTGGAACTTAGCATAAAAAGGTAGGCAATCACGGAAGGCTTCCCAGAGGACAAAAATATTCCAGAGTGAAGCAGTCCATGACGTAGAGTGACCAGCTGTCCATGCTTCCCCAAGACTGTTTTTAATACCTCCCTACTGCGGAAGTACAGGTGGTAAAGGAAGGGGGAGAATGTTCCACAGTCTATGGGTGGCCCAAGACAATTGTTCTTTGTTCAATAAAGCCAGAAGAAGCCAAAAGGTTGGCCCCTGAGTAATAGAACAGAACAAAATTTAAACATCCCATAGATGAAAATGGAGATGCTAGGCAACAGAGAACAAAGGGATGTAGGTAGACATTAGGAAGGTTTGAGAAGTAAGCAAAGGCTTCCATATGTAGAGTTCTTTACACCAGAAAAAAAAAAAATATATATATATATATATATATATTTGATGTGTTTTGACATCTGTGGAAGCATTTTAAGGGAGAAGTTACAACACAAACAGTTTACAGAGGTCACATGGACCTTCATTTTATTTACATAAAAGTATAGATGGTAAAACCAAATATAAAAGTATCAGGTGAGTTAAAAAAGGATCAAATCAAGAGTCGAAGTAGAAAGTATGTTTGTGACAACACTTTCCAGCTTTGTTGCCACATGGATGTCCCCATGCTTCACATGATCATATCTCCCTGGAGCAGCGGTTTCCAACTTCCCTAATGCTACAGCCCTTTAATATGATCCTCACGTTGTGGTGACCCCCCCCCACATAAAATTGTTTTTGTTGCTACATCATAACTGTAACATTGCTACAGTTATGAATCATCATCTAAATATCTGATATGCAGAGGGCCTGATATGTAATCCTATGAAAGGGTCGCTCAACCCCAAGATGGGTCATGACCCACAGATTGAGAACTACTGTTCTAAAGCCAGTGGAATTTTCCATCATTGCCCTGTTTGCAAGGATGGCATGAATGTCCTCCTTGGCTCTGCATCTCAGTCTCATGACTTTTGTTTTTCTCTTCGGTGTCCCTGCCAGCCTCCAGGTCATTTCTTTTTCTTTTAAAATGTCTCCATTTAGTCCTCGAGTCCCAATTCTCTAAGCACAATGATGCATGTTAGGATTAGCAGGCATGGACTCAGCTTGGTATGGGCGATGGGTTGGGCATGGAGGGTGTTCATGGAGAATTTAAAATCAATTATTAGTAGAAGTTTGTCCTCTCTGTTATTTCCACATGCAATCAGTCATCGATAACCACAATGGTAAATCTCCTTCCCACAGGGCAGACTAATTGCACTCCCCTCCCCAGGGCTGAGTCACTGTAAGGCATTCCTCATTGTCATCCGTATCACCTGTCTTTCCCCTTCAATATCACAAATGCCAACTGAGGCATAAAAGCGGTGACTTCCCCAAATCTCAGTCCTCCTGTGGTGAAGGCCCCAGTGTCTCGCTCTAACTTGGTCAGTGCCACAGTGCACTGACAACAGCCTAATAGCTGGAACATGTCTATTTACTCAATATTCTAAGCTCTGGTTTCTAAGATTGCATGTGCATTCAGAATTTCCTTCTGCATTAGCAAGAAGGAAAACTAGTTTTGATTCTGACTCTACCAGCTATGGCTTGGGTGGCTTTAAGCAAGTCACTTTCCCTCCAAGTGGCTCAATTTTCTCCTTAGTCAGGTTAACATAATACCTACAAAGCTGAAGTCACAGGTTTGAAGGAAGGGCCGAGTGACATCATGGCTGTGAAAGCCGCCACCCTTATAAGCTGCAATGGCGGCTATGAATGGTAGGAGTGATATTCTTGACAATGCAAGACTCTTTGATTTTGCTTGTATTGTTTCTCTTCCCTGCAGTTGTCTTTTATCTAAGCTACTCTACATCATAAGATGAACAGCCAAGGTTAACTGCCTTGCAAGGTTCTCCTATCCTCTACAAGCACATTCTGAACCCTGGTCTCAAATCTCAAATACCTCCCAATCATGCATTGTTTGTATTCGGGCAGGTACCAGCATATCGTCCTTTTTTTTTTTTTTTGCATGGTCATCTCTCTTGTTTTGTAAGTGCTACATCTTATGTTTATTTAGCATCCTTCTTAACTGAAAACACACAAAGGATGTTAAATCAAGCCTTGACAAAGCGAACAAATGAATGCAGGGACATCTACTCTTTAACCCCTCGGTGCAAAATATGTTACTAGTGCCCTCTGCTGCTGACCAGTGGCTTCATGTTTTCTATGCAGTGGAAGAGATTGCCCTGGAGAGTAATAGTGGGAGAACAGTAGGTGAGATAGGTAGAAATTGCTGGGCCTTTCACAATGCATAGGTGCGAGTGGAGCAGAGATAAAAGCTGGAATGTCACTGTTTTGATGAAGCTAGGGAATCAAAGTGTCCTTCAAGGTGGCTGTGGGAAGGTCAGGGTTCTGCTTTCTACACAGGTGAAAGCTTTACTTTGTAGTGAGAATACCCTTCAATTTTATATAACCAGTTTCTCTTTTCCTGTGTCTGTACCAGGGCAACACGTGTTCTTTATGGCTAGAGGTTATTTCTGCATGTTGTTATGTGAAAATTGATTTGAATCTTATAAAGTTGTTCACGGACAATTAACAACACAATCAGCAAACTGCCAAAATACCATAGGGAAATCCCGACCCCCCACCCCCCAGCTCACTTCTCTTCACTTGCTGCTTTGTGTTAGATAGTAAAAATGACCCTTGCCTTTTAGAGATCGCATGGTAAATTCAGGGCATTTTCATCTATAATCTCAAGCCTCCTCGGAATTCATGAGAGAGGTGTTACTAGCCTTTCCTTGGCAGATAAATACTTTGAAACTGAGAGGAGTAGGGATATTCATTATTTAAGCGCTAGTCAAAAGCCACAAGAGGTGTCATGGGAGCTGGTGGTTCCCTGCTAACCTTTAGCTCACTTCAGTACATTGTAAACTAAGGAGTGTAGGTACAGAGGAAATGACTTCCGGTCAGTATCTGGCCTTCCTTTGCTGTTCTGTAAACACTGAGCACTGTCAGGGCAATGACTTTTTCTTGGTGTCTCTATCATGGGATCTTCTCAGTCCCGCTTGCTGGAGAGAGCCAAACACTGGCTGCAGCTGAACGACAGAACTCTGCTTTGCACGGCTGGCCAAACATCTTCCTCTTTAATTTGTCCATCTCTCCGCACGTGCAGGCTTTCCTCCACGGGATTCTAGACATAATGATACAGTCGGTGTTGATTCCGAAGACAGACTGGTTTAAAGTTTTCAACACGACAGTTAGTCACATGTGACAATCAGATTTTAGTGGGCAACGTGTCCCCGGTGGATAGCCACACCTCAGAGTCCCCAGGACGCAACCCCCCTACTGTTATTGAGCCTTTGAAGTGGCTCACCAGTGCTTCAAAGCCAAGTTCCTGGTACAGGAACACATCTGATGTGCTTTTATTACCCTTAGAGACAAAAAACTTCACTCTGAAGCCAAATGTCTGGAAGGAAAAATCTGTACCCTGCACTCAGCCCTGCGGCCTGGAAGTTCAGAGAGGGCTGGGAGCACTATGTGAGGAAACCAGGGCATGTCTGAACAGAGAGCAGTCAGACAGAGGCTCCAAGCCAGGGCTGCCGCCATCTTGGGAGGAGTCACCCCTTCAGGATCTCCACTGGAGTGTGCAGAAGTGGGTGAGGCCTAAGGTCAAATAACTCTGGGTCATACCCCTGCCTCCTACTTATCCCATTAACTCAAAACTGTCAGAACAGCAATACTTGGTGCTTCCTCAGGAACTGGCCCAAGCTAGACTTTTTACCTACCACCGGTTTCTTTTTCTTTTGTATGTCAGTAATGACCTACTGTACCTGGCTGTTAGGAAAAGACACTCATTACTAAAGGAAGCAGGCAAGCAGAACTTCCTCCCTGGATTCTGTACTCTCTCATCAAAGGAGCCTCACATGGTAGCTCTTGACACATAGCTGAAAAGCAGACTAAAGTATATTAAGAGCACTCTGAAGCCAGTTGTGTAAAAAGATGGGACATCCTTTATGTTGAATACTGAGAGGTGGGAAATACAGTTGTTTAATTACCAACATTAACTTCAAAGAAATATAACTAACTCATCTTCATATTATCTCGCAAGAAAAACATATCTCAGAACTCTAACCTTTCAAAATGTGGTGGGAAAAGCAGGCGTGCGTTTAGCAGATGTTGCTAAAGAGCCCTGGATATCATGGGAAACCAAAACACTGTCCTGGTGTCCAGAAGCCCTTGAAGTCAGTTTCTGAGCCTCGGGGACTCTATGATTTCTTCTAAATCTAAGGAATATTATTGCCTAAGACCTTCAAAGGCGTTTGTAAAGGCGAACAGACCAAAAACAGGTAGAGAGAACAAACAAAATGTGATTGGACACAAGTTGTGTAATGGCCTATTTGACCCTTTGGTTTTTAAATAAGGCAAATTGGCTCCATTAACTCCCGCTGAAGATAATTTTCTCCTACTGTTTCCCAAGGACTCTGAAACCCTGTTGTCTGTGTACCACTGGGCAAGTTGTCCTGAACAAAGAAAACATCCCCCTCTCTCCCGTCCCAGCATAGTAAATGCTTTCAGCTTTTCAGACATCATGCTTCAGGACTGGAATGCTCTCCTTATTTCCAGTCTGTGTGAGTAGACTGGCTCCTGGGTGTACAGGCAGAAAGTTCCATGGGTTCCTAGGCAGAGGAAACACTGCGGGTGGGGCCATGGGCTTGGGCTGTGTGAGGGCCTCTCTCAGTCAGAAGCTTCTGACAGTAGCTTCTCCTCTCTTCTCTCCTCTCGGGTAGAAAGCATGCTCCTGCAGGGCTCCACTCCACCCACTTAAATAATACCTCCCTTGCCAGGGAACGAAATAAAACTTCCCCCTTACCTGGTATTTATTTGGATTTTCACAGCGCTCATTAAAGTCTTTTCCTAAGGCAATCTGCAGTAGAGGCCCTATTCCACCCTACCCCCTAACAACAACTTCAATACGAAGTCTCAAAGGCTCAGTATTTTAGACTTCCTAAAGCTGTCCGTTCACACTAAGGACTTCTCATTTGAGGACAGCGGTGCAGTGAGAGCTCAGGGACCACACATCTGCTTATATACAGCAGGACAGGGCACTGGAGAGTTCAACTATCACCTCCGGTAAACATTTCACCACTCCCTTCCTTGAGTTCATCTGGCCTTTCCGTCCTACCTCTAGCATAACTCTTGAGCTATGATATTTATTTTATATTGCCAACTCATTTACATTCATTTTCCCCTCACCTTACTTTGAGTCCCCTCCACTCATTCTGAGTATCTTGCCTGGCTTTTTACTTACCCACTCAAGACCATCTGAGGAATGAACTCACTAATGATTAGAACTTTGTCCCACCATCTTAGAGGAGACTTCCCCTTCCCCCCTATTTACAGAATAAAGAATACATTAAATGTCTTTCATAATTATGTACTTATATATGAATTCCAACTGCTTCAAGACCATAAAATACTTTATAAATGCCAACTGTGATTATATGTCTTCTAAACAATGGGACATATGGTTAGTGAGTGGAAAAAGATGTGACAGGGCCAGCAATTCTTCTTGCCCAGTCCTTGTTTCTACCCCACCCAACACCAGATAGTAACTCAAAGTTGAAAACATGAACCTGGAAAGGAGAAGGCTGTAATGAAGGTCTATAGGACTTCTAGGTCCTATGTCAGGGACCTGCCTTCATGAGGGAAGTCACCAAAGTCTCAGAAGAGGAGCCTAGGCAAGGGATTCCACATATAAATACCATTAACATCCAGTCTGAGGTTTAAATGGAGGCTGAGATGAAAACAGTGTTTGTCCTTACTTATTAAGGACAGAAGATGAGCAAGCATGTAAGAAAGGCAATTAGCAGGAATGGTGCCCAACCTTCTCCCAAAATGCTCTCTGTTACCGGCCTGAGAAGGAAGGAGAAGCAGGACGTATCTTCTTTTTCTTGTTTCTCCTAACTCCAGATGTACAAACATCATGGCCAGAAAAATGTGTGTTTTACAGTGAGCAAACAGTCAATCATATCCCTACTCCCATGTTTCAGGAAAATTGGAGAGCAGGTATATTTTCCTCAGCTGTTGTGTTATGGCCTTTTAATATGATTTCTGAAGCCAGAGATGATTCACTAATTCAAGCATTTCACATGGTCTCTGCCATCCATTGTACAGCACCAGGATCAATGATCAGACTGTTCCATGCTTGTCATTGTCTGGTCTCAGAGGTCAGGGAGTGATGGGCACAGAAAGCACTGTGATCTGCAGGGAGGAGGAGCAACAGGGACTCAGCGACAGAGACACTGCCCCAGCCCAGCAGTGAGCTCAAAGCTTGTTGACGTGACTTGTCTTGAGATGTCTGAAGATATCAACCAGATAAAAACAAAACAGGCCCTGTGTCTCACATTGAAAACATCAAATTATCTGGGGCAAAAGATTGGCAGGTGGGCTCCTGGGACCATGTGGGGAGGTCACTTCACACCACAGGTTTCGTGACAGCAGGTTGAGGAGTGGCATGGCCTTGTAGTTTAGAATGTTTTGCCAAATGGCTCCTGTTTGCCCCCAAGAGCTCTGGTGTGGGATCAAGTCCACCGTTTCCCACTTTTCAGCTACAGCACTGTCAGCTTCCTCAGAATGCTTAACACTTTGGCACCAGGAGCTGCTGAGGTGGCCCCATTACTCCTTCTTTGACGTCAGTGAGGGAGTTGTTCCCTGTGGCTGTCTTATGTGAAATAATTCAGCATTTGTACTTCAATTAAAATTCATAGGTATATATTATTAAGTGGAACTGACTCATTCCGTGGCTCCTCTTCAGCTGAATAAGTGCCAAAGAAATGTTACTTACGTGCTCATGATGAAAAGCCAGGAAAACGAAGAGTTCCTTGTCAGTTGAAAGGCAGGCTTTGCAAAAAGCACTTCATGTCCCATGTCAGTCCTTTCTAAATTTAAGTCAAAAACCATCTCTACCTTTGAGGGACAAAAGAAAAATGATAAAAAGGGAGAGAGAGAAAGAGAGAGAGACCCACCCATCATTGTTATTGCCATGAGCTGGGTATGTCTCACAAATGAGCTGGAATCAAGTTGAATTAGGGACATGTGTCCAGTGTATCTTGTGGGACAGAAAGAAATGTATGTGGCCACAAAGCCATTGTCAGGAAAAGAGAAGTTTTGTTGATTCTGTAAAACCAAACCTTTTTTTTTTTTTTTTCTCTGTTAGCATAGTAGATAGGCCTGGGAAGATGAGGGAGGGAACAACAGTTTCTCTTCTCTCAGGAAAGATTTTGCTTCTCCCTCAGACCCCACTACACTGTGTTCACTGTCCTCCTTGCCTCTACCTGTTAAAAGGGCATCATCATCCCATGTTTAGAACACCCATAGAGTCACTGGGTGTGAGCATGTGTAGGGCTAGAACCATTTGATACAATATTACAACGAAAACAAAAGCCTTGTGAAGTATAGAACTTTTACAAAGTAAGGGACAAATGGTCCCTTGGTGATAAAAGGAGGACTTTGTTGCCCACACTGCCTCGAGCACGGAGTCCTTCTGTGGAAGCTAGAAAAAGGTGTCCCTGGTGGAAGGATCCACACTTGCAGAGGCATGGATGAGGGAGCAAGCACCACCTTTGGTCAAAGAGAAAAAGCTACCAGTTCTCTAGGTAGAGGAAGCCCTACCCCCAGATTTCAGCTCACATTCAGGCATTCCTGTAACCCTCATTCCAACAGCTCTGGCTTTAGTTCTGGTCCTGTCTGCTCTAATTCAGTCGTCACAGGATCGTGTCTGAGCCTCAGTTTTTTGCCCAAACAGCAAGACGGAATTGAATTGTAGTTTCTGTGGCTTTCTTCACTTTCAAAACAACAAAAATTCAGATGGAATTTTCCACTTACTTGCAAACAACACTATGCAACCTGTAGACTGTGATTTCTGAGTTTGGCTTTCCTAGGCCATCTGATGGCACTCCCTGAATATTTGAATGGAATTATGCATGGTTTGATGTGGAGCAGATTATAAAAATGAATGCTTTAGTACATCCTCGATGTTCCAGGTGTAAAGCAACATGGCCAACCAGCAGAACGGGAACAACCACTCCCTGCTGTCAACATGACACAAGATGAGATCTCACAAGACAGCATCGGCTACTGAGGCCTTTACCCATTCTCTATGGGGCGGATGGCACACTCCTTGCTGAAGCTGCTGCCTCTCCCAGGCCACCAGCGCACCCAGGAAACAAGAACTGTGCAGAGCCAAGGACTGCTTTCTTTGTTGATGTTGTTACCAGAAAACAGAAATTAGATCCTTGCCCAGATGTACCTATCATGGAGTCTGAGTGCCAGCAAGGCTTCCACAGTGGAGAGCAAACAAATAAAAACCAACTTCACATTTCACCAACAGTTAACCCTGAAGTTAGGCTGAAAGTTTCCTAACTGCATACACCTGGAGCGACCTCATTTGGGCACACTTGGATGTTACCAGAAAGAAGTTTTGCTCCTATCTGTTAATATTTCTAAAATGAATCTTGCTACTGGTTTGTATTCTGTTTGTGTCTTGAGCAAGGCATAGGGTTTTGGAAACAATTATAATGAATTCTACCACTTCAGAAAGGGAAACTGGATCTCGGGAGGGGGTAGAAAGTGGCTCTAGGTTACTTTGGAATCGAGTGCTTTTGTCATTCTTCTGGCACAGAGGTGTAACCAGCATTCAGGTTCAGTGGTGGAAGGCCAGCAGCATACAGCCCCGTAGTTGAATTTCTCATTTTCAGAGAACAAATGTTCTTAGCACTAACCAGATCACAAGTGGCAGAAAGTAAACCTCACCTTTACCAGTACACACTGCAAGAGTGGGTGTGGTCTCCCATTGGCTAGACATGCCTCAGGCTCCCAGAGGCTAGAATAAGACAGAGCAGTGCCTTTGCGGTGAAATCATAAGTCCTGAAGTTCTCTGAATTAACACTCCAGTCTTGCTAGACAGTTCTGGTCCTTCCAAAGCAAGCTACCCACTTTCTTGCTGCCTACTGTCTGCGAACAAAATTGTTGTGGTCCATTGCTCCTGGGTTGTCCCAGTTATAAACTGTGGTCGGAAGATAAAATGGGCAAGGGTGAGAAGACAAATGCTGTAACAAGGCTCCCTTTATTAAGCAACTCGGACACAGCATGCCTCAGCGAGCTGACAGAATCACTGAGAAGAGGCTCTCCAACAGAGGCTGACAAAGAGCAGCCTGTGAGAAGAGATTTCCGAATCTTCACCAGCAGCAGCCCCTCTCCAGCAGCCGGGCAATAGCTCCTGAGGCAGGGGGATTAAAGATGTTCTTCCATCTTCACTGGGGTGAACTTGTGCTGCTGGAGCCTCTGCGTGACTGTTTTAAGGACAACTCGAAGGCTGATCCTCAGGGAGCACCGCAGAGGGGAATCAGAAGTCCTGTTGAAAATAGCAGTCCTGACGCTCCACGCAAGGGGGTGCTGTAGCAGTCCTTATCCCAGTGGTGGCTTCATTAAGTCTGTGATTCTCACAGCCCTGCAGACTGTGTCAGGGGCTCCTCAGACACAAGCCAAGCCTGCTGTTAAGAGTCTGAACTCTCCCTCAGCCATCAGCACCAAGAGAGGCCACAGAAAAGCAGCAAGCCACAGAGGCCTAAGGCCAGTTCACACACTGACTCTAGATGTGAGGTGCTGAGTACCAGCCTATCATGCTGAGCTTTTGAATATGCAGCAAATTAATGGTGTTTGTGTGAGCGTATGTGTGGTGTGTGTGTGTGTGTGTGGTGTAGTGTTTGTGTATCTGGGTGCTGTTTGAGTGTGTTTATGTCTGTGTGGCATGTTTGGGAGTTACTGTGGTGTATGAATGGCAAGTGTGTGTTTCTGTGGTATATTCGTTTTGTATGTTTATCTGTGTGGCGGGTAGTGTGTGTGGGATGTGACTCAGTGTGTGATGTGTGCTTGCGGGTGCGACTAGGCTCTGAATTATGAACTGAAGAAAACCAGAGAAGACAGAGAAAAGGCAAAGTGAGCAAAAGTTCGGAACAGAGGAGGAATCTAGCAACTCATAGTATCCTGTTAATTTATACCATGGCTCTGTACAAAAATAAAAAGGTTCTTCTAAGATTATCAATTTAAATAAATAGTCAATAGAACACTCTCTTTTTCTATAGCTCATCTTTGGGGTTAATATTCAGTCCATGCTTCCTGTGCTGTTCCTGGTCCAAGATGGCGATCACTTCATCAGCCTGTATCCGTTCCTGCAAAAAGACAATTGACACATTTCTAGGATAAGCATAATAGCCAGCCCAGGCAACAGATGCTCCTGCAACACTTCCAGCCAGCCATCTGTGCACAGACTGGTGCTTCCATCCAGTCAGGGATAAGCCTGCTTCATCCAAACTGGGGAATTCTCCATGCATCCTCATGTTCTAAGCAATTACCTTCTGAGACGCCTCCTGAGGAGAAGGTTCATGCTTTCTACCCTTTCTGTCTCATGGTCCCATCACCATCTTCCGCTCAACTCTGCTTAGACTGATCTCACTGTTTTCTCCCCTAAGATATGTCATGCTCCTCTGTCTCTCATAAAAGACTACTGTAGCTCACCATTTGTCTGAAGAGCCAGGCCTTCATCTCCTGTCCTTGATAAGACTTTTGTCCCTGGCTTTTTGTGTCCTGTTTCTGTCTATGTCTTTTCATGGAGAATGTCTGTCGCCTTGTTTTAGGCCAGAGTTTCTCAGTCATAGTGTGACTGACATTTGAGAGAGAGAAGAGAGAGAAGGGGGGTTTTCCTGGGCACTGTTGATGTTAAGATTGCTGGTCTACAAGATGTCCCCACATTGTGAGGACTGAAGTCATGTGTGAACATTGTGAAGGTCCCATAAATAGTTAAGTGCTGCGTCTTAAGAGCAACCCATCCAGATCCTTCTCATTAGTGCTCTAGAAGATTCCAAACAAGTTTCACGCATCACTCAGGCTCCTGTGGGACATTCTCCCTTAAGTCTAACAGCAACATTTTCCTATGAGGGCCTCAAAATCCTTCAGTTGGTTCCAGGTTCTGTTTTGTCCTGCCTCTCTGCTCACCTTACATTACAACTCCAGATTATCTCAGTCTCTGAGTGTTCATTCTCGAAATAGTTTCCCCGCTCTAATCTCAGCAAAACCCTTCCCTGGATGCTTTCAGTACAGCCTGTGTTTTCCTTTTCCCTATACCAGTCCAGCACAGGTCCAGCACGTCTTCCTCCCAACTTCACAGGCAACCTTCCCCCCAGGGTAAGCCATCATTTACCAATGGTATTCCTCTAATCTAAGTCCACATGGTGGCTAAAGTCATCTTTTCAGTCCAGGCATTCTCTAGGACACGGGAGCTTACAAGGGTGTGAATTGTGGAGGGTGGCTTCAATGGCTTCTTAGCAGCGCCAATAAAATCTATGTGCCTTAATATAAATGTGGCCCTTATCCTCACGTCCAGATCTCATTGTTTAGAAATCATTCTGTTCTAGCTACCCTGACCTTTTTCTGTTCTGTTTTTATTTGTTTGTTTGCTTGTTTTTTTCTTTTTCCTATACAGAGTTTTCTAGTGATCAAGGTTTTTCCGTGTAGCCTTCACTGTCCTGGACTTGTTTTGTAGACCAGACTGGCCTTGAACTCACAGAGATCTGCCTGGCTCTGCCTTTGTGAACGGTGGGATTACAGGTGTGCACCACCTCACCCGGCTCTCTGACCTTCTTTTTGTAGGCTGTTTGGTTTGGTTTTTGTCTTGTCTCATTGGTTGGTTCTAGGGATTGGATCCACAAGCTTGCGCATGCGAGGTGTGTACTATGGCACTGAGCTGTCTCCCAGACCATTTTTGTATCTTGACAACATTACTCTAAGCCTCTTTTTATCTCTGGTTTTCTTCAAGTTGTCCTCTGCCGGGAAGACTTTTCCTGTAGTGTTCCTTTTGGTTGGCTCTTCCTGCCACTTGGGTTGCAGCTCACATGCTACCCATTTGGACCTAGTTTGTCAACTATCTACTGTTAAGTTAGTTATCAGTTACGCTATTGTATTTTCTATGTGTCACTTATGGGTGTTGAAGACAGTCTTCTGATTATTTACATATTTTTTTCTTGTTTTGTATTTTTTTCCTCTTTTAGAATGTAGGTCCAGGAAACTCCATGAAAGTAGGAGTTTTGCCCTATCCAAATTCTGTCCCCCATTGCCGGTCCCTAGTATAGTTTCCAGTACACTAAATTATGACAGCATCTATATCCTGACTTGAAAACAAAGCTCTTGCTGCTGAGGGGCTGAGACTTATAATGATGTCATATACAGGCAACTGAAAAGAACAAACACACTGAGCAATAGAAAACTACATAGTTACATCTGAAAGCACGGTACTTAGCAAGCCCTCACATGGGAAGCTCTCACATTTGATGAGCACCAAAAAGCACTGGCACATGCTTCTTTTTAAGGGAAGGAACCCATGTGTTGGGACAGATGTCTGCGAAGCATCTAATAGCTTACATCTTACATACGTATGTGACTGAATACCTCCTGAAGATGCAAGTGTTTGTAAAGGGAGCTTTCATTCCCCTGGTCCAATCGTTGTCTCAGAGGATTACTCCCTCTGTCTGCTAAGCTAGGCTTGGAAGCTTCTAGCCTCTGTAAAATCTAACCTAGGCATAGAATGTTTTCAGCCTTACTGCTTTGTTGTTGTTGTTGTTGTTCTTCCTGAGCTCTGCGCTGGCTGGTTCAACCCATCCATTCTGGCCCAAACTCCTCTAGAAGCTAACTTATTCAATTTGACTTTTCTTTTCCTCTGAATTGTTCTGCTTGGCTTTAAACTATCTCCAGCAATCTTTTTAATCCCCTGGTGCTCTCTCATTCTCTGGCTTGGCTTGTTTGGTCTTCTCCTGAGTCCTTTCTCTGCAACCGGTCTCTCTATTAATGTCCTGGTAAAACTGCCTTCTATCTCTATATTGCCCCTTAAGTAGCTTCCCGTTCCTCTCTCTTCTCATGAGAGTTGGGCGTATTCTAGTCTGTCAAACATTTCTCTGATTCATCACTTTTTCTGTTATTCAACTAGACATCACTTTCAAACATGGGCGCTTCCTTCTACAAACTATTTATACCTTCATTGCTTGGGATTAAAGACATGTACCACTATGCCTGAACCTATGCTTTTCTTTACCTGAAACTTGCTTTATACCAGGCTGTCCTTGAACTCAGATCTGCTTGCCTCTGTCTCCTGAATTAAAGGCATGTTTATATTCCAGCCAGATCACAAAGACCTAGAAGGTCTTTGGATGTGATCTCTTGCCAGAACAACCATGTTTCAAATTAAAACTCCTCTACATGTATTTATTTATTTGTCTATTTATTTATTTATTTACATTTTTATCTATTTATTTATCTGTGCATTTATTTCTTTATTTATCTATCTATTTATTTATTTATTATTTGGTTTTTCAAGATAGGGTTTCTTTGGGTAGATCTCACTGTCCTGAGACTCTCTCAGTAGAGCTGGCTGGCCTCAAACTCAGAGATCTGCCTGCTTCTGCTTCCTGGGTGATGGGATTAAAGGTGTGTGCCACCATGCCCATTCAGTAATTTATATGAAAAAATCTGTTACTTATTTTTCTTGGACAAGATTTCTTTGTTCAGGGATCCTAACCACAGAATCACAAACTTTGTTACATATTAGAATGATATGGGGAGTTTTCAAGTACTGATACTTAGATAGCTCCATACACAATTACATATGGGCATCTGAAGATAGAAATCAGGCATTAGTTCTATGCGGGAGAAAATTAGTGTCAATACAGAGGAGAAAATTTTCCATTAGCAACACTGAGAGGTGCCTGTCCTTTCCTACTGTGACCACTAGATGCCGCTATAATCTGAAGAGTGGAGAAGGTTTTTAGTACTTTTCCAAGAGGCTCGAACACCGGTGTTGAAGCAACTCGTGTAGGAAGGCGCATCTGAAGGGTTTGCATTGATTGTTTTAATAAGATGTTGCACTGCATTGTGAGGGAGTGACGGATGTAAAGTCATATGAAATTCATGCTAAAATAGGGTGCTGATTTTTCCACAATTTGTTGTGCAGACCTCAACACGGGGGTAGCTGTACTGGCGTATTGTAGGTTTAAAACTCAAGGACTGAGAAATGGCAGGCGAAGGAGGCTGCTGTGCTTCCCACAGAGTTTTCTGGGCTCTGCCGGGTTCTATCCAGCGGCGCCATTTTCGTCTTTCTGTGCCAGGCTGCCGTCTTTATGTCTGAGGTAAGGCAAGCCTTTACAGCCTTACAGCACACACTTCCCCTTCAGATGCTACTGTGATGTGCTCCTTTCCTCACTGCTGGACTTCCCTTGTTGCCAGGGGTTCTCTTCTGTCACCCTCTGCACTCTAGAGACCTACCAGGCAACGGAGAAAGTGCTTCAAGAGTGTGGGCCAAAAGAAAATGCTGTTTCTGATCACGGAAAGGGGGATATTCCTCAACTGCTGCTTCTGAAACTGGATCAGGTTTAGAAATTGAAACAAAAAAATATGATGACACCATTCTACGATTAGAATTCCAGGGGCTGGGAGATGACCTTGGGTGACGCATAGGGCTCTTGCAGAGGCCTGGTGGTTAGTTCCTAGCTGCCATGTCTGGTGACTCATTCTGACTCCAGGGAGTTAGGAGTCCTCATCAGAACTCTACCCGCACTCACACAAGCACCCATAATTACAAGTTAAATACATCTTTAGCTGCACTTAGTGCATGCCTTAATTCCAGCATTCAGGAGGCAGAGGCAACAGGATCCATATGAGTTCAAAACCAGCCTGGTCTACATAGTGAGTTCTAGTACAGCCAGTTCTACACAGAGATATCCTGTCTCAACAACAACAACAACAGACAAATCTTTAAAAGGGTAAACTAGAACTTCATCTCTCCACCCTCACTAGGGTTTCAGTAGACTTTGAAGGCAGCAGTAGACTTCTGTGTTGGCTTCAGGTCCACCTTTGGTGACCACCGGAAACAGTCTCTCAACCTCCAGTGGAGCTCTGATGAGCTATTTTCAAGCTGATAATTCCACTGAACCAAGGTGAGGACTCGGAGGTTCCTCATTAAGGGAACCTGACTGTTCTCTCCCAGGAGTTTCTATTCTGCCTCTGGGGTCTGAGCCTCAGGCCTCTTGACAGATGGCAACAGTAAGTTTCCCGGCCACTTCAAGTATAATATTATTTCAACATTCTACTTAATAGTGTAACAAATAATAATGACCTTCCAGGTCTCTTTATTCTTTCCCACACATATGCTTCATAAACTAGTCAGTGGTGTTTTAATGCTCCCCTAACCTTTCTGGCGCCCAGGAGAACGTCCTTGGCTGCCAGTGGTGCAGTGTGTCAGTGAGCTCAATATTCAGCATCCATGGCGACAAGCACGGTGCACTAATAGATCTACCTCTGCAAATGTCTTCACAGTTAGAATTCAAACTGGGTAACAGGCGCCTTCCCAGCTTTCACCACAGAAGTCACTACAGGCTTCGGAGTGACACCAAGGACTTCACAGAGAGGTCGGTCCGGGAAGCTGGGATGCCTTCTAGGCCCCTGTGAACTCACCAGTTCCCTGTAAAGAGGGTCTAGGGTGAACCACAGAGCCACGGCACAGCGCTGGCCTTTGGTGACCGCCTTCACCCCATGAGGGTTCTCGCCGCCAGATGAGAAGCTGATCATACGCCCACACTTTGGTTTTATAGAGGCCTGACAAGAAAATACAAATGAGAGTTTCAGTTCCCATGCCCTGTGTCCTTCTATCATTCCCTCAGCGCGGCTGTTTACTTGGGTAAAAATCTGAAGCAAAGAACGATGGAGTCTTAGTGTTGAAAAAGAAGAATACAGAATGTCTCAGTTTTTCTTTACCTGTCAAATATAAACTGCTTCAAAATAACATTTACCCTTTGTAATATAATAAATACACTTAAGCAGCAACATGTATGACACATCCGTGTACTTCGGGATCACATGGCATGTGCTCTGGTGATAGCCGCCCATTCAAGAATGTAAACCTTCCCTTTTAGCGCACTACAGCAGCTCTTGGCACTACCAATACATTGATGTTTAAGGTGGGTGAGAAGGTTAATACCTGTGAAACCGGAAGGAAACCAGGACGTGAGGGGTCTCGCGGTTACATGCTTGCACATCCTTTGCAATTCTCCAACCAAACAGCCATGGCTTATGCTGTTGTGACCATATGAAGTTTTGAATTTGTTTCCTTTACTTTACTCTTATCCATGCACAGGTCATCTAGGCATCGTGTGGTGGGAATGCACCAGCCCTTGGGGTGACCTGCTCGTGGTTCCAGGGGTTTGAAATGACTGACAGGACCATTCAACGCTCGCACACTGCTCAGCTGCCCGCTGATGTTTTGGCAGGGCAGTATACGGTGAGCGAACACAGATGGCTGAGGGCACTGGGCTGCAGTGCCCGAGCACCAGGAGGCTCTTCAGGCTGACCAAGCATAAGCAGCTCAGTGTTGGAGCCTGTGGCCCTGTGTCTTAAGAGATGTGCAGTAGGAGCTGAGGCTACTTTGTGTCCTTCAGGAAATCATGAAAGCTTACTCGCTTCATTGGGCCTGGACAAGAACAGACAGTGCACAACAACAGCAGCCCCGGCCTGTGTGTGTGTGTGTGTGTGTGTGTGTGTGTGTGTGTGTGTGTGTACCTGTGGTGCATTCCACAGCTATGGGACTGTTTTTTGTTTTTTTGTTTTTTGTTTTTTTTGTTTTTTTCTAACCCTCTTAGGAGCATGTCTGGAACTTTTTTTTCTAAAATTCTTGAACATATCATTTACTCTTGTCCTGTGACTGAGAGTGGCAAGCTAGAAGTGGGCAAAATCAAAATTAGGAACCCCAGTTTGTGTGTGTGTGTGTGTGTGTGTGTGTGTGTGTGTGTGTATTTTGTGGTGGTGTGGTGGGGATCATACACATGTGTGCAGGTGCCCATGCAGTCCATAAGACCACATGGATCCCCGGAAGCTGGAGACTGAGGTCGTAGCGAGCAACCTGACGTGGGTGCTGGGAGCCAAACGTTGTCCTTCAGTGTCCAGGGCGGGAGAGGGAGAAAGGAAACCTTCCCACTTCTCTTGAAATTGGATTAAGTTTTTTTTTTTTTTTTTTTTTTTAGCAGAAAGGAGGAAAATGGAAATTCCTCATTTTTAAAAATTTCTATGTGATAATTTTAATTATCTACAAAAGCCTGAAAACATGATTAAAAACACAAAATACTACTGAGCTTTTCCACTAAAAGCTTAACACTTTTTCTTTCACTTTTTGGAGGGAAATAGGTTCTGTGGTAGATGCCTCGATGGTCAGAATTGTAGAATTGAGTAACATGGAGCACATCCCCCGCTTTCACACAGAGAAGTAGCAGGATAGTAACATGCCAGCACAGCAGCATCAATCATTGGGAACTTCCAAATATGGCCACTAGAGGGAGTAGAGACAAAGGAATATTCGACCAAACTCTTAGAAATCTTCTGATTTTTCTTTCAAACGATTTAAGACATGAATAATTTTTCTTCTTCAGTTTCTATGTTTTTAAAGCTTGGAAATAAAATGGTTTTTGTACATATCTCTCCCAAAAGTGAGAATCCTTTACATGGATTTCAAAGTCCAGGCCAGATCATAAATCTTGGTTTATTTTCTCAGAGCGTAAAGCCTCAAACTACTTATTGATTTATTTGTCTTCTTAAACAAAAAGTGAGGCAGAATGTCTGTGTGAATATACATCATTGTATTCAACTGCACAAAATATTTAAAACCGTAACAGTGTTTCTGGGAACTACCCCCACATCCTCATAGGAATCCCTTTTAAGCCAATGATATACAGCCTGGGACGTCACCCACTTTGACCATGGATGGCCATGGATAGTTCCCTGTTGAGAAAAAACGTGCAGTCTAAGACTGAATGCAGAGTTTTGAAAATTGCTTACATAATGCCAAAACCTTGAAGGTATCCTGCACAGATGCCAACTAAGATTTTGCAGAAAGAAAGAGACTTTATATAAATTTATAACTTATAAGCTCTTCATATTGAGATTCGGTGTTCTTATGGTGTGTTTGATATTTGGCTTAAAGATCAGAAGAGTTGCACTATATCGCCTGTAAATGGTAAGAGCTGGTTTCTGAAGGCTTTGGTTTGGTTGTGAGTAAATATTAGTGAGTATAAATATGCACTTGGAGGTAAAAGCTCGTGGCTTGTACTTAATCGTATATATCAATTTGCATGCACACATGGACACATTTGGAAGTTCATGCTCAATTTGATCCCGCTGGTTACTTGAAGCCATTGCTTTGTCCTAGACTTATGCTTGAAGATTACTTGACAGAGCACCAGAACCTCCCGGCTTTGATTCTAAGTCTAACATTATGTATATGGCTGTGGTCAAGTCCTCAACATTCCTATTGCTCAATCTGTTCATTTTTAAAATGGACTAAAATAGTGACTATACCTAATACTTTTATTATCTATAAACCACCAAGACCCTCTTCATTTCTTGAATTCTTGAGCCCAGAAGCATTCGAAATTCAACAATCTGCAATCTTGAAGGAAAAATACTAAGTATCTTTTAAGGAAGAGGCATACTCACAGTCACGGTTTTAGCATCCATCTCAGTAAAGATGAATTCTCCTCCTTCAAAGTCGTCATTCATGTACAGGAGAGCACTACAAGGAAAGGGAGAGGGCATTCAAATAACAGTAAAGTGTTCAAATAACAGTAAAGTGAAGACTAGTACTGTAGGGCCCAGTCTTTGACAATGACCCTTCATACCCTTGACATTAAGCTCGGGGGCAGTTTGGGTTATACTCTTGATGCTTATCTATTCCATTTACATTCATTCCATTACATTTAATAAATCAGGCTTTAATTAGATAATTCTATAAACCCATCCTCACTGTTTCTTCCACATTCTTCTTCCCACCTATAAAGCAGACCCAGGGAATCTTTCCTTCTTTCTTTCCTTCTCTTTCTTTCTTTCCTTCTCTTTCTTTCTCTCTCTCCTTCCTTCCTTCCTTCCTCCCTTCCTTCCTTCCTTCCTTCCTTCCTTCCTTCCTTTCTCTCTCTCTCTCTTTCTTTTTTTTTTTTCCCCATTAGCTTAGTTAATGAATTCCTATGACCTAGCCTGGCCATGCAGATAGGGCTTGCTCGCTACATGTTTTGAATAAAATACAGTTTAGAAACAACTGAGGTGTTATTAAACACTCACAGTGACTACATATTAAGATCTACTGTTGCATGCTGGACTATTTTCTCTTAATGTACCAACATCTCTTCTTATATATACAACAGCATTCTTTTTGAGTTTCTATTTTCCTTTCATTTTTCCCCAGCATAATATTTTAATTGATTACTTGGGGATTTCATATCATGCACCCTGATCACACTCATTTTCCAGTCTTCCCAGGTCCTCCCCCTTGCCAACCCCCCTAAAAGAAGAAAAACAAAGACTAAAACAAACAAACAGCAACAAAGTAAAACTATGTTGCTCAAATACTCACTAAAGCATGGTCAAACTGCCAGTGGCCAGCCCCTTACACAAAATTGAGTCCTATCCCAGAGTTTCTATTTTCTTAATGGGAAAATGCAGACACACTTCTCGGTGAGTGTGACTCATACACGCGTATGTGATAAAGTGTTAGGTATGTTGGAAGACCATATCCTGTGCTCTCAGAGTAGGAAACACATGCAAGATAATATGCCTTAGTGAAACTGATTTACAAAGCGAGTCATCTGCTTAGGAGATAAAATGGGCACGATGCCTAAGGTAAAAATGAGAAGCCTCTCTCGAGGTCACGGCTGCTGCTCCATGTAGCTCCTCGAGATCTCTACTTCACAGAGGTGGATAAGGAAGCAAGACAGCCAAGCAGCTTCCCACGTTCCACAGAAGCTTGGCCGGAAGCAGCGTCTACCTGTAATCACGGAAAGTGTAAGCCGGAGGCTCCTTCCAGCACTCGTTAGCTTCTGGATCCAGCAGGCAGTTGTCGGCATGAATGGGATGGCTGAGGTCATTTCTTCTGTCCTGCTGCCCTGCCAGAGGAAGGAACGGGGAACAGTGAGAGCAGGCAGGATAAAGAACGACAGCAGAAGTGCCACATGCCACAGTTAAAAGCACAATTCGACAGTCATCTTCAGCTCCTGGCTGTGCCTTGCAAAGGTGGAGAGACAGGCGGCAGCGAGGTAAAAGAAAAACAGCGGTCGGGGGAGACCTGTGGTTCAGCGTAAACTTGATACCAAACTTGGGCCAAGGCACATGGAATACATATACCTGGGTAAATCCCATTCGTTTTATGGGCTGTATTGCATGTTAGGGTAGCAAAAGCTCAAGAGACGTAAGCCAAAGGTTTTGCCCCACAGTGTAAAGGGCTCTGATATACAATTCCTTTCACTCTCATTGACATGAGTGAATAAAAAAAAGAAAAATGACAATAAGCAGGAGTAATGGGCACCTGGCTCTCAGAACATTCTTTGGCGAGCTTCTTATTGTCTCTACCTCCCCTCTATGCTTGTAGACACAACTGTAATTTCCAGCTTCCAGGGTCCCCGAAACTCGGAGCAGAGAAAGCATTTTTTTTTTCCCTTCATGTCTTAGCAATTATGAGAAATGGCCAGAAAAAAAATTGACAGAATGGGGGTCTCCCAGAACTTTAAGAGTCAAGAGGGAGAGAAAGAGTTAGTAAATTTTTATTGTTTTAGGAAGCGAGGGTTCTCATAAATTACCACTCTAAAATGTAACAGAGCTTTGCTTTCTTTCCTGTGGCATTCTGGGAGTCAGGGGACAGGTTCAGGTTCTGGAAGCCTACCAGACAAGGCTGTTCTGCACACCATGTGGGTATAGGAAAAATACAGGGTTGAGTTCAGCAGGAAATAGGATTCCACGATCTTCCGGGCCTTCTCACTGATGTCATAGAACAGCCGTGCACTCTTCAGCGGCACCCGGCCTTCGTAACCAAACTGCAAAAAAACAAAAACAAAGAGCCGAGGGGACATTAGAGATCATGGGGTTGAGTGGAGGCCTGGAGACAGACTGGCTCGAGGTTTCATTAAGAGAATACAGACTGGCCATCTCCGCACCAACTCCCAGGAGTAATAAATACCATGTGCTTGTGGGTTCAGATGGAACTCTGAGCCACTGGAACAGCTCTTGTAATCACAGAGGGAAAACGACAAGCCAATTGTGCTCTCTTCCCGTCCCCCATAATACATTCCTCATCCTTCTCTAATAACTCTTCCCAAGAAGAGGAGAATTACTGATCTTGGGATGTTTTTGTCATTAGCTCATGAGCTCCTTGAGGACAGTGGTCACTTAGTTTTCGGTGAGATACAGACTTGGGAAGCACGAAGCTTGGTAAGTGGATACCAGAAGGCAGGGATCATCTGAATCGACAAAATGGCTGGGGGTTGGAGGTCCTTGGCAAACCATGTGCTATGGATGAACCCATGGCCCCAAAGCAAAGGACAAAGCCACCGACTGAGTTTCCACTTCGCACTTGCTCCCTTCTAAACTCTCCTTCTTCCTGAAGGTGCCATCCCCTAGGAGCCCAGGCTTAAAGGGAAGCAAAAGATTTACTTTGAGTGCCTTCAGCACAGTTGCTCCTTCAAACTTTTCATTGGGTGTGTGTGGTGATGTTTTCCCTCGGTATCCATCACCAACCAGCATAATTCCCTGAGGACAAAATGGATTAAAATGCTCTATTAGTGACAAGTAAGCCCACCTGGGCTACCTCTCTGCTTTGGCTTCCAGAAGCTGAAAAGCCAATGCCACACTTAGCACCATTTAATTCCATCGTCCAGGTATCACCAATTCAAACTGGCAGGGGAGGGGGTATTTTTCTATGATCTTCAGTTCATTTTCATTATAAAATACTATGCTTTTATAGACATGTAATACAAAACGTTCATATATTGGCTAACTTCTGGTTAAAATAAAGAGACTTCTCCACTGACATGCTGGATGGCTATACTCCTAAGAACTCAGCCAGAGGGAGTTTCAGTTCATCCTAATTCAAAAGCTATGAAAGCTTGGTTGGTTACTGTCTTCTGTCTAAGCAAGCAAAATTCCAGCCTAAAGCTGCCCCCCAGGCTCGGGACACCCTAGCACAGGGGCTGCCTTCCTCCAGGACACTGTCCTCCAGGCTGAGGATAGACTGACAAACGGTCTCTTCTCCTCTAGGTCATTGCCTCCAGGCTCAAGATAAGCTAGCATTAAGGGTTCCCTGTCTACAGTTCTCACGCTGGCCACGCTGTGCAGTTCCCGGCACTGCTCTTCGGACAGGACATTATCCAGGAGAACTCGCTGAGTCCCGTTCAGCTGTTCGGAGTTGTAGACGAAGGTGATGTTCTCGTAGAGCAGAGGGCCACCTGGAGCAACAAAGGAGAGTGTCTTCCCTGCTACGTTCATCCTCTAAGAAGGAACATAGAAAACTCTGCCGTCTACAGTACACAGCACAGAAGATGCAGTCTCCATAGGAACACAGACAAATCACATAGCTTGATAAATATTTAGGTCTCTCGAACCAGGGGACAAACTGCTAAGTGGGGTGCCTATTAACATATCAAAGCAGACGGCAGACACTGTAAGGGTCTCAGCTCTCAGCATCCAGCACCTGGCATAATCACTGGGACCCTGAACTATCCTGATCAAGGACTGGGCTGTATTTCTCTTCCTCATATAACCCAGCCAGTTTAGCTAAGTTGATCTTTTGGTCTTTCTGGCCCCACTCTCTTATATTCCATTCTCCTGGCCTTTTGGCTTCTGGCTCTTTCCTCCCCCTTCTCCTCACAAGTCAAGTTCAGTTTGCTGGTTGCCTTGACTCTGGACACTCCCAGAGGTCTCTGCCTTTGCTTGTGTTCTCCCTTACGTCTAAAATAAAAACCTTGACCCATTAGGAGCAGTCACATCTTCCTTTTACCTCCTTTTTCATCCAAGAACCACAATACAGACTGAGGGGAAAGGCAGATACGTGAGTCCCAGCTCTCCCCACGGCATTATAAAGCATTGAAGGTGCACGGGTCAAGCTACTTGTTTTTTATTTGTTTCTGGGTGATCCTAGAAAGCAGAATTCCACTTGTCACAGCAACCGCTGCGGGAAGAAGCCCTTCTTCATGGTCCTCTCATTTGTAGCACTGATAGAGTGCCACAGGCAATGCCACGGTGCACATTCCTGCTCTTCAAGTACAGCATGGATGCCCCAGGGCTGGTGTCCAGATTTCTTCCATATGGGACTCAGACATCAGAGAACAAGACATTCCTGGCTTCCCCAACACAGCTACAATGTGCTCTTGCATTTACAGCGTTAGTTTTCTTCGTTTGAGTGGTCCCTGTACTGTTTTAGAAACATTAGCCCCACATACATAGGCTCCTCGGAGAATGCGTGGGATGGAAGAATGCAGCCTCTGATGGTGAGAAAGATGAAGCAGAGACTGAACAAAGAAAGAATACAATTCTTTCCCCTTTTATAGACATAAATGTAAGAACCGGATAAATTCCCGAAGATACCACAGCTCCACAAGGAAGGCCAGCTGTGGAAGGCACAGGCAGGCCCAGGGCACTGTCAGGGGAGTGAGAAGACATCCACTGAAGGAAGAGGAGACACAGAAATTGATGTTTCCTTTATCACTGTGAGCAGGTTAGTCAAGCTGGGGAATAACACTATGCGTTAGCCTGGTTTGGATCTGCGCTTCGCCACAGACATGACTAATGAACTCTGAAAGAAGGAGGTAGAGTTTATCAGTCTTGAGCAGTGCATAGCCATCTGTCAGAGCAGATGTTCCTGAAGGAGAGTCAGCGCTAAGTTATCTCTGAGGTAATTTTTCTTCCACATGTGCAATCATGAAGCCATGTCTATATTATCTACATTTATGTTTCATATAACTTAGAGCCAAAAATTATGAAACTGAAGGAAAACAGGAATGTAAAAGAAACTGTGGCCAAATCAGCAATATTAATGAAAAAGGTTGACTCTATTTTGCTTAAAATAAAATACCAGGTTCCACATGAACATTCCCCCAAATGATGGGGGCAAGGTTCTTTGGGACTAGCATTTCTTTCAGTATCCTGCTGTGTAATGCTGTGTTTTTTTTATCACATTTTAATATTGAAGCTACTATAAGATCTAGTAAAAAATTTAATTAAAAACTTAAAATTTTAGTTCTAATCTAGCCTTGCCACATTACTTATAAGCTTATCAATTTTGTTTATTGTTAATCTGCAGTCAGTCATTCAATCAAGCAACTGGTGTGACCTGAGCTCACGTCTCCCCACTAAGTCACATATCTATAGAAGAACTCAGCTCAACGGTGGTCATTCAGATGACCTAGTCATTACTTCTGTTAAGTTCAAAAATTATTTCAAAAATTATAAATGTAGAATTTCTTGGAATCTGAGACTAAATTCATACAGTTCTCAGTATCACATATTTTGGATAATCAGAAAAATAAGTCATCTCCTTTTATAATTTGATGTTTCTTAAAACATAGTGAATGGATTTGAAATACTGAATTGGGTAGAACGTAAAAATGACTTTAAACTTGAAATGTGAAGCTAGGCTTTATGAGTCTCCCAAATAGCTCTAAACTATGTAGTAGTTTTTGGCCTCTTGTCAAAATTCCTCCTCCTCTCCTACCACTTCTCTTATCTGCTATGCTCCATGCCTCTCATCTTTTTTTTTTTTTTCCTTCCTCTGGCTACAGACTCTAAAATAATCCTCTCTGCCTTCTAGATCCCTACTCTCGTGTAATCTGCCTCTCACAAGCGTGAGCATGGCTTGGTAATTGTTTCTGATTCACCAAATACTACAAAGAACATGGGATGTCAGGCCTGTGATAATCTTAGTGGAGACTGACTTCTCCCTGGTTCACTGACCCAGTGTCTTTTTAGCTTATGTGCTTTGATTAGGCAAGTGGTTCTCTTAGCACAGATGTGGCAAAGAACAGAGGGCATCCCCTGGCTGAAAACAAGCCAGAACTGCAGAAGCATGGCCCACCAGTTCTTTAGAATTAATTCTGCCATCTTAACTAGAAGTGTTTGCCAGTTTTACTGGTTAGTTTTATGTCAACTGGACACAAGGTTCCAGTCATTTTGGAAAATGGTTCTTTAATTAAGAAAGTGATCCCAACCAGATTGGTCTGTGTACAAACCTTGGTGCATTTTCTTGACTTTTGATTGGTGTTGGATAGTCCAGCTCACTTTGGGCAGTGTTATCCCAGGGCTGGTTGTCCTGAGTGCTACCAGGGAACAGTCTAAGGAAGTTATGGTGAGTAGGCCAGTAAGTACCGCTCTTCCACCGCTTTCTGCTTCAGTTTCTTTCTCTGGGTTCCTCATTTACTGTGGGCAGCCTAGAGGTCTTTCTGCACACAGATAAGCACTGGGGGAACCTGGAGTGTTAAGCACACAGGATTGTTCCTTCAAAGGTAGGAATGTATAACCTCTTATCTGCTCAGAAGGCTAAGATGTGGTGTGGTTAAAAACCTGGTGACCTTTTGCACTTTCTGGTGGTGGGAGAAGATGCCAGATTCTCTCTCCTAGACTTTTATCCTAAGCCTGTTTTTCTCAGTCTATAGAACCTATTTTTATGGACAGTGTCACATGCAGTCAATCTATCTATCGACTCCATCTTTCTGGAAGGCGCCACACGTACAAAGATTTTCAACGTAGTTACATTTGATTTTTATTCACTTTACTTTGTTCTTTGAGGAGATTTACGTATGCTTTATTGTGCACATGAGACTGAGTTAATGAATCACCAAGAAAGTTTTCACCAAATTGTGCAGTGCTTAAATATATCTGAAATAAACTATTCGGGGTCAGCCTCCCAAAGTTTGAACGAACACTGGATACTTAGCTTTGCTGAACTGAACTGCCTTCTTGCCTCCTGCGAATGGACACTCTGATGGCTGTAGATCCCTACGCTCTGCTTTTGAGTTCCTGCCCCATGTCCCTTCTGTGATGTGGAGCTACAAGCTGAAATAAAGCCGTTTCTCGACAAGTTGCCTTTAGTCACAGTGTTTTAATCAGAGCAACAGGCACCCTAGCAAAGACAGCAGTCAAGCATCAGCCCAGATGTTGCCATAAGCTTTGGGGGAGACCATGAATAAATGGCCTTATCCACACTGTCCCCAGATTCTGACCCACAGAAGTGAGATAACAAGTGGCTATTTTCATAAGCAGATGAAACCTAGATAAAACAAAAATAGTAACAGCCTCCTCACAAGACTTCTTCATATAGTTTGGAAAAGATGTTCCAATCTATGGGACCAATTAGAATTCCTAGTCAATTTGAGGCACAGCATTTCAAACTCAGAAAACTGAATATTTACTCCAACTTGGAAATTTTCAAAAGTACTCCCTTAGCAAGAAAGACAGTTGGAGATTCACAGAAACCATTTGCCAATATAAAATTCAAATAGAAATAGAATATAGAGTTTAGTGCACTGAATTGGTTTGTAATTTTTCAAGTGCCCATTATTTTCTAGTTTGAAGTAATTTGCTTAAATATAATGAGGTTATTCTTAAAAATATGAATGTTAACAATACTGTGGTAAAACATTCAGAAAAAAGCCCTACCACCCACGCTCTGCACAAGTGTTTGTTTCTGTTATCATTACTATTGAATTACCTAGCTGTACTTAGAATACTTTATTAGATTCTGGTGTCAACATTAATAAGCTCGCCTTAATGGGGTATAGTTAGAAGAGGGGTTTGAGTGGTAGAAGCCCCAGCCCTGAGACAAGTAACAGTCAAATGCTGCGTAAAGGCAGAGTGCCGCATGAAGCCTTAAATGTGTAGAACTGAAGAGACTGGAAAATGTGGTATTTGAAATATGCTTTTCATGAGCTAATATAATTACCCACAGGATGTATAGAATTTTGAACAGAAATTTGTCAGCCTTAGAAAGCAAACAAAAGAAAGGGGGTAGGGGAGGAAGCTTGCCATTCATGAGGATGCAGTCAGTCCAAAGATGACTTACAGTAGCTCACCAGACAGAGGAAAATGTGAAAATGAAAATGAAAATGTCATCCAATAGGTTGTGGTTCCTCTAGCCTTGTTTTGAAGGCTGCAGCCAACTTTTAACCACTGTGAGAGGAGATAGAGTTAAACAACTTAATTCTTCTCTCACTCATAAAGTATGTGTCTGGCTCTAATTCCTCGTTGCAGCAACAAAGATCATCTAGCGAAGTGTGCCTTTGTCCTCCCTGCTTGTGGCTTGTGGCAAAAGCAGTGCTATTCCCTTAAAAACCACATCTCACTAGAGATGGGGAGGGGTGCAGCTAATAAGTCCTGATACGAGTGCAACCCTTTCGGGTTTTAAAAGGACCTGGCACTTACCACGTCCCGAACAGCAACCATCTTCCTTCACAGATAATGACCGCAGGGCATAGACGGATTAGGGAATGACATTTCATAGTGTGCTTCCTATCATAACCCATCCTGAAGCCAAGCCTTCAGATTCCAAGGCCAGCAGTATTTCTGCCTTGTCCCCAGTGACTCTGCAATCATTAGTGAGTATGGTCTTTGGAAGATGGGCGTTAAAAGAAGTAACAGAGGTGTCTGCAGTGAGTCATCGTGAATGTTTCTTAGACTGGAGTTAGTGTGGGTGGTTAGTTTGGGTCCTGGAGAGCTGTCCTGTGTTACTATTATTTAACACTAACCTAAGTAGATGGCAGATTATTTTATGGAACGTGCCTCCTGTCTGGCCCACTTTGTATCTGCCTTCTGCCAAGCCATGGAAGTGTTCTGGCCCTCGTAATTTTATAGCTTACCACTATTCTCAATTTGGATCCTATTCAAGTGTCTGAGGGCACTGCAGTTGTGGTATGATAAGAAATGCATTTATATTTTATTACCAGTTCCTAGTTCTGCACATAAAACATTTGCAGTTTCCTGAATAATAGAAGTATACAGTGTATTTTTCATTCACCATCTATATAAAAATCACACCTGAGCTTATACTAATGAAGTGACTTACAGTGTATCCCTTGAATGGATTCAGAATGGGTCTAGTCCCAGAAGGACCAGTGACTAGAGGATACCAGGCTACATTTTGGGGGATGGAGAAGTTGGGAATCAGGCTTTCTGAAAGTCTTGAACACCAGGTTTACATAAGCTTACAGTGGAGGTTCTGGGAGGGCAGATCTGTGCCCTGGTTAAACAATACCTTGTGCTGTGTAAACTTCATCTGGCTGTTCGTTTGTAACCTGTTCATTTGTTATAACTTTTATAGTAAAGTGCTGAGCATGTGTCTGTGCTCTATGATGACATCTGTCAAGTTTATAAAACCCAAAAAGAATCATGGGGTCCCTCATTTGTCCCTGGTCAGGGAGGAAGTCAGTCAGCATAGGTGACTGCCAGCTACTACTTTTGCCACCTGAAAAGGAGAGTGGGGACAAGTCCTAAAACTCTGGGATCTGATGCTGTCTCCAAGTACAGAACAACAGAATTGACTTTCAGTGTCATATTGGTGGTTGCTGGAGCTTTGCTCTGTGGCAGTGGTGGCAAACACCCCACACACGTGCTCACAGAAGCATTCTGTCTTGACTGAAAGAGTAGAATAGAAAAGGGGATGTGGTTTTACTTTCCAGCGTACATCCTAAGATCCATTTGCTAGTTCAACAAAGAGAATAAGAGAACAACAGAAATGGTAGATTTGGGTAACCAACCACTAACCATTGCATAGATTTCCCATACCACCCTTCCTGCTAAACTTAGTCAGTTACTAGACGTCAGATTCCCTGGTAGTTGAAAAGAAAAAAAAAAAAAAAAAAAGAGCTTTGACATCTGGCAAGCACCCTGGAGTTTCCGAAACATTTTCATCAAAGTGCTGGTACAACTAACAACCATTCATGGAGATGGCCTAGAACCCCTGAACAGATGTAGCCCATGGCAGCTCTGTTTCCTTAGTAAGGAGAACAGGGACTGTCTCTGACATGAACTCAGTGGCTGGCTCTTTGATCACCTCCCCCTAGGGGGTGCAGCCTTGCCAGGCCACTGAGGAAGATGATGCAGCCACTCCTGATGAGACCTGATAGGCTAGGGTCAGACAGAAAAGGAGGACCTCCCCTATCAGTGGACCTGGGGAGGGGCATGGAAGGAGAAGCGAGAGGGAGGGTAGGATTGGAAGGGGATGAGGAAGGGGCTACAGCTGGGATACAAAGTGAATAAACTGTAATTAATAACAAATTAATTAATTTTAAAAAAGTGCTGGCACACTGGCAAGTGGTTCCCTGCATGGCTTCTCGGCTTCAAAAGGAACATGAACTCCGGCTGACTAGGCGGCTTGCAGGCTCTGGGCTCCATGGCTACACACTGAGGGCCAGGTCAGAACAGGCGAGCCCACCATCCTGTTTACTGTTTCCAGCCAACTTTGAAGCACAGGAAGGAAAGGGCTGGGAAACCCCAGACCAGAGAGAGCCAGAAGTATCAGGTCAGCCAGGGGGGGTGCTAACCAGCTCTCCTGGGGACAGAAGGACAGACTCCTCAGTGCATGTGTTTTGGTCTCTTGTCTTACAGCTGGAACTGTCCTGGGACTGTCTATATGCAGCACCACATTTGTAGAGGAAACAAAAACAAAATTGTAGGGGGCTGGAGAGATGGCTCAGAGGTTAAGAGCATTGACTGCTCTTCCGAAGGTCCTGAGTTCAATTCCCAGAAACCACATGGTGGCTCACAGCCATCTATAATGAGTTTTGGTGCATAATAAGATCTGGTGTATACATAATAAATAAATAAAATTAAAAAAAATTGTACCTGTACTTAATAATACATTGTGGTTTTCCTGCCATTGCTCCCTAAATAATATACTATGGCATGCACAGTGTTATAATACGAACATAGCACATTGCATTAGGTATCATAAGTAATCTTCCGGTGATTTAAGGGATTCAGGAGGCTGTATAGGTGATCTGACAGTCCTATGCCATTTCATTTCTGGGTTTTGAGCACCTTAGACTCTGATATCCTTCAGATAGGACCAGTTGGGGGCCTAATCCTCATGGATACTTACACCTGTGTACTGTCCATACAGCTTATACTGTAGGCTGTATTTTCGGTAGAACTATTTGTTATCAATGCAGTAGGTATAGAAGAAAACATAACAATCAGGTTCTGAGCACGGCTGTCAGATTCAAGTGTTTGGCCAATGTCACGTGTTGTGAGACATCAGAGAAGTGACTAAATCCATACTTGTGAGAAACTGCTACTATTGAAATGAAGGCTACATATACTTGCTCAAAAATTATATATATATTTATATATATAAATAATAATGACTATTAAGAAGTACTGCTACTATTGTCAACAGTACTCTTGCTAATAGTGTATTATTAGAACAATGCTTGACTCTAGGTAAAAACTGCTTTTAACAGTACTCTGCAATTCCAATAATTCTGTTCTTAGGCCACCAGACATGTAACCTTTTGTTCTCATCTCCTGACCCACTTGCTTTGTCCACTAGAACGGCTCTCTGCACACCCCTATAAAATCAGCCTGAAGCATCTTTAAGTTGGTGTTGTAGATCCGCTTTCAGCATGCACAAGGCCCTGCATTAAATTTATACCATATCATTCTATTCAAAGCCCTGTTCAAATCTATATTATTCAAGTGTCTTAGGTGAACTAACCTAATACCTCACATGACTTATGTCTTCTCCAAGATCCTTGAATATGCAGTCTATCCCACACTATCTAGCACTCACTACCTGGATGAGCAACAGAAATACGTCTACTGACCTCACTTGCCCTCAGGTATTCAGCTGAGGATGGGGAGGACCAGAGAGTCCCTGTCAAATTCAAATGATGGGAGGAGTATTTGGAAAGACTTTTGCAGTAATATACAGATCTAAGGCATTATTGTGTTTAAGTGTTGATTTCAGACATACTTAGTTTTTCAAGACAGGGTTTCTCTGTATAGCCTTGGCTGTCCTGGACTCACTCTGTAGACCAGGCTGGCCTTGAACTCACAGAGATCCACCTGCCTCTGCCTCCTCCCAAGGTGCTGGGATTACAGGCATGCACTACCGCACCTGATACAGATCTATTCTTAATGTTAAAGAGAAATGGATTTGACCTCAGTCTCTTTAAGGATTTTTCCCCACCACACCCTCTTCCTCAATCCTCCTGAAAAGACTTGCAGGCACTTACCTTCTCTTAGTTCTCGGCCTATCTTGGGTGGTGACTTCTTCTTCATTGACAATCCATGAACTTCTGCTCCCTCTATGTTCACTCCTGAAGGGACCCTGTCCATCCAAAAAAGTTGAGACTGCAATTTCCCATAAAATAAAAATGTCCGAATACTGCCAAAAATACTGTATCTACATATGCATTGTTTCTGAATTGTATACCATTCGTCTGTCTTTCTAATTCAAATTAAATGCCCATGCCTTTGTGTGGGTTCTTAGCTTCCTTGGGATACTGTGTTTCTTTCTAAATCTTCCTTGCAGCTTTTATTACAGTTAATTTCAGCTATGATTTCACTCCCTTCACATCAGTCTATTGTCCCAAAGAACAGGAAAAAAAATGATTGTGTGCACCTTCATAATTCTCCATGTTGTACTCTGTCTTGAACATGGACTGCATCACTGAATAATGCTCGAGTGGAGACAAACCATGTCCTAATGTAATAGTTGCTTCTTGACTATTCTGAGGAGAAAGACACAATCTGTGTCAAGCTTTGAAAATACACAAGAGAGTAGATACCCTTTCGACCTACACAGACGTGCAACTCAGAGCTCACAGTGACAGTGCTTTCTCTGATCTGCTGGACGTAAGTTTCTCCCATCATTTCCTGCCTCTGAGCACTTCATCTCACTATAGCAAAAAATGGACGACTCACCGGTTCTCATCCTGCCGTCCTCCGTAACTGACCCAGTAATTCTGTTTTCAGTTGAGAAAGAGGTACACATTTATTACTAAAACGCCACTGATGAAAATAAAAAATGTAAAATACTCTTTATCAAATATTTAGAAGACCTCCAATATTGAGAAACGTTCACTGGGTGCTGATCAAGAAAAGGTTGATGCAAGTTTGGCCAAGGTACCATGGATAACAAATGAATCAAAAGGCCATATGGAATTAGTGAAGGCCTTAGTTCTTTTGCTCTGGAAAGTGACTTGAAATTTGGTAACAGAAGGGGTTTCAAAGATCCTTTCAATGAAAGTGCTTTGTGGATCATGACTAAAACTTGAACAACAACAATAAAAACAAGCTGGATTAGTTATCTGTACAGATTCATTAAGTAGGTGTCATATTCTAATGTCTCCTGGGAAAACATGATTTTTTTAAAAAAAAATAGTTAGTAGGAACAAGTGTACTGCAAATATTACACCAGAAATATTACCTTAAAATAACATAGTTTTTTTAAAAATGTTCAGTGATAATAGCCAAAATTAAGAACACATTTTTAAAAGCTTCAATTAATGATTTCCCCAACATATTAACATGAATATTGCATAAAATATTCACTAATCAGTAGATAAGTAGAAAAACCTATACCTAGGCAACTCAAAGATGAAAAGCAATAGTATGTGAAAAGAAAAAAAAATGCTGTAAACTGGCTATCAGAAGAACAGGAGTTAGGATAGCCATTACATTGCAATTGGCACTTAATGTATGTGAGTAAGGCAGGCGCTTTCCTTCTGTAAATCTGGTGAACTGGTACTTTCATATATCAGTAGAAACAATGAAGATATCCGGAACATTTCCCTAGGAAAGTAGTTACATTTCAAGAACTTTTAGACCTTGTATTTTTTTCATGCAAAGTGAGTCTACTCTTGGAATTTATTTATTTAGTCAATAAAAATGCCCCCTTGACTATGTATCTTTGAAAGAAACTAGAAATAATTAAAATAAAATAATAAATCAAGAGAGTTAATCATATTTCATTCCATCTATGTAGAATAAAATACCTTAAATCCTTAACAACACAAAGAATCACCTAAGAGTCTCAACAAATAATAACAAGAACACACATTTATCTACAGCATCTGGTGTTACTTTACAGGCTGTTCAGGGGACAATGCGGGAAATACAGAAAGGACAGCATGAAGGATGACCCAGCTGGGTTTTTTTTTGGAAGGTGTGTTATGTTGTTTAAAGAATGATGTGCATTAAAAAAAAATTTAAATTTTATATATAAAAGCAGAAAAATAAGACAATACTGAAACAAATGAGTCATGCACAAAATATTCACATTTGACTGGACCTCAGAATCATGGGAATCAATCAAAATCATTTAAAGTTCACCACATGTATAATATAAAGACTTCTCTCCATCGGTTATTAATATAGAGAGCTTATTAAACTCTCAAACTAATGTGGGTGGAGCATTAATATTTAAATATCCAGCAAGAAGAGTTTTAATAACCCTTCATTTTTTTCGTTTTGTTCTTACCGGTTCAGAATATAAAAATCCCACGCCCTCTGCAGCTGACTTGATAAGTTCAGATTCAAGTTTATGACGATTGATAAATGCTGTTAAATCCTAGAGAGAAAAATAATTTATATTTAAATAATATCTAAGAGATGTGCTAGAGGTTCAAGTTGGAACTTTTCATTATAATGGCCAATGAGCAAACATAAAGATCCAAGTAGCAAAACCAGTCCCCATAGCAACATGCTTTCACAAGATAGCATCTTGCAGGGATAAAATTTGAAAGAATTAAGATCTGGAACAGATATTAGATCTCTGTGTCTTTAAGTACAGTGTTTATTGTTTGTTTTTAATCAACTCTCCGTGAAACACACTGCAGTTTAAAGAGATTTCTTTCCGAACTCTGTTCTTACCTCTCGTGCCTCAATGGATGCTGGGTCAATGCTGTCATCCAGCATGCTCTCATAGTAGTCTATGTTATCCAGGACATCCTCGTCATCTGGATGGAACATCAAGTAGGCTTTGGCACACTCCAAGGCTTTCACATATTCACCAACTAGAAAATCAAGGCGTTGCCACATTTGAGTCAGCTAGATCCTGCCCAAAAGATTTCACAGGAAGACTTCTGCATGTCTAGTGACGTCAGGATGCTTCATCATAAATGGGAGATAAACTGAGGCTGAGAAAACGGGTTAGAAGCATGACTTCAGGTACTTAAATAATCATGACACAAAAGGTCAGGCATGACTTCAGGTACTCAGATGAGATGACCTTTTGTTCGCTTTGGTACTGGGCATGTTGCAGAAATCCTCTAAAAGCTCCATCAGAGAATGCTTGCTGTTAATTTCAGTAACACTACAGCAAACCTATGTGAGTTCACTCGGACCATTTTGTACTGTGTGGCCTACATAAATGCTCCGAGCATGACCTTCCAATATGATGATGTAGCATTCATAAACAAAATATGAGTGTATAAGTGATTCAAAGTCTTATTTCTTTTCACTGGAAAGTGTACCATAAACTGTTGTTTCTATAGGGCAACCTTTAGCGCTCTAGATAGTCTCTTCTAGCCCATTCTCCTATGACCGAGAGCAACCTCAACACGATCTAACTATTACCAAGAGCCGTCCAGGCTGTCTCAACTATGAATACTTGGTTATAGAAATCTTTAGTTATTGCAAAAAAAGATGTTTGACTCTTAGCAACAGAATGTTAAAACGCTGCATGCCATGTTCTCAAATAGGCCACAAAATTTGATTTCTTTTAAAAGGACACTTTGTCCTGTTTCCTGTTTTCTCCTTCTTCCAATGTCCATCCCGTTTGACTTTCTGAGTGAGGATTGATCATCTTACCCAGGGTCCTCAGTCTTGCTCAGCTTCTTTAGGTGTACAGATTTTAGCATGTTTATCCTCTATATTGTATGTCTAATATCTATTTATAAGTGAGTATATACCATGTGTGTCTTTCTGCTTCTGGGATACCTCACTCAGGGTGATCTTTTCTAGATTTCACCATTTGCCTGCAAATTTCATGATTTCCTTGCTGAGTAGTATTCCTTTGTGTAAAAGTACCACAATTTCTGTATCTACAGAGGGCCTCTGAAAGACTCTACCCAGCAGTGTATAAAAGCAATTGCTGATACTTATAAACTAACTTTGGGCAGAGTGTAGGGAAGGGAATCTTATGAAAGAAGGGGGAGATAGTATGACCTGGAAAGGACACGAGCTACATAAAGAGAGCAACAAAACCAAAATATCTTGGGCACAGGGGTCTTTTCTGAGACTGATACTCCAGGCAAGGACCATTCATGGATATAACCTAGAGCCCCTGCTCAGATGTAGCCTATGGCAGCTCAGTATCCAAGTGGGTTCCCTAGTAATGGGAACAAGGACTGTCTCTGACACGAACTCAGTGGCTTGCTCTTTGACCACCACTCCCCTTCTGAGTGGGGAAAAGCCTTGCCAGGCCACAGAGGAGGACAATGCAGCCAGTCCTGATGAGACCTGATAAGCTAGAGTCAGATGGAAGGGGAAGAGGACCACCCCTATCAGTGGACTTAGAGAGGGGAAGGGAGGATATGAGGGAGGGAGGGCAGGATTGGGAGGGAATGAGGGAGGGGGCTACAGCTGGGATACAAAGTGAATAAACTGTAATTATACAAAAAATAAAAATTTAATTAAAAAAGACATTTTGCCTTTGTAGACACATACACATATATGTATATACATTTTTCTCTGTGTGTATATATTCTTGAAGAGGGCTCCAAATTTTTTAAAAAAATGACAATAAGCAACTGGTGTGCCTAATGGTTTGCATTCATTGCTTATGATGTGCACATGAGTTATTACTGTCATAAGTACCAGGACAATGAGTAATACCTTACTTTTGGAAAAGGAGGGAATTCACCAAAGCAGTTTTAAAATGTTGGTTTGCAGGTTTTTTCCCTCATTATTTTAAAAGGAAAATATTTCTTTATGGCTGACCTGTATAAAAGATATTGATGGTGAAGACAGTGAGAAATAATGAGAAGTGCATTGAGCCAAGTAATCACAACCTGTCAACCAGCCAGTCACTTCTCCACAAAGTGAAGGTGAGGACATCAAAATGATTTATATGATCTGAATTCTATCAATTGCTTTTAAGTACAAGAGGGGGTATGCAATATCTCCTCTTCAACTAAAAAAATGGAAACCAAAACTATTCTAAATTACTAAGTGTTACCCTAGGGGATTGTAGAGTACCTGAACATTTTATATAATATATTCTGAAGATGAACAATGGAAAATACAATCCATATGGAGGAAAATCTTGCAATGTGAATCAAAACTACAAATAGAATAAATTATTTGACCCAGTAAATGCACCTCCAGATATTTATCCTTAGAAATATGTAGATAAATGTGCACAGACACATGTAAAATGTTATCCTCCTGTAAGTTCACTGCAGGTACAAAAGATTACAAACAATGCAACTGTCCCTCAATAAGAAGATGCATAAAGTATGTTCTAATATAATGGTATACAATCATAAAGAAAGATTAGGACGATCTCTCTGTACTCATCAACTAAAGTTAAACAATCAATTACTAGATTAATTTTAGCCTAAAATTTGGTAATTTTCTATGTCTAACCTACTGACAGTCATCTGGCATGTATGAAGTAAAAACGATATGGAACATAGTGTAAATAATTTACTGTCTTCACATAAAAAAAAAGAAGTAAGGTTCTCTAAGTGTGTTTGTTTATATATAAAATTTTGGAAGTATAAGAAACTTGATTGAAGGACAAGAAAGTGGCTGTGGAAACAGAAAGAGAGCACATTCCTAGTAAAACTAAGTTTTTTAAAAAAAAGCAGCTTAGGTTGAAAAAGAAATTTTGCAAGTCTAGTGTAAGTTTTATGACATTATAATAGCAAATTCTGTGTTTCGTCCACTGTTAGTGACCTTCCCTGCTCTGAGCTGCAGCCAAATTGCAAGAAGGGAAGGGGGAGCCCATAAACCTGCATTGCTTTGGTGATGAAAAGAAAGAAAGCAGGGGTCTGGATGGTGACAAGATGCCCACAGTGATGAAGAAGAACTGCAAAGATCATCATGGATAACCCACACTTTACCTCTGTAGTAGGCAAACTGGAGGTAGTCGTAATGCAAGGGAAGAAAATTCTCGATTGGTGATAGGCGGCCTGGGCGGGTGGCGAGTTCCCGTACACACTCATGCTGACAGACCAGGACCTGCATGTAGTGATCTGGAAGGCAAGAGAGAGAAGTGTCTGCCAGACGGTGACATCATTTTAGCCATGATCACTCAACACCACTGGGTCCCAAACCTCTGCAGCATGTCAGGCTGCCTGTGCATATAACTGACTGTGGACTTTCTTGTCAGACACCTTGAGCTTCTCTTTGGGTACTTCAGAAGGTCTGAGAAGCCCTGGAATTGAAACCGGATGTTCACATCCTAGTGATGTTTAGAAGCCATTCAGAAAATGGAACAGCCCTGCATCCAGAAAGTTCAGCAGGGGAAAGACAAGACCCAAACTCCCCATCCCTGTGATTTTTTTTCATAGACAGAATTAAAATATTTCCTGATACCCATTTTCAGGACCCTATTCTACCCAGTTACAGACCAAGCTCTACTGGGACACTGCATATTCTAATACATGGGATAACTGTTTTGACATAGAGTGGCAAAATGGCAGAAAAGATGACAGTAAAGAGTTAGAATAAACATTCTCCTCCTTGCATCCTTTTGTGTGCTTGCTGTTCTCACTTAAAACAGTAAAGATGCTAGAGTGCCCCTTAGCTCACAGCTCTGTTTTATCAAGGCATGATCGGAAGAAACTTAAGCAGCTAATGTTACAAGGAAAACGCCTCTTCCCCTTTGCCTAACTGAGTCCTATAGCAAAGATGGTAGCAATGTTTTCCAGGGAGAGAATGGTTCATTCATACTTGGGCTGAGTAGGCCCCCTGGGGGTTTAGAAAATCACTTGACTTCATGGCTACACAATTTAATTGGCTACAACTGCTTCTTTCAAGGGGCTCTCTGTTTAGTCGGAGTTCATCTTGAATCTGGGCAGCCTTGCAGACTGAGGTCAGGACACAGGAAGGAAGGGAGAAATTGAAGGGTGGAGAGAAACATTTTCCATAACCTGGCTAACTTGAGCCCACATAGAACAGCTAACAGAACCAATGCTGAGTCCATCCACTGCTTTTTACGTCTAGTTGGAGATGTGTAGAAAATAATCAGATCTATGTATACAATCTGAATGTTAGGAATAAAACATTAGCTGACTCTGACATGAATTCAGTGGCCAGCTCTCTGATCACCTCCCCCTGAGGTGGAGAGGTGCAGCCTTGCCAGGCTACAGAGGAAGACAATGCAGCCAGTTCTGATGAGACCTGATAGACTAGAGTCAAATGGAAGGGAGAGAGGGAGGGTGGGATTGTAATACAAAGTTAATACATTGTAATAAAGTAATTATAAACAAACATTAACTGTGTTTCATAAGATAGGGGAATGACAAACGGCCATCTCTTCACTCCTCCACAGACAGAAGTCTCTTTACCTTCAAATCTATGTTTCCTTTAATATCAAGTGACCAAAAAAGGAAAAAAAAGTACCCACCAACAACTCAAATCTGCAGGATTATATTTTCAAGGCAGAGCATAAATAGCAAATGAAGATATCTCTAGCTCAACGAACAGAGCTAACTGTAGGAAAATCTGCACCAAGCAGCAATTTGTATTTTCTTCCAACACTAAGTCCCTTCTAACTCTACAATACAGGCATTATGGTTTTCATAATACATTCTCTATTGTAAATGCCACCTTAGCTCCAAATTGAGGACATCTAAGTATATATAAGACTAGAACTTGCAGGGTGAAAAGTTGTTGTATTAATCTTACTGGTTGTATTCTTTTCCTTTCAATGTCATTGTGCAATTAATATGTTTTTAGTATATTTGTAGTTCAGAACAATTATATGAGAATACTTTTAGATTTTTGATACAATACATTAAACATACTTCAGATTTCTAGGAAACCTTATAGTAATTGTGGGTATTTGGCTGGGACCAGAGAGACTATGATTTATTTTTAAGTTTTTTACTGGGACCTGGGAAACTGGGGTGGTAATTAAGAGTTAAAAAAAATGAGTATGGATGTGCCTGTTTATCTGTTCTTTCCCAGCAGCCAATGGGTTATGGTAACTTTATCAACATTAAATATTACCCAACATAAAGATCAGTTTCAGTAACAGGATCTAGCTCATTTGCCAAAACTGTTCCATGGACACTGACAGCATAGGTGCAGAGGTAAATGGGTCAGAGGTGGGGCATATTATCCCATAAAATCACAGCATTATAAAGTGTTATATATAGCTCATTCCCTTGCAAAAGACTGAGAAAAATTCAGTAATGACACTGCAGAAGACACACAAAAATCACTATTAAATGAATTGTGCTCACAAAAATATTAAGAAGTTAAAATGGCAAATGTCCAAGGAACAAAACTCTTAAAATTAAATCCTCATAACTCATTGTTATTGTATATTGATTTTGGGCAACTTAAATTTACTTTGGTAATGGAGCACTTCATAGTTTAATAATTTAATGTAGTGATTTTGACTGTAATATTCATATTGATCTAGCTTATACTTTGTAGCTGTTCTCTAATTAACTACTAAAAACCCCACCTTTTTTTCATGACCGGCATTATCATAAGCACAAGGCACCACTACAATATTTATCTATACATAGTTATTGGTGTATAAATCACATCCTTTATTCTTGTATTCACCAAAGCCTTCATTTATTAAGTAGCTCAGGGACTTGCTGAAAACTGAGCACTGAATAAGATAGGACACTGCCCAAGTGATACCATAAAACATCCTGCAGGTTTGCAAGGGAAAAGAGAGTGGGTGGCACAGCCAAAGAAGGGCAGGAATGAAGAGAGACTGTGAATATACACACTGAAAGTCCTTCCAGGTCACAGGCTTTATTGCAAGTGGAATGAAAGCCATGAGAAGAGGGAGTTTACATACAATATCTCTGTTAGTTAGTACAGAATTTGGGCTCTGTATTAGAGCTCAATCTGAACCATACACCAAGAGCAGGAAGGAAGTAGTCATGAGGGGCTCAGTTAAAATGTGGTTTTGACTTAAGCCATGGAAATGGGGAGGCTCAATTAAGTGGTAAGTACAATGTGAAAGAAGCATTTGTCCAAGCTTGGCAACAAAGAAGATGGACTTAAAAGTTGTGGAACATCTTAGATTAAAAAGCAACTTCACAGGATTTGGTTCAAGCTCCTAGGTAGGTGCTTTGGAGGGAGATAAGGAAACTTTAGAATTGGAAGGGCAAACATAGTAATTTCCATGTCTGTTGAAAATTGTTTCTCATTATATATGTTGTGAAACCTAACATGTCATCAACATATGTTTAATAAAGATTTGTTATTGAATAAGGTACTCTTTACTCAGATTTTAATTATGTTGACTTTGAAAAATATGAACTCTTGATTAAAATAGCCTGAGTCTAAGTCTAAGTTTGTTTCTAGCCACATAGCTCAATTGTTCTAAGTAACAAGTTCCTCACCTAAGGGGAGCAGAAGCTCTTTAGTGAGGTGGCTAAGCAACAGCCCGAGCTGCAGATCTGTGTGAGAAGTCTCCCTGAAAAACCAGCACCCTTTAGGCCTGTGATACCATCAAGAAGAGCAAAACTAGCTATTGGCTGTGGAGGCCACGGGCCCAGTTAGGAATCCTACCCCTATTGAACCTACTACACTGTGCAGAAGGCTTATTTGGTCAAAGTGCTTTCTAAATGCTGTTTATATCCAAGGGTGAGTGCTGCACCCAGCCTTCTTTCCAGAAGCTTCTTAGTACAGTGGAACAGCAATTAATGAAAGAACCCACAGTGGCCAAAATGTAGACAACCTGTGATGATGCTCCAGTCTACACACGCAAGGTTATGTATTCCTTCAAGGCTCAGCTAGCACCATGGAGGGCATGATAGATGTCAGAAAGAATGTAAGAAACAGAGAATGGGAGATGGGAAGTAAAAAGACATTTTCTGGACATGACATAGCCAATGAACTTAGGAACTCACTGTCTCTGTGTTTGTTGGCACAAGATATGTCTAACACTGGACACAGCAAAATTTCACCAAGGGTAGAAGAGGGACCCTGCAGGTACTGGTTATTGAGTTTAATGTTTGTGGGGGTTGGAGGCTTCATCTAGGGTAGCCACTAGAAAGCCATCTTCATCCAGTAAGTGACAGCTCAGTCATGTGCCAGCAAGAAATAACTAAATTCATTGGACCACACACACACAGATAAGAAGTAGGAGGGGGACCCATTGAGAAGAAGTGTTTCAGTGAGAGAAGGAAATAGGATGATGGGGAAATGGAAGGTGAAGAAAATGACTAAAATGTACTAGCTAAATGTATGAAAGAGTCAAAAAATTAAATTGAAAACAGATCATCAAAACCCAAATCCAAACAACACCAAAAAAGCAAAAGGAAATAACAACAAAAACAAAAAACAAAATCCAAGTCAAGAGTTGCAACACCCTGTGCCAAGCAGTACCTGACACTGCTTGTGTGTTGATAGCTGGAGAATAGTCACACATCCTCAGACTGTGACATTCAGCAAGAACCTACCCTTTAAAAGGAGTGCTATCCCTGTACAGAGGCCTCCTCACAGCTTGTCTGTGCTAGCTCCAAACACAGTCATAGCCTAGTATGCTGCTATACTTGTAGGCTTGCCTGTACTGTTATGGCTACCTAAGAAAATGATGAGAACACACCAAGACGTAAGCCAAAGTCAAATAAGGTCCCTCTAGGAGCCTCTACTTCCCACGAAACATTGTCTGTACAGCCCTTGACTTTCATTTCACTGACTGTATATGCAAGCAAAGGAAGAGCCACGGCCTAGTGGCACAAGCCTATAATCTCAGCTATTTGGAGGCCTGAGGCAGCAAGATTGCAGAGGCAATGCCTGCTAGAACTAGAGTGAGTCCATGGGCAGCCTGGGCAACTTAGTGAGACTATAATTCCATGATGAAAAGTAAAATGAGGGAGAGCATTATAGCACAAGGACACTACAGTTTCCACTTCTTCCTGCCTTCAGTTCTGTCTGAAAGTACTCCACCTCTCCTACACAAACTATATAAACACACTCCTAAAGTTTCTCCTGACAATTGTATTTTTAACACTTATGTTGTCAATACAAATAAATTATTTTCAAATACAGAATATATAGAAAATTCACTTCTTCCAATAAAAAGGTTAATTACCCACTATAAGCAAGTCTTGAATATAACACATTGCCTACTATTTTAAACAACATTCTCAAGTACAATAAGCCAATTAATTGTACAAGACTATATCAAAGGGTTCATTTCTATATTATTTACAGTAATGAAAAACTGAAACCATTTCAGTTGTCATCAGTAAAGACTAACATTGAAAATGATGATGCTCCCATATAATGAGTCTTATCTAGCCACTAAACACAATAAAGTCGGTCCACATGTACTTACATGAGAAGTCCACATTTTGTTGCTAGGCATAAAATAAAATAAAAAGAACAGTATGTTGAGAAGAAATAGTTATAGTACAGTATTTTCCTATTTATACTGATGAAATAAGTAAATATGCAATTATTAACAAATACATCAGGAAGATGTTAGAAAGAGAAATAATCAAAATTTTAACTATAAAAAGTAACAAGAGACATCATTAAATAAGCACATTAGAATCTTTAACATTTTATAATGCTTACTACTATGCACTATATTGCCAGAATAGTTTTATACAAGATCTGTAGCAATTTAGTAAGCCAACAAAGAATAAAAACAACCTTTACCTGCAATTGCCTCATAAAGGCCACCTCTGTACCCTAAATATTCATACTCCTCAAATCTCTGAGGCCCTTCACATAGAGCACGGCACTCCATATCTTCATTGAAATATTCTCTTAAGGCTTGTTCAAAGTACTTGATTGCTGCTTCAAAGTCATCAGCCTCATAATGTTTAACTGCTGCATTATAGCTCTCCTGCAAAGGAACAGACAGGACCTTGTTTGTGAAGAGTGAGATATCAACAGACCCAGGATTGCTTACAATGGTGAAAGCAGAATTTTGTGTTGCAGAAGGTAATGACAGGTTTCAGGGGTCAATCCAACTGTAACTTCCCTATGTTCAAATACATGTCAAAGAAAGGGAGCCTGGACTATAGGAGTGACAATCAATCCACAATCTTTCTGCATGTAGATGGGAGCGTACTGTGTAACCTCCCTGCTGCAAGGAAGGCATAGAAGAGCAGTGAGATAACAAATATGGTTAAAAGTGCCATCACTTCCAATCCTTGGTCCACTAAATCTTCATTTCTCTACCATTTTCTCAGGAGTAATTTTAGAGGTCACACATTGAGAATCGGGGGATGGAAAGACAAAAAACTTTCCTACATGTGGTTTCAAATAATATTTTGTTGTAAGACAAATTTTGCGGGTTTTTTCAAACTCGAGATGGAAAGCTTCAGTTACAAGGGAAAATCCTCCAGATTGGAAGCTGCAGAACAATAGTGCAGCCAGGAACCACTCATGCTGGCTTCACTCATAGGTGAAAAGGAAGTTGTGTTAAATGTCAGGAATGTGTGTGATAGGTCTGCTGCACTCAAGAATGCACAGACCAGCGACTGATTGCAAGATATCTGCACAGAGATCAAGTCACTGAGTATTCTGCCATGAACTGGGGAGAGACGCTTGTGCCCCCACCCCTAGCTGAGGAGTTATTAAGAGTTGATGGCTGCTAGGGAAGGCAGAATAACTTTTCTTTAGAGCAGTGGTTCTCAACCTTCCTAGTGCTCTGACCTTTTAACACGGGCCATCATGTTGTGGTAGACTCCAACTTTAAAATTATTTGCAGTAACTTCGTAACTGTAATTTTGCAACTGTTATGAATTGTAAAGTAAATATCCATATTTTCCGATGGTCTTAGGTGACTCCTGTGAAAGGGTTGTTCAAAGGCCAAAGGGGTCAGGAGCTGCTTTAGAGGTATGGCCACTTGTAGGTACTCTAGTGGACACTCCATACCCGTGCATATATGAGTGGCACCAACTGATCTAAATGGTGAAGAAAGAGAGCCGGAGGAGGGTGATCCGGGATCTAAGAAGAACTGGAAGACAGAAGTAGGAGTGAATGTGATTCAAAAACACTGTATGCATGAATGGCATTCTAAAGAATTCACAAAAAAATATTGCATTCAAAATAAACTATAGCACTCAACAAAGACATCTCAGAATAAGAAATGTCTAGAAAACATTTAAATCTAAACAACGTCTTTAGCAATCACAGAAATTCATAATAAAAAGTACTTTTGGTTCCATTTTACCCTAGTCAGTATGGCTATCATTAAGAATAGCAAGAATAACAATGGGTGGGGTGGGGTGGGGTAAAGGGAAATCGTACACACTGTGGGTGGGAGAGTAAATTACTATAGCCACTCTGGAAATCAGTCAGGACTATATGATCCAGGTATTAATGAGTGACTATTGCATATTCTGGAATGGGGGAACCAGAGTCTTCAGTTGTGAGCCCACTGCTGGGCCAGCTAGTCTCCAGCAGAAAGTCCCAGGTCAACTCAGGTCAACTCAGACTGACCTGGTTGAGCTGTGGGTTACAAAACAAACAGACATAAACATGAATGTGAGAAAGAGATTTGCAGGGAAGAGGGGTACACAAGGTAACAGGGAGATGATAAAAGTGGTCAGTATGCATTATTTACATTGTGTGAAACTGTCAAAAATACATTATTAGTTAAAAATATGTGTGAAAAAGTGCTGAATAAGATCTGAGGCTTTTCAGAATGTGTAGATAACTTCATGGAGTTCTAGGCTTTACCATATTCTGATTTTTCTAAGTGAATTTCCAGTTCTCTCAACTTCAATTTTTAATTCCTGACATTTTAACTTGGAATATCAAATATATTTACTTCTCATTACAATATTCCATCTGATAGTTTCGAATGTTTAAGAATTAGTGCACTCTGAGACTTGATTTGATATATCCAGTATATGATTGAGTTCGGGATCAATGAAACAGGTACAGTGAGCTTTGTGTGGCAGGGACAGGGGTACCCAGAACTCACCAGGTGTGGCTTGGCTTCTCTGTCTACCAGCTGGGAGGCTTCCATCCCTGCCGTCACTCTGTAGTCCTCTAGGTTCTGCTGCATTTCCATGTGTTCAGGGTTTGCCATGAAGAACGTGTGAGCTGCTTCCATGGCCTTTTCCAGCTGGTTAAGCTGTAAAAAGAAAAGGACAAAAGGAACTGTTGTGTAAACTTGACTTTGGAGAACTAAAGAGAGCAGTCCAAGGTCTCAAAGTAGAGAAGTAGCAAGGGCAGGATTCCAGGTAAACACACACACATACACACAAACACTTTGTATATATAGATACAAATGCTTCTACTATACTGATTTCAACCTCAGCATTTTCAGTGCTGTTAACAAACTGTTCATAAAATTATATGTGGATATTTTGGTCCCAGTGAAAGGAATAAATGGAGTTTGTTTTTAGTTTATTCTCCTCCCTTGTTTTTCTACAGATATGTGTCTTAAGGAAAGTGATCTGAACCCTTATATTTGGTTTATGTTCAATACAAACAATTTGGTAAGATTTTGCCCTCTAGTTTACATTTCATCATTGTATAAATGATTGGGATTTATACTTCCATGAAATACAGCTGTGATTTTTCTAAGTGATAGAACTAGGTAAACTTTCTCCACTATATTAGTTTTTTTTTCTTTAGAGAATAAATAACAAGAAGCTGAAAGATGTAAACTAATCCAATGCAGAAAAGAGGTTAACTTTGTAAGCTTGATTTTCATCAATGCAAAAGGGTGAATTATTTTTAGTTATCTGTGTAACTGCAGGAGCCCATGGATACCAGAAGAGGGTGCTAGAGCCCCTGGAGCTGGATTTGTAGATGGTAGAGAGCAGCCTGGCTTAGGTTCTGGAAACTAAACTCAGATCATCTATAACAGCTGTATATGTTCTTAACCATGGAGCCATTTCTCCAGCACCAAACCCAACAGATCTTGAAAAATCACTGGCCAACATTCCTAAGCCTTTTTGTGCCATTTTTCATGGTCAAAATAAAGACATGTTTTGTTTTGTTTGTTTTGTTTTAACTAAATGGAATTAACTCACTATGTCAAAACATTTTGGCTTCTGCTCGAGACATGGAGAGTTCTTACAAAAAAAAAAAAAAAAAGATTCATAATCTTCGTATCAGAAAAGTTGACATTTATGTTAGTAATTTTGTTATAGTAAAACCCAATGAATATTTGATATATTACAACGAATGAAAAAAGGAAACCACACTGTTATTGAATACATAAGTATGAGGTCATCCAACATCATAAAACCATTCAACTGAGTCTTTCTTTAACGAAGTAGCTATTCAGTGACTTAAAAAGCAGAAAGAAATAGGATGTTCCCAGGTTCCCAGCATTGTGAAAATATACAAATAACCCACTTCACCACAGAAAATATACTGCTCTAATTTATGACATGGTGTCCTTACTTTTGCCTGTTAATAGAGAAGTCTTTCATTTGTTCCCCTCCTTTCATATTATCTGTGTATCTTCTTTCTCTTAGATGTTACCTAAGGTTAGGTCTTGCCATCATAGTGTACACTCACAACTGTTTTGGCTGTCTATGTGACTGGTTTCGAATCTGCTCTCTTGTTCAATTCTCATTTTTCTCAATTTCTCCAACTGTAGTGCATATAAAAAATACTTGGACGTCTACATGGTGATATTTATATGGGAACTGAGAATAGAAGCAAGTTCTAAATTGTGTATAAATCCAAAATTATTGGTCAAATGAATATGGAGAAGGTTATTTAAACATTTTTGCTTTAGTCATGTAGCAAGCAAAGAATCTGCTCATTAAAACCTGCATAGCACAAGCGACTTGGTGGGATTCAAGTGGTTTAACTGTGCTGTGTATGAATATGTTTCAGAAACAATCGCATATAATTTATAAATGATCTATCAATTAAACTATGTTGGTTTGCTCTCATTATGAAAGAGTATAAGGGATAGTGCCCAAAAGAACATCATTTATAAGGATACAGCATATTTTTGTGCTCTACAGAAACTGCCTCTGGCTAACAGCCAAACTGCCAGTAATGAGTAAAACATGTTAGCATCAACACAGTGTATTGGAAGCTTGAGGCATTAACAGTGACAGTACACAGTTTGACAGTTATGCTCCTCATTTTCCCACCCTTCTAGTGGATCAGGCTGGTCCACTGATACAGAGAGTATTTGTCCATGAGTCTTTTCTTTTTGAAATCTAACTTGTCCTGTAAGGCCAAGTTTTAATACGGTGTTTTCAACCTTATTGTGACAGCAGAAGAATCTTAATGTCATCTAATCCTTTTCCCTGCACTGGGACTTACCATACTCTGCCCCATGACAGCGAAATATATCTGTATCCCTATGAATGGCTTATGTGGAAAAGAACCAATAACTTAACTCTCTTTCTTATTATTTTTTTTATCTACATAATTATCCATACAAAGAGAAAAAAGCGCTACCTTTAATACAAAAACAAGAAGGTACAGGTGTTGGTGTACTTCATATACTAAGTAGTGCTAATAGCATGAAAATGTAACAAAACCATCTCTGAAGTCACTGTGTACACTCAAGATCCCAATGTGGACAACCACAGATAAACATGACTCCTATAAATTGCCACTGGTGACGATAGAGTTTCTTTTCTTAAATTTATTGCAGTGGCTGTGTGTTTACTTGTTTTCCGTCTTTATAATCTATTACAGGACACACCATTCTGCGTGTGTGTGTGTGTGTGTGTGTGTGTGTGTGTGTGTGTGTGTGTGAAGAAGATTGTGTGACCTCACACTGAACCATAAAATTAATTCATGCACGGGTCCTGGCTTTTAGGCTACAAACTATGTCTGTCAGAATATATAACTTCAACCACCAAATTAACTGTAGGCTTTATGTACTTGTACTTCATTTTATAGTTCATGCTAATAAATGTCCAAGTGATCATGTGTCTGCTACACACAATGTCATTTATTGGGTGAAGATAAACAAAGTCCCATAAGAACCAGATTTTAGCTAAGGAATGAACTGCCTACCAAAACCAAACTGCATTTATAGAGCCCAGATTTCCTTTAAGATACAGTGATGACAAACCACAGAGAGGGGACTCTGATGTAAGGATCACTCTTTGGACTAGAAGAATAAACTGTGACTCAAAGAACAATTGAGGAAAGAGGGATGGTTGGACAAGAAGAGGTTACCTAACTTTTAACTACCCCCTGAGCTGTGGGAAACACAGCTTTTGAATGTGTTGGCTTACTTTGCTCAGATCTTGAAGAACGAGGAAACCTGCCAGCCCAGAAGCCAGACAGCATGGGGCAGTCATGCTGTGCAGACAAAGAAATGAACTTTGATGAAAGGATCACCAAGTGAACACTCAGGAGTCACTCTGCCACAGATCACCTCTCACGGTTAAACTAAAGACACTGCAGAACAGGCACTGAACTTGCACGCACCTTCAGGAGCCACCTTGCAGCCACAAAGAGACTTCGGACATGGCACCATGACACTGAAGAACTTGTAGATTAGAGCCAGAGGTACAGGTCTCTTTAGTTAACGCCTCTGGTTGTCGTTCAGCCACCTCGCCCAGATGAACTGTATAACTTACATGTAAATCCAATAACCCAGTCACATACACATTCTTTATTCCATCTGCACACGCATTTGTCAGATGCTCGTTTTACACACTCTATTATAGCTGGAGAGAGTTGATCCATCTGGTGTGGCCCAAAGGAAAAGAAAAAAAAAAAAAAAAGGCCCTGCTTTCTAGATTCTTCTTCTAAAAGAAGATAAATCTCAACTGAAAATGCACGTAATTTATGACCTTGCTGAGCTGGGATGGAAAAGGAGTCCTATGAATAAATTCAAGGGAGATCTCTCTGCAGTGTAGCTTCTGAGCTAAGAACTGAAAGTAGAGGATCCACTCATAAGAATAAGAGGAGAAACACCATCTCAGAGAAAGGACAGTGAAGACAGAGAAGGAGCCCTGTAGGGGAAAGGGGAGGCATGTCTTAAAAGCAGAGCAGAACTAAAAAGAGGTAACATTAAGTAACCAGGCCAGATGGTGAGAGCCTATCCTAAAGTGGATGCCATGCTAAGTGAAGCAGGAAACTGACTACTAAAGAAATTCAAGAAGGGGTGTAACAAGATCTTATACACATCTTCAAATGGTAACCAACTGGAGCTGCTATGTGGAGAAGAGATTTTTGCAACAGTCAGAAGAGCACTACAGTATCCCAGGTCAGGTCAGGGTTTTCGCAAACAAAGCAAGGCAGCAGGCGTTAAGCCACTGTTCCCTCTTTCTCCCCTTCTTTCTTTCCTCTTACTTCACCCACGCTGTCTATAACAACATTTTCAACTCTGGGGCCAGATAGGATAAAAGGAAACAAAAATGTAAGCGTATGATTAGAAACAGCACAAGTTTGTGTGTGTGTGTGTATGTGTGTGTGTGTGTGCAGGCCAAAAGTCAACCCTGGGTGTCCTTCTATTGTTCCTTGCCTTGTTTTGACACAAGTATCTCATTGAACCTGAGCTTAGGGAGGAGCTTTGCTCACTGTACTCTGAGTTCTGGGATTCTACTTGTCTCTGGCCCCCTAGCACTGGAGTTTCCGAGCCACATCACCTGTCTAATTTTTACACAAGTGCTGGGATCAAATTCAATTGGTCCTTGTGCTTCGTTGGTAAGCATTGTACTGACTGAGCCACCTTTCCAACCCTGGCAGTCTTCACTTCTCTAATGATCCTACAAGAGACAGATTGTGTCACAAGAGATTATTTCTGTAAATATTTCATTTGCTACTCTCCAAATTTACTTAAAATTCTTATTGACCTAGGTTAATTTTCTTTTCCAGACCTAATAGGTAAATGCATACCTCCAAAACACTGAAAAAAAAAATTAAATGAGCATTTTAAAAAAAAATAAAAATTTTGAAATAAAGTTGAGTCATGTGTTGGAGATACTGAACTAAACTACCCTTTGCAGTCTAGCGGATGTAAACTGTTTAAGAGAACCGCATCCTATATCATGAGAGCCCTGAAGATTTTGTAGACTAAACTCAGATATTTAGAGAATAAGAAAGCAACTATATGAAAAACTTCGTACTTTATTTTCTAGTGATGTTATTACTACAGCTTAAAAATTACCTACCTATGGAGTCATTTTCATAATTCAGTGCAAGAAATAATAACCTCTCCTGATGCATTTATAAAATTAATTTCAGCATATCTTAAGAACACATAATAACTTCTGTTGTTCTTTAGCTTTGCCTTTGGGAAACTTAATACTGAAATTTGTAACACTAACAATAAGTAAAACATATTGGATTTGTAGTATAATGAGCTGAAAGTGGAGTATTTTTCCTGGAGTTACTGTATTTTTCCATTTCAAAATACAATTATCAAGATAGTTGTTTTACTAAACAAGAAGGACGACCCTGGATAAGATGATCAATCTTCATTCAGAAAGACAAATGGCATGGACATTGGAAGAGGGAGAAAACAGGGAACAGGACAGGAGCTTACCACAAAGGGACTCTGAAAGACTCTACCCTACAGGGTATCAGAGCAGATACTGAGACTCATAGCCAAACTTTGGGCAGAGTTCAGGGAATCTAATGAAAGAAGGGGGAGACAGAAAGACCTGGAGGGGACAGGAACTCCACAAGGAGAGCAACAGAACCAAAAAATCTGGGCAGAGGGGTCTTTTCTGAGACTGATTCTCTAACCAAGGACCATGCATTGAGATAATCTAGAACCCCTGCACAGATGTAGCCCATGGCAGTTCAGTGTCCAAGTGGGTTCCATAGTAATGGGAACAGGAACTGTCTCTGACATGAACTCGGTGGCTGGCTCTGTGATCACCTCCCCCTAATGCGGGAGCAGCCTTACCAGGCCACAGAGGAAGACAATGCAGCCAGTCCCAATGAAACCTAATAGGATAGGGTCAAAGGGAAGGGGAGGAGTACCTCCCTCCTGTATCAGTGGACTTGGGGAGGGGCATGGGAAAAGATGACAGATGGAGGATGAGATTGGGAGGGGCTATAGTTGGATTACAAAGTGAATAAACTGTAATTAATAAAAAAAATAAACAAATTTAAAAAAAGAATTACTGACCAAGCCACGCAAACATTCTAACTTTATAGGGGTTTCTGTTTAGATCATCTTCCTGACCATTTCAGGGGCTCAGTCAGATGCATTCATACCTGAATGTTCTTCAGGCAGAGCTGTAAAGATCTTCTCTTTTCTTCTCCTCATGAACAGTTTCATACATCCAATAAACTTCCTGGTGTTGAGCAACCATAATTACTTGCTTCCTAACCTGCGCTTATGCAATAGATCATGGGGCCAGCTAAGTAAGGTATTATGACTCGGTTTATATAATAAATCTTCTACTGTAGCCTGGCACTGACTCCCTTAAATAAAATAAGTTCATAGAGCACCAAGCACATTCTTACACACACACACACACACACACACACACACACACACACACACACAGTCAGTGAAGTGCTTAACTCATGCAGATTAGTATAGTTAAAAACAGAAATCAACCTTGTATTACATAGTGGGTAATTGATGACATGTAAATTAATATTAACACCTCCAATTTGGATGAGTCGTGCTTGAAAGTGATAAAAAGTAAGTTTTATTTTAAATGGAAAAGAAAATAGTTGCTTTAGCCAGGAAACTCAAAGACCTTTTGTGTACAGGAATTATTTCAATTTCTAGAAATTCTGTTTCTTTCCTACGTTACATGTAGACTATTCAGAAATTTCTGGTGTTGAAGTTCTCACAGTAACTCAGAAAGTAGGTGTCCACGCTAGTGTAGAAAATGAATTATCTTTATATTTATGGAATGTTAGTCTAGAATGTATCCATGGTTATGAGTAAATATTTAGGGCTTCCAAAATTCTATTTGGTGAGTGTTTAAGGGGGAAGGAGATTTCTGAAGAGTAAGTTTTCCCCTGTGGATTAAATTGGAAAGGAATGAGCTGTTTAAAGAACTTTCATCTGCCAACTTTCATCTGCGCTTTCCTTCCGTTATTTAACATGCAGAGTCTGAGTAGTAGAAGCCTGCTGGTTTTACAATATGGTGATGTCTGAAGCTTCCATGTTTGCATTAAACACTGATGGTGGCCGGCCACTAAGAAGGAGATACCCTGTGAACTCATTTGAACCACAGACTCATCATCAGCTAAATTTTCTAGGAGGTTCTTACATAAAGGAGACCCATGTTCCTGGGCAATGCAAACATTAAGAGGCAGAACAAAAATGTTTTGATGTTAAAACAAATTAAAGTTCAGAGCGTTAGCCAAAATTGATTGCGTGTTTACCTGGAAAACTTTCCTCAAGCCATCGGCAAGGTGTCTACATTCCTCACAACAATAACAACCACTACTACAAAAAGCAGCAAAAACATGAATGACAGTTCAGCACAGAGGGCAGCGATCTGGCTTGGTAGTGGAATGTGGACCTGTCATACTGGCTTGGATACAGTGATATCAATCTGTGTGATTTATTGGTATGAAATTGTCGGTTTTGGTTCTAAACATGAGGGCAGAGATGGAATGAGCAAGAAAGTGGGCATTCTAGTCTCTGTGGTGCTGGTCCAACAGTCTCCCTGGAGGCGCTAGAGAGTGACTAATCAGACAGTTTGGGCCAAGACCTCTCTGACACTTGTTTCCTGCTACTGTTCTTGGAAGCAAAACTTTAATGGTCTCTGAAAATTTCTTCTGGAAGTACATGCAGCATATTTCATAACATACTTTGATCAGTGTCCTGTGAATGATGTAGGAGTCGTAGCTTCAATGTACAAAGGATCTCACCTTAGTTTATTTTTTTTTTTAAATGTATTAGTAATCTGGTAATCGTTTCTACTTTATCAGAACTGGACTCCTCTGATCATGACAATGACAAGGAAAATATAGTTGTAAGGTTGTTAATAATAACTGATTCTTGTATATTGTAGTATGGTTTGCAATACACATTAAAAGGAAACTAAACATGTTCACTTACTGGGTATCCGCCAGTAGAAATATGAAATTTTTCAAGAGTCTAGGAGATTCTAGCCTGAATCTGAAATCAGGGGTATCTGATCATCACTTAAAAGGGCACTTATATAAACATATAGAATTCTTGGCCCCAAGTAGAAAATTGCCTGAGGTGAAGTGATTCTTGATAAACTTCATGGTATTGTGGGTATGGTTTTTCCTGATGATGAGTAGAGACTCATGTTATCTTTCTCTGGTGACCCACTGAGGAGTTCTGGCCAGAGCTTTAGTAGAGCCAAAAGTCAGTTCTTTGCTTGCTCACTCTGACTCATGCTTTGCACATATTAGCATACATATCACATCTCCCTGAAAACACACAACAAAGTCGCAGTGTCTTGACTGGGTCAATTTGATGGACAATCACCTGTGGATTTTGTTTCTGACACACTCCTTGAAAATCAACAGTGTAGTAGCTTAACGCTGACTTGGTACTGGTTTTTCTGGTCTTGAGATTATTTTGAAAACAAATCAAAAGGTTTTTGTTGTTGCTGGTGGTGGTTTGCTTATTTTAATGTGCCTGTGGGATTGTTCTGTGAAACGACACAGTGACAGGCTTAATTCCTTGTCCTGGTCAAGAAGGAATGGGGAGTTGAGAAGTAGAGAGCCAACTGCGGGCTTATTGTCCCTATTTTTCCCATAACCACCTGGGATTCTCTAAGAGCATTACAAAGGGAGGCCTGTTGGCCAGGGAAAATAAACAACCAGTTGGACATTGGTCTGCTGAACATTATAGCTGTGGTAGAACAACACTGGGACTGTTGTCAACATCATCACTTGAAAAGTCCTTGAGGGTTTTTTAATATACAAACAAATTCATCATTACAATTTATAATGTGTTCGACTCCCTATTTCACAAAGAAACTTTAATGTTCCCCCTCACCTATCCCCGTAGAGAAATGCAGGCCATGTAAGCCAATAAATCCAGTTTTTCCATGTCATATCTCTTTGGTAAGACAAACATGCCAAAATCTTCTATGAAATATAAACCTTTGCTCTTACAGGAACGGGGAGATTGCCTTCAAAACTAATTTCCAAGCACTCATTTCAGCTCATACAAAGGAATTCACCAAGGCTGACAGCCAAAGAGAGATTCACTTCCAGACCCCTCCTGGAGAAAACTTCCAGAAGAGTCTGAGGTCCTTCTGCGAACATCAAGATGCCTGGGGTGTGTTCCAAACCTGCTGGGCCATGTGGTCTCACTGAGAAATTGGTGTCCATGACAGAGAGTCTCAGTGTTCCCTAAATGCCTCTAGCTTTACATCTGTTGCTTTCCAGGCATCTGGCCATAGCAATCACCTTCAGGCTGGAGTAAATGAAATATCCCCACCATATCTGCAGGAGATACACCAATGAAGTATTCCTACCATATCCACAGGTTATATATAAATACAAGTATACACTATACTCCAGCCAACAGAATATATTGGAAAGAAAACTGAAAACTATCTGAGAATGTTAAATTTTAGAAAATATACCTATGATCTAAACATGAGAGATAACGTTAATTCTGTCACTGCTCTCATAAATATTGACTTTTAATAAGCTTACAGAAACTGGCCTGAAAGTCTTTTTAATGATATAGTCCCACAGGCCCACTGACAGGTAGTATAAGATTTGTTCCAAAAATTGGTGACAGGACCATAATTAAGATCTACATATTTGGGCTGGAAAGATGGCTCAGAGAGTAAAAGTGGTGGCCACTGGCCACCAAGCCTGGAAAACTGGTATTTGATCCCTGAGAGTCACACATGGTAGAAGGAGATAACCAATACCAGAAAGTTGTCCTCTGACTTCCCCATGCATGCATGCCATGGCAAACATTTCCCCTACCACTACCTCCATATACACACAAAATAAAAATAGGGGGGAACTTTAACTAAAATATACATTCACAAATACATAATTTGGATTTTATTCACTCTTCTCTCAAACTCAGGGTGAGTTAATGCAGATTTCATCCATGTAGCAAGGTGTTTTCAGCAAAAGAACTGATAGCTCTTTTGAATACAAACGCTGTTGCAAATATAAAATGAATGTGATATGGTTGTATAAGTTACGTTTTAATGCTGCCATCAAATATCATGACCAAAAGTGACTCATAGAAGAAACAGTTTATTTTGGTTTACCATTACAAAGGGAAAGTTCATATTGGGCAGGAAGGTATGGCCAAAAACTCCTGTTTGCTTCAGAGTATCTCAGAAGACAAATCAAGTTTCTGAGACTCTATTTGTCTAAGAAAAATGTCACTAATTTTGAAGAATGGCCTTAATTATAAAACCATCACTAAATTGATACCAGAACCCTAAAATGTGCTGTAGTGCCACTTGGCAAGCATCTGGGGCAATACTTTCCCCCCATCTAAGCTAAAGTGATTTGGACAACTGAAGGTCTGAGGAGGAAGAACCCTATGACCCTGTGCATCCTGACAGAGGAGCTGGAACCCATCATCTTTCTTCTGATTCGAAAGTCAGTGATTATTGTAGGATAAGATGACATCTAAGATGAAATGGCCAAACAGCCTTTTTCATTGGGCAAGAGATATCCACCATTTTAAACCACTGAATATATTAAGAAGCTATACCTAAAATATATCCCTTGAAAGCCAATGATGGTCAGAATAAGCCAAATTGAAGCTTTCCATATACCACCTAGAATAAGCCAAATTAAAGTTGCAAAGTGGTTGCAAATGAATATAAAAAAGAAGTATGGGAGTGTTCAAATTAAGAGGCTGGTTTGAATTTATTAAAAAAAAAAAAAGAATAAGCCAGGAAAAATTTATATCAAACAGACTGTGAAATTATATTGAGTAGTTAAAAAAAAAAAAACTTAGGGTTTTTGATTTTGATTTGTATACACTGTGGGTTGACATTGCTTCACTTTGCCCTTGAAATGTGAAACTGTAGAAGTTAGCTGTTGGATGTTTGGGTTTGGCTAAGAAAAGTTTGCCATTCTAGAGTTCCAACTTTGTCCATGGTACTACTGACTGTGTATTCCAGATGTTCTGAGGTACAGTCCCAACTTCATCTTTGAATTCAAACTGGTCTACATTTAAGAAAGGTCCTGTGGTGCAACTGGATGGATAGGATGGTGTGACATTATGTTTAAATTTTCTCTTATATGCTAAGAGACCTAACCTCACAGATAAGGTTTTTTTTGTTTTTGTTGTTGGTCATTTGTTTAATTATAGCTTTAAAGCTTTATTCAGAAGTTATATCAGGGAAATGTTTTTCTTCCTGTAAGCAGAAGAACAATACAGGAGAGAGAGGTCCACAGTGAAAATAGGGCAGGGTATTCTGCAGTAGTTTGTGCCAATGGCAAATTAGCATCCACAATATAAATACACACAAACTTAAACAAATAAAGCAGACTATGTTAGAAATAAGCAGCCACATTTTTTTTTTCATACCTAGGAGCTCTGGCTGCAGCTGAACTTCTTACATGTAAATCAAAGTGTTAACCTTCCAATCACCTACTACAGTAGTCTCATTTCACCACCCATAACAAGGTAAATAATACATCTGGAGGTTGCTTAAGACTTAAGCCCGATATCCTTCTCTCTATTTAGCCTGTTCGTTTAACATTCCTATAAAAGAATAACGCAACAAATCAACATTTCATATGCAATCAACTTTTTTAAGGGGCTGGGAGACTCAAGGCAGGGTCTCACTGTGTAGCTTTGGATTTCCTGGACTTGCTTTGTAGACGAGGCTGGCCTTGAATTCATGTTTCCCTCATTTCATCTTTGTTCATTTCTGTCTCTCTCCTACCTGCTTTCTTTTTTCTTTCTTTCTTCCCTTCCCCACTCCCTCCCTCACTTAATTTTTCCTTCCTTCCTTCATCATCCCCCCATCTTTCTTATAACACATTAAGTCCCATTTGTGCCTATATGTGCATGGGTGTAGGACACATCCAATGGAGCATGGGAAATCTATCAGTGACCACATACTCGAAACAGACATGAGTTTCAGAGGGCACAGGTATGCCTTGCTGTGCATTTGAGACCAGAAAACAATATGCGGAAATTGTTCCTCTTTTACTACCTGGTCCAAAAGATCAACCTTAGGTCCATCCTAGGTAAGTGCCCTTACCTAGGTTCTGTAGGCACAATCACACTCTCCAGCCAGGTGGAGACATGTCAATTCCTGGTGGTCTTTGGGGGTCTCCCCTAAGACTCCAGGACCCTGACCCAGAGGGTTTATGCTGGCGGTAAGTGTCTAAGTGTCTCTGTGCAGTGTCTGTGTGTGTATGTAATTTCTGTCCCCTATTCAGAAAATTCCTCAAGGTGTCCATATCTGTGAGGGCAGCATGACATGATTAAAGCAGAAGTGCTGGCAATCACTGCTGCCAAAGTCAAGGGAACGCCCAGCTTCATCACTCTTTTGGTGGGTAGAGTCCCGCCATGGGGAGGTGGTTCAGAACCACCCACTGCTCTGGAGATCCTGTGGCAGGGAAACCAGAACAGGAATCTGACGGTCTGTGGGTTTGAGCTTCAGTTGCAATATGGCTACACGGTCACTCAGTCAGTGTCTATATTTCTGTTTTAGAAACCTCTTCGGGTCAGACATTTTGCCTTTCCTGTTGGAGGAACCTGTTTCTGTGTGCATTTGTCTGTCTGTTTTGTTTCTTGTGTTTGTGAATCTTTATTGGACTGTGACTGACAATATGGGACAGACTTCCTCTAATCTCTCCCTGTTTCTTCCAACCCTTCCACCACTGCACTGTAACCCCTCCCCATGTCCTGCTGCAGCAGAATCACCAGTGCTCTGGTGGAGAACGAGAATGCAATGGCGGGGTCAGAAATGAAATTGTTAGACCTTTGCTGGACACACTTCCACGGTCTCCATCATGGCGGCTCGCAGCAACCACCTCCAGAAAGGCTGGGAAAGCCCTGTTGGGGAAGGTGTCTGGGGGGTGGGAAGCAGCATCACCCATGGCACCTGACCATCCCACCCCAAGTGTTACAGCCCTCAGGCAAGTAGTGCTCAAATGAGAGACCAAAGAATTTAAAATTTGTTTTTTGGGGGGTATTAGTTTGGTGTTTAGAGCATAGGCCTTGGGTGAAGGCCAGCCAGATGGAGACATGTTCAGCCACCTGGGGAAAGGTAATAGCTTTACTGCATTCTTTTCCTGCCCACTAGAGATACAGTTGCTAGGAAACCAGCCCAGATGGACAGGCCAGAACGGTTTATGGTCTTGGCGCCTAAAGTAAACCAATCATTTCAAAAGTCAATTTCCCTTACCCAATCGTGTAATGCCAAAGCATGTAACTCCTTGCTTGCATTTTTTCCCTTTAAAAACCTTGTTCCCCTAGACCACGAGGCCACACTCTTCTTCTTCAACCAGGGAGGTTGTTGCCACCTGGGCTTGAGCTTGTAATAAAAGATTGTCATGTATTTGCAGCAGAGTCAATTCCTGGTAGTCTTTCAGGGTCTCACAAACTGGGCATAACAGCAATCAACTTTTATAACCTAAATAATACACAGCTCTAATTTTAAATTATGTATGTTCCATACCCCTGACCCAAGAATAATGTGTGTGTATTTGTATGTGTGTTATAATAGTTGTTTGCTGAAAACAAGAAAATTAAGGTCTAAAGCAATCTTATCAAACAAATGTCCACTATAAATGTTGGAAGCATAATTTGGAAATTGCTTAATAATATTTGTTTGCTTGTTATCTGGGTCAGTTGGGATCAGTTGGGGGCAGTGACTTAATCCCTTATAAATCTCTGTTAAATATTTCTGTAATGAGCCCCTTATTCCTTCTTCATGTGCTAGATGTGATCACATTTCATTGTATACATGTATGAAATTCTCAAAAGTAAAAGAAAGTAAATAAAAATTAAAAAAAAAAACCACTCAAGCAAAAAGAATGTGATTCTAGTTGGAAATGACTTTTATAGAGGAAGAGACACTATAGTGGATCCTAATCTAATCTGTCTAATATTTTTTTTACAATAACTTGAAAAATATTTTATTGATAAGCTCTCAATATAGTTGCAACACATTACAGTGTTATTTCATTTGATTGTTAGAATTTATGTCTCTAGTTCAATATAGTCACAATTGTTGTGGTTTCTTGTTCTTGTTATTTTTTTCCATCCTGAAAAACTTTCTCAGAAAATTGGGAATAGCATTATTTCAGAATCTAGCCATACCACTCCCGGGCATATGCCCAAAAGATGTCCCACCATTCAACAGAGACATTTGCTCAACTATGTTCACAGCAGCCTTATTTTTAATAGCCAGAATCTGGAAAAAAAAAAAAACCTAGATATCTAGTATTTGTATAAAGGAAAGCATAGCACAGGAAAAGTTGTCACAGAGGTGCCTACAGCCAGGAAGGACTAGGTCTGGTCCCAGTAAAAATGGCAGCACCCATGAGCAATGGAGAGGGCTAGAGAAAAGCCACTCCTGACACCCCAATGTCGAACTTCTACCTTTACACCTGTAAGAAATGAGACTGTTGTTTAAGCCATGCAATGTATGCACTTTGTTACAGTAAACACAATATGTTTATCAGAAACAATGGGCTACGTTTAAAACTGAAAATAATAGTGAGTCTTCCATCAATAACCTCATTTGCAGTTGAGGAAGGTAAAATAATATGTAATTGAATCTGACTTTAAACAATACTGTCTTGTACCAGAACTCAACCTGTATATAATGATTAAATACTACTGTCTCGTACTGGAATTTAGCCTATATACTGAATTTAAATACTACTTCTTGTACCAGAACTTAGCCTATAATCTGTATACTATATTCTACCAATAATATAATCAACTACAAAGCTGGCAATATAATTATGACATGCTATTTTTTTGCATGATATATATACGTCATATTTAGTGCTGGATTTCCTAACGACATTTTGTAAAAATATATAATGTGTTTTGAACATGTTCCTCTCACACTACCCCACCTCCACCTTCTAGCTCTGCTTTCCTCTAGTCTGTCGTATTTTTTTGTTCCCCAATGATTTTCACTTTTAGTTTCATGTCTTCTACACATACATGAAATTATGAATTTATAGTAAGTCAAGGATCCACAAAGGAGGAAAAATTTGGGGTATTTGTCCTTCTGAGACTGACTTAATTCATTTAAAATGACAAGCTCCAGTTGGTCAAATTTTTCTACAAGTGACATAACTTTGTTTTTCTTAGTGGTTTAATAAAATTCCACTGTATCTGTAACTCATGTTCTTAGTTCAGAGTTCATTCTACAAAGGCATCCTCAAGTGGCTTTGGTAGAACCATTATGTTAAAACATCAAGAGACAAAGTTGGGGGAAAGATGCAAATGAAAATTAAAATATCTATTTTCCTTTATAATCTCTCAGAATGAGATGAAAGGCCGATAAAAATTCTCCTGTAGGCATTCTGGAGTGATACATCTGTTTTTTATTTATGCTTTTAAACTTCCCGTTTTGACTTATTCTAAAAATGTGTTTAATCAAGACCCTCTTCTAGACACTTCTTTTCATTTTATTCTAAGTGATTTTCTGGTACAGAGATTCTCCCAAGGGAAAGATACTCTCTCTGCATGGATTTTGATCAAGTTCCTGAAAAACGTTGAAACCCAGAGCTTCAAGAAAAAAGAGAGACATTAGCCTGGAAAATGTCATCTTAGTTTTATAAATGCCATCTTAATTTTTATAAGACCCTGTAGAACCTTATAATTAAATTAAGATTTTCTAATAGAGGTGGATGAAATTAAGTAAGACATAATCATACTGTCCCCTGAGAATGAGACATGAAGAACTTCATGGCATGCTTTTCATCAGAAAAAACAGACTCCATGACAGTCTGTGTAGAATCATCCCAATTATATGATAGAAATCCCAAAGAACATGTTTTCACTCTAATGCTAATAGCTGAATACATGCATGGAGACAGGGACTTCCTAACTAATCTATATCTGTATTTGAAGGCCATGCATAAGATATATGACTGTCGTATGAAGCAAACAAAGTGAATGTAGGATACATATATAAATAAGGGGGTAAATCAATCATGAGTTTTTGTATGAAAATGTTTCAGGAATACTGAGGGAAAGGTAGTACTTTGGAAGAAGGTCCAGCCATGATGCAAACAGATATGGTTTACGTGACTTGTGTAAGACAAGCGTGCAAAACCAGTGAAATTATACAGGTGGTAGCGGTAGGGGTGAGGTGTGTGTGTGTGTGTGTGTATGTGTGTGTGTGTGTGTGTGAAGATACCTAAATAAATAAAAAACAAACAAAAGAGCATAGGGAATTTTCTTGTGAACTCATGTTCCCATTAATCTATTTAGTAAATAGCAGCCAGCCCCCACTAGACTGAAGATGAATGAAGTTTAAACTCCTTTGCATTGTTCACAAATTTCTCCCTTCCTGGGCTAGTTTACCTTCTCTACTTTAATCCTCTCTTACTTTCCACGCTAAGGTCTCATTGAATTTTGAACCAGTCTCCGCTCTCAGTGTAAGTGTTCATTCTCTTGGAAAAACATCCCTTCCAGTTCTCAGCTTTGCATTTTTCCCTTGCCCTTAATGGTTAGCTTTGACATTGCTTCCTCTGCTATGCCTTTCACTAACGTGTAAGTCCTATCATCTATTCTCAAAGACCTCTGAGTTCACCTCACGGTGCCTCTTCAGCACTGTTATAATCATCTACTACTTCAGAGTTCTCCACAGGTCATCCTAAGGCAACTCTTTGAGGATATTGTTTACCAGTATTCAGAAGAAAATTAAAATTTTTGCAAGTTAAAAAAAAAATTCAGTCAGCATAGCACACACCCATAAAAACAGCACTCAACACTTTGGAGACTGAGGATTCTAAGTCTGGGGCCTGCCTGGGTTGGTTACAGAGTGAGACTGTCTCACAAAAACTTAAAAGAAACAAGCAAGGAATTTTAAAGATAAATTAATAAATAAATAAACGAAATAACTTGTAGAAAAACAGAAGAGCGACGGTCTGCTCAACTCAAAAGGCTCTGATTATTTCTTTCCAATGACTAATTCTCCTTGGCATACTTTGGGCTTTGTTGATGCAAAACACACAGCTCTCACCTCAGAGGGAATAGGGACAGTTTATTCTAGAGCCAAAGGTGAGTGGCCAGTGCCTGAGAAGACAGTTCACCCCAGGTTATGTTCTGATGTGGAAGGAGTTTCACGATGTTTTATGGTAGCAAAACAAAAGTCATATGTCAAAGCTAGCTTAAGACATACTGGTGGGTACTTCAGAGAAGCCAGGCAGACAGGCCTCGGATGCTCACTGACATCATTCTTAGCCTTCCCATTGGTGGAGAATAGGCTTTTCATAGGTCAACTCATTGTACAGGTTTTTAATCTATTTATCAGGCTATTAGGTTTGACATGAGTGGGGGCAAGGGATGGCTTATTTGGTATGTTAAAGACCACCCAAGATAAACAGTAATTTGGTCTGTAAAACTGTGACATCCCTATTTCTCCTTGATCATTGAACTTTTAGTCCATCCATCATTCAGCCTTGGACACATAGCTTTATTCTGGGAATTTTTTTTTCACAATTTCCCATCAGATATTAATGAATGGTTGTTCATACATTTGCATAATATAAAAAATATCTAGGTGAAAATATGTTCTTGTCTCTTCCCTTAAGAAAAAATACAGTTGGGTAGGATAATTGTTTGACCAAGGAATCAACTATTAGGATGTTAGGTTCACTTTAAGCCATGCTAAAGAGATAATGTACTTCTTCTCCCCAAATGCACATCCTGGAGTTCAGTTTCTTAAAGAGCTGCAGGCATGAGCTTTTCAAGTCTGCCTACTTTGCAGAATTATTCAGAAAGGATAGCTTTTCTTTTCATTATTTCTACTTCTTTTCCAAGCACTCTTTTCCTAATGCTTTAGGCTTTATTCTTTTACTAAAGTTTTTTTCCTCACCATGTGGCTACTTGTCTGTTGTGTGGGCTGTCCTCTATGCCTAATGGGAAGGGCATGACTTTTCTCTCTTCCTCTTCTCTTTCTCTCTGCAAGGCATCTGCTGACCTTTACAGCTTGTGTCCTTTGGGGTTTTCATATAAAATGCTAGTGAAAGTGTCCCTGGGTTTCCTTTCCAGTCTGTTCTTAAATTATTTTATTAAGAAGACTAAGAATCCCCCAGAAGGGACCCTGAAATCTACATATCATTTGTTCATTCATCAAACATTGAGAGCTGCCAGCATACAGCTGTGAACTAGTCATCAATTGTACATGATAGGGACATGGAACACGAACATGTCTTTTAATATAAATAAGAGGACATGGCACTGTGAAAGCTGTAGCAAGAACACACAACACTCAGATAAGGTTAGTATATGGCAATGAAATTGACAAGTGACTTGGAAACATATACTCAAATTAGGTAACATTTACCAAATAAATAAATTATTTAAATTATCATATTTGGTTAAAAACATAGTGGTCTCATACTAGCTATTTTTTAAAAACTACAACTTAAACTGGGGTCATTCTTATGATTCTTAAAAGTCAGAAATAATGCTGAGGAAATATTCAAAGTTATATTGGTACAATAGCATTTATGTGAAAAGCTGCAGACATCAGTCAGCTACTGGTAAGACATCTGTGGAAGGGCAGGTGGATCTGTGTTCTTGCCACGTGGGATAGGGCAGAAGTAGGCATGTAAGAAGAGAAAAATAGACAAATAAAATCTGTAAATTCCAAAGAGAAAAGAGATTTTTCTTGTAAATAGTTCCCCTGAGGACTTCTGACATCCTTTAGGGAAATGATGATTTTAACAACCTTGGCTATACTGACGCTGGACTTTCAAATTTCTTTTCCAGGACCAGAGAGTAATGGACCAATCCTGGGTGCCACATGCTAATGACTTTAAAAATACCCCACAAAGGATGAAAGTGAGATTAAAATTCAATTAAACAATTAGCTCCTTATTTAGGCAAATAAAATACTTCGCTGAAGCCAAGAATTTGGTTTGCGTAGTTATCAGTAAATGTTCTTGTTCATATTTTTAAAAAGGAAAAAAGCATGCTTTATCTTTACTTGGTATTTTCTGAAATACAGTGCTCACTGGAAATTTATTGTTTTTACTTAGGGGACTGCTCTGCTGCAAAAGAGAGATGATAGATAGGTGAATTGTGAGAAGTGTCCATTAATTACAGGTGAGGAAGTAGGAAAGGGCCCACAAAGACATATTATTTGCACTAACACCTAAGGAAAAACTGTTGCCCTGGCTAGTTTTATGTCAACTTGACACAAACTAGAGTCACTGGAGAGGAAGGAATGTCACTTCAGAAAATGCCTCCGTAAAATTGGTTTGTAGGCCAGCCCTACAGCATTTTCTTAATTAGTGATTGATGGAGGATGGCCTAGCCCATTGTGGGTGGTGCCACTCCTAGGCACTGGCAGTCCTGGGCCCAGCTCAGTTGGCTATGTTGGTCTGTAACAAAGCAGGCCAAGCAAGCCACAGAGAGCAACCCAGTAAGCAGCACCTCTCGGTGGCCTCTGCATCAGCTCCTGGCTCCAGGTTCCTGAATTCCTGTCCTGAATTCCATCAGTGGTGAACAGCAACATAGAAGTTTAAGCCAAATAAACCCTTTCCTCCCAACTTGCTCATGGTATTTCATCACAACAATAGCAACCATAAGTAAGACGATTGTGAAGCATAGCTGAGAAGTGATGCTCAGCAAAGGCTGGCTAATCTAAAGCCCAAATGAGCAGCAGCTCAGACAACTAGGAATAGCGCTTCCTCGAGATCCAGCTATACCACTCCTAGGCATATATCCAAAAGATACCCAAGTATACAACAAGGACATCTGCTCAACCATGTTTGTAGCAGCTTTATTTGTAATAGCCAGAAGCTAGAAACAGCCCAGAGGTCCCTCGGTTGAGGAACTGATACAGAAATTATGGTACAGTTACACAATGGAATACTACTTAGCAATAAAAAACAAGGAAATCATGAAATTTGCAGGTAAATGGTGGGAACTGGAAAAGATCATCCTGAGTGAGGTATCCCAGAAGCAGAAAGACACACACGGTGTATACTCACTCATAAGTAGATATTAGACATTTAATATAGAATAAACATACTAAAATCTGTACACCTTAGGAAGCTAATCAGGAAGGAGAACTCTGGCTAAGATGCTCAGTCCCCATCCAAAAAGGCAAAGAGGATGGACATCAGAGAAGAGAGAAAACAGGGAACAGGACAGGAGTCTAACAGGGTATCAAGGCAGATGCTGAGATTCATAGACAAACTTTGGCTATGAGTGCGGGGAATCTTATGAAAGAAGTGGGAGATAGTGAGACCTGGAGGGGACAGGAGCTCCATGAGGAGAGCAACAGATCCAAAAAGTCTGGGCACAGGGGTCTTTTCTGAGACTGATACTCCAGCCAAGGACCCCTCATGGAGATGGCTTGGAACCCCTGCACAGAGGTAGCCCAAGGCAGTTCAGTGTCCAAGTACGTTCTTAGTAATGGGGACAGGGATTATCTCTGACAGGAACTGATTGGCCTGCTCTATGATCACCTCCCCCTGAGAGGGGAGCAGCCTTTCCAGGCCACAGAGGAAGACAATACAGCCACTCCTGATGAAAGCTGATAGACTGGGATCAGAGGGAAGGGGAGGAGGACCTCCCTTATCAGTGGGCTGGGGGAGGGATACAGGTGGGATTGGGAGGGGAGGAAGAAGGGTGCTACAGGGGGGTTACAAAGTGAATAAACTGTAATTCATAAAAATAATTAAAAAAAAAACAACCCAGGAAGTCATGAAATTTGCAAGCAAATGGATGGAACTAGAAAAGATCATCCTGAGTGAGGTACCCCAGAAAGACAAAAACATGTTATGTCCTCACTTACAAGTGTATATTAGTCAGATAGTATAGAATAACTATACTACAATTCCCAGAGTCAAAGAGGCTAAGTATCAAGGAGGGCCCAATGGGAGGTGCATGAATCTCACTGGGATGGGGGAAATACAAAAGATAGAGGGAGTGCTGGAAGAGAGAGAAGAAAATAGGAGAGGGAGTGCTGAAGGAAATGAGAGTGGGGATCAGATGTGGGGAGAGCAGGGAAGGGGGAAGAGAAGACAGAGGGAAAAGAAACTGTGGCCTGGTACATCTCTGAGACAGGCGGGACAGGGTAGGCTTCTGGGAGAATTTGATGGTCACTCTAGTGAAGACACCTACGAGTGAGGGATATGGAGACTGAAGAGGCCGCCCTCTAACCAGACAGGACTCCAAGCAGAGGGAAGGCAACACAAGCGCATCTATAAAAACTTTGAGCCAAAATTTACCCTGCCTGCAAGACGTGCAGGGATAAAGATAAGAGTAGAGATTGAAGGTGGCCAGCCAACCAATGCCTGGACACACCATGGGAGAGAGCCAACACCTAACACTGTTAAGGACACTCTGCTATGCTTGCAGAACCTAGCACAGCTTTCTGCTGAGAGGCTTCACCCAGCAGTTGATGGAAAAGATGCTGAGACTCACAGCCAAACATTGGATGAACACAGGGAACTTTGTGGAAGAGTGGTAGGAAGGACAGAAAGACCATCAGGGGAAAGGATCTCTGCAAGACCAACATAGTCAACTAAGTTGGGCCCAGGAGGGACTTATAGAGACTGAAACATAAACCAAAGATCATGTGTGGACTGGACATAGGTCTCCAACACATATGTACATGATGGACAGCTTGGTCTTCACATGGTTCCCATAGCAAGGACAACAGGAGCTGTCTCTTACAAGGACTCTCTTGCATGCCTTTCAATCACGTCCCCTGGTGGAGCTGCCTGGCCCAGCCACTGTAGTAGAGAATGCCCTCAGTTCTGTTAAGACTTGATGTCCTGGGATGAGTAGGTGGGGGGGCTCCATTTTTTTCTGAGAAGGGAGGGGAGATATAGGAGGAAGGAAAGGAGGATGGGAGCAGGAGGAAAGGAGGGAAGGTGCTATCACTGTTATGTAAAGTGAATAAATAAATTAAATTTAAAAAAAATAAATTTAAAAAAAAGAAAGAAAAAAAGAAAGGGAGACCTGCATTCTAACCAATGTGTCTAAGCCCTCTTGTGGCTTTAGTCAACCTGTATCTGAGGCTCTTCTTCACCACTCCCAGTAGCCTCATGGCTTTCTTAGGTCCTTCATCTCAGGATGGGAGCTTTCTCTCATTCTCTTGTCACTCTTCCCATTCAAACTGACATCTTTAGAGATACAGCTTCTTAACTGGACTCAAAATGAAGGAGGCAAAACTGGGAAGGGAGTACTCATAAGACTAGGAAAAGCCTAGGGACAGGGCTCTGATTCAGTTGATGCCTTGCTCAGTGATTTTCATAAGCCTCTCAATGCCTCAGAACTGGCTATGTCATGTGGAACCAAGGTATTGGGCCTGTTACCTCCATCATTAGTTCGTTCGACTTCTAACTCCAACATACACCTAGAGTCTTTCTATAAATTTTAACAAAGAAAAGCATCATTGGCATAAATGTCTTAATGTATCTTTAAAACTAAACATGGACAATCAGAAAGTCTGGTTCAGTGTATAACAATCCTTGCTTAGGGAGCTCTCAGCCCTCTTCACTTCCTGAAGAGCATCTGGTTCCTATCTTTAACCCTTTCCTCTGGGACAGCAAGCAAGAGGGTTCTACATTAAAAACATAGACCTAGGGGACTTCATGAACTCTGTCCCTCTCACATATCTTGTCTTGGCTACCTTATGTTATTCCCTAAGGAAGGAAAAATAGTCTATAAGACAGCGGGTCTATAACTACTGGTATGTCCCAACCTGGCAATGGTAGAATCCAGATCAGTCAGCATCTCCATGTGCAGGATCTAGAAAGGGCAAAGGTCTGGGTCCTGACGATAGTCTTTTAGGTCTATCTCTCAATAAGCTATGGTTGAATCAGTGCTTTTTGGAAACTGCTTTGGACAAGATCACAAGTGCTGCACTCTGGGCAGCAACCATTCTCTAAGGACAGGTCTGGTGATAAGGGCCTAAGGACATAAGGTATGATAGCAGGTCTCTGGTGAAATACTTCTGCTCTTTAGTTGACCCCTCTGTCTCTTGGTCCTCTAATTCTCAATCATTACATCTGTACCCCCTTTACGCGGAAGGACAAAAGAATATATCAGTGGTATTTCTTACTATACTGCTATCTGGAGGCTGTGAAAAAATCTTAACCTTCTAAAATTGCATTGCCCTCTGTATTATGTATGGAAAACCCTAACATCAACTCTTAACTTACTATGCTTTTATTGTGGAATATAATTTATGAACAAAATCATGTTTTTAAATTAAAAATCACCTATGAGTCGAAGAGACTCCTACACTGCTTTCTCCATTATAATCCTGGAGTTTCGTGGTCATCTCGACAAACCTACTCCCTATACCACTGTTTGAATCCTCAGCAAAATTCTCTCAATGGTTTTGTGACTTTTTTTTTTAAATACACCCTCTAACATAAAATGTATTATCTTCCAAAACAGCACCTTCCAGCTTTGGATAACTTAGACTTTCTAGCCCTTTACCCTGTCTTCTTTGAGTATCTGCCCATGGGTCTTCAGATCACAGTCATGAAGATAGGCCTAAAACAGCCATATAAGGTCATAAATTGAGGTTATTTCTTAAAACAAACAAACAAACAAAAAACAAAAAAAAATTAAAGTTATATCCAGGATTCCCTATAGGATAGCCTCAATCCAGACATACAGTGTGGTTCTTTCTGCACCTGGAACTCAACATACCATCTTTGTGTCCATTGAATTTGCTCGTCAGTCCCCTCACAGCTGTTCTGTCAGGCCAGAGTGGTCTCCTAATCCTGAAGGATTTGTGTTCAAGGAAGTTGTGATATGTAATGCATAGGATGATGTCATTGCTTTTTCCACAAGTCAGCTGTGACCGGAGCAATGGAATTCTATTTAGTAGTACAGGTTTAAGCCAGTTCAGCTGTTCTTGCAAGAAAAAAGAAGAAGAAGAAAAAACACACCAAAACTATTTTGCTGGTGGTTCTCCAATTACAAGAGTTTGGGAATAATCCCCCAAATATTTAAAAAAAAAAAAAAAGTAGATATTTTTTCCAGAGGCTAAATAGCATACACATGGGAAGTGTAAGATCTGTTGACTCGAAGGAGCCAGCAACAGCATGGTAAATACATCTGATTCCTGACAATAACCAAAGTGAGTGCCAAAGAAGCTTGAGCAATGGGAAATAGATTTTTCACGTTCTCTGGATTTCTCCTTAGCACTTTCATCGCCAGCAGCACACAGCTCTGTGTTTGCCGCCAAGCCGCACCCCTAAGCCCCAATACTTTCCTCATGTGTTCTGAGATGCAGAGAGTTGCCGATGCTACAATCATTCCTTGTCTTGGAGTGGAAAAGTCAGCTTTGTTTGTGGAGTCCCAAGTAAACAGATGAACAGTAATTAGCTCTCAAAACACTCCATTTCCTGGAAAGGGTTTTCTTTTCAGCTTTCATGATCTTGTCTATGTGACTAAAGCCATATTACTTGAGACACCAGAATTTTGAAAATTGGCCCCAAGGGGGCAGAAAAGTACTTGGATGTTAGAGAAAAGTTACTGATGTCACAGATAATGTATGAACACACAGAAGAATGCACACACACATGCACACGCTAACTCCAAACAGACTTAGAAATAAAGTTTACATTATATCTCTTAATTGTTTGGTGATTGACTTTTTCGTTTGCTTTTGTAATTTTTAAGTACATTATCTTATTTCTCCAAATATTCCTCTATGACAGGTGTTGACAAACTCTTTTCTATAAATGACAGAATAAAGACCTGCCATAGGTTCAGCATATCTATCTATCTATCTATCTATCTATCTATCTATCTATCTATCTAT